>NC_134596.1:9301666-9625833 GCF_037038515.1 Microtus pennsylvanicus | reverse complement strand
ATTGATCCTTTGACAGCACCAGTCTATTCCAAAGAGCATGTGGGGCACTGAACACATCCACTCAGAGCTTGGCGAAACTGGCCTTTGTGCAAAGAACTCCCCATGTCCTGACATTGGAAAAAATGCAAGATGTCTGAACTGGACAAGCAAGATTAAAGTACAAAAGATTGCCAAACTTTGACAAGACTGGGTAAGATGAATTTAAAATTCTTCCTGCTTTTGAAAATGGTCTGTCAGTGTCAATATGTCTAAGAAAATGTTGTTTGCTCAAATGTTAAAAATGAAACTTGGCTGATAGCCTACATAGCTGGTTGTCTCTGTCATTTATTGCACATTTGAAGACAGCATATCTTAAGGAGTAGATCTGTCGGCAGATGCTGATGGCTTGTATCCTAATGCCCTGACTTGAAATAACCAATCAGAAATTATATCATTTAATATACTGTATGGCCAATAGCTTAAGAGCAATGCTAGCTTACTCCTATATCCTAAAATAACCCACTTCTCCTAATCTGTGGACCACCATGAGGTCGTGGATTACTGGCAAATTTTAGCAGATGCCAGGAATGGTATCTGTGTTTGACAGCAGCTTCATGACTTCTCAGTGACTCTTCCTAATTTGTCTATATAGCTCATTCAGGCTTTTTTTTACTCTAAGACATTGGTTGATTAAGCTTAATTATTAACAAATGGCAATACAAGATATTCACAGAATATATCACCTCCAAAATCAGCTTCCCTTTTCTTTCTAAATAAAAGAGAAAGATTTAATTTTAACATACTAATATTGCATATAAAAACAGTTACCTAGCAATAATCACAGTTATGATATTCATATGCATCTTATATTTTATCATAACTAAGGACACTATGACTATTTATTCTTTTTATAGTACAAAACATTTTATTTCCTGAGTATCCTCTTTTTATAAAGAGCAAGAAAGACATCCCCTCTGGTGGTGCGTGTGTTTGCACGGATGCGCTTACGCTCCAAAATGCAGATTTTATCCTTCCAGCAACTCAGCCTCCACAAGCTTTGTGATCCTATGTTGTATCATTGCAAAGATGATTGATTGCAAAAATAAGTCTTCATCTCGATGGAAGAATGTATTGCTCCAATAAAAGGCAGGTCCTCAGGGTTCACTGATTCTGCTCTACTGAAGATAGAGCAAGGAACATCTAGGGCTTTTTTTGTATTGTATGACTAGGTCATTTTAGCAAACCTAGGCAGAGGTGGTGAATAGCTGAAGATATTAAAGTAAATTCAGCCTAAGGGAAAATGTCGGGAACAGATATTTAGGTTGTCAAAATGAAAATGAACCTCATTTGAAAAGGTCCAAGTGAGAAGTAATTCAACATATTTCATTCTATAGGAAGTTAGCTGGGCCCCTGTACTGTATCAGTAAATCACAAATTGAATCTGCCTCTTTGGACAATGTATTAGTTTCCTGTTTCTGCTGAGACAAATCAGCAAACATTTTGCTGTTTTAAAGCAACACAAGTGGATAATACTCCTGATTGTTTGTGTACAAAAAATGGATTTTTCTCAACTCAAAACAAGGTGTTGTGAGGCAGCATTTCTTCTGGGACTTTTGAACAAAAGTCCATACTGATGCCATACAAAGTGACAGGTGACATCCTACCTTTTCAGTGAATGCTTGTCTTTCTTACATTATCTTTTAGGTCCCTTATCATCTCAATAAAGGCCTCTGTGGGTATACTGAGATAGCTAAACTAAATAGTACACGATCACTTGCACATCTCAAATTCATGAACTTCATTACAGCTACAACGTCTTGTTGGCCATGCCAGGGAATGTTCACAGCCTCTTTTGATTAAGACAAAGGTATTTCTAGATTTATCACACCTGTCACAGAAGAGGAAAGAGTTCTTTGGATTCTAATTTGAATGCATATGCTTCACCTAAGCAGAGGCATAAGGAAGTAAGCACTGTGAGACCTCATAGGTGTGATGATCTTTTTAACATCTCTCTGTGCTCTTTCTGCTTTGTGTTGCATCAGCAGTAATAAAGGTGACCATCACCATATCTGTGGTGATAATTTTACATCCTCAATGGGCAGGAGAGAAGCCATTTCAGTTCTTTTAAAGATCTTATGACTAACAAAATGTTGGCAAGGTTAAGATTATATCCATGAAATATATTTCAACATAAAGTTGTACAAGAAGTTATGTCATGTAAAGAGTAACAATTTATCTGCTCTGGTACTTTTTTTTCTCTGCCATCTATCTCTATGCAACAAAAGAGGAGACAAGATAAAGATTTGCATTAATGAAAGGAGATGCAAATTTGCTAATTCAATTGATACATTGTCAATACAGAAAGCATATTTCATCACAGCAATTATACTTGACAGCGGCATAATCAACAGAACATGTATAAAATTAGAAACAGATTAAACACACCAATGATAGAAGCAAGATGTACATGTGTGAACCATGCAAGGGGAATGTGTGGCCAGGTAGCCTATAATGTTATAGAAAGTATAGAACTAGACCCTCTTGTTACATAGAAAGATGTCATACTCACTAATGACAAGATTTGGGTCAATGCAAACATACAAGGTTTCACCAGCATTGCGTATACAGCATCAGACAGTTGAGAAACTTGAAATGTACTAAATGAGAAAAAGTAGGGTACATAATGAAAGGAAAATTGAGTAAAAAAGTGAAAAGAAACTTAGCAAAAAAGGCAACAGCCATGTTGCTAATCTGGGACCTCCAAGAGCAGTAACAGCACAAAAAGAAACACAAATACAACATGAAAAACTTGCAGTGGTTAAGGATACTTTAAAAGGAATATAAAGCTGGAAAGTCAATGCTTCAAGGGAATACCTGATTCAGAGAGTCTCAGACTCATATGGAGGGTTCTAATTTCGAAGTATGCTTAGTTAAAACACTCATTGTAGATTATTCTGTCAAATCAGAATGTGCTGGGAAAGAGAGAAAAAAGGCAGAATAAAAAGTGAGATAATAGAAACCTTACAGGACACAACAAAAAGTCGTCTCATTAAAAAGCCCAGGATGAACAGGCGAATGTGGAATAAGAGGAAAAAGATAATGGTTTGTTCTCTACAACAGTGAAAAGATTTGTACATTCTTTTCTGCTAAAAATGTACTTCAGGTTGATAACAAAAGTGAACTCATAATTTAACCCCTCAAAGTTAGGTGAGGAGATATTTATTTCTTCTTAATTAGATTTCTTAACTCTGGGACAGTAAGAAAGTGCCAGAGTAGGAAACCAGGGATTTCTGTTACAAACTTTACTGAACCCACCAATTTCTGTGTCTAGACTGCCTCAAATATGTATATACTGTTCCATTCTCTGTTCGTTTGTTTGTTTGCATTACTTAAGTTTAAGTCACAAAAATATCACAATATGTGCTCATTGAAACAAAAAAGTGTAATACAGAAATTTATATACCAATGCATTTACTTCCATGTCTTCCCAATGGGTACACATTGGTTTAGAAGGCTCGCATTCAGATAACATGCCTGACTATGAATATGATACTGATGTATTCGTAATTAGAAGGATCTTCATAGACTTCAGTATGATCTTTTGTAACTTTATTTGAAATAATACTAAATGTTTTTCTCTTTTTACCAAATTTTACCTATTTGTTATAATTCTTGTATTAATTGTTCAGGTCTTTAAAAACATTTATCTTTATGTTTAGCATTCCTGATCATTCTTATTCTTTAAGTTAAAACTGTGGATTATTGCATGTTATGAAATGCTTACCCAGTATCTAAAGAAATTAATTATGTGGAGTTTAATATTTAATCTATTACTCTTCAGTAAATATTGTTTTTAGGCTACAAATTGATTCCAAATGTTGTTGAATAATCGGGAAATGTATTAACCCTTTTATCCCTTATTTTTGGTAGGCATAATATCTAAAAAAATATTTGGCTAGGTAGTATCATTGTTTCTTTTAGCCACAAGTAATGTCACTTTGTGGCTGTCAACTGAAAGATTGCCCCATCAAGAACTCTTCAAAATGTTTGCTTTCATTTGATATGAGGAACAAAAACGTTCAGTAAATTGTTATTTGGTGCCAGGTTTTACCATGGTGACTTATATAACTTCAACCAAACATCATCAAACTGCTGAAAATAAGAGAAAATATGAAAGAAACAAAACAAACAGTAACATTATGTGTAGAAAACACTAGTAAACAACTCTAAGTCCCATCAGAAGCAGGAGGTTAGACCGTGGAACAGAATGCTGAAATGCTAAACAACAAAACAAAACAGGCAAATGTGAGCAATCAAATATAATAAGTACAAAATCTATCAATCCAAAGTACAGTAAGAAAAAATAACCTTCAAATAAACAGGTCAAATAAGTGATATAAATAGCATAGAGAATTGTCAGCAATATTTTATACCAAAAAAGCTAAAGGTATTTTTCTGTTTGCAAAGATAATACTCATTGAAATTAAGTGGTCTACAGGAGAGAAAAGTTAGAATAAGTTGTATAGTTCCAATATTGTCAACTCACTAAAGGATAGTAGGACAATTGAATTATTAAGTCCAAAGGTGTGGTGATATTTTGCTTGTGTTCAAAAAAATAAAACTTGCCTTAATATCAGAGAACAGAACTAGCTATTAGTTAACCATAGAGGTCTGGAGGCCTGTAAGGACAGACAGGAAGTAATATGGCTGGCTAGAGAGAGGAGTATAAGGTAGGAGGAGACACGAGAACAGACTCTTTTTTCTGGTGAGGTGTTAGCAAGGTAAGAGTTAACTGTGACTTGTTCCTTTGTCTCTCGGATCTTTCATCATTTACCCTTATTTATGCCTCCGAGATTTTTTTTTATTATTATTAATTCCGATTAGAACTCATGCAACACAAAGAATCCGTCTTGCAGAAAACCCCCTGTTTATCTGGCTTTTAAAAATCTTTCTACCACTACCACCAGACCTTCAAGTCTTACCTGAGCTTTAGCTGGGAGAATATTTTGTAGGTGTATTTATGGAGACTGAAATCCAGAACTGTTTTTTTTGTCTTTTTATTTATTTATTTAAAATTTCAACGTTCTCCCATCCAGCACCCATATTTGATTGGACAATCTCTGGTGACACCAACTCATGCCTAAGTCTGATATGTAACAATTCAACATTGACTGCTACTTAGTGCTATACAATTTGGTTTTGGTTACTGAGATGATCATCTGAGAAATAGAATATAGCCAGAGCATGCCGAATAAGGACCTGCTATGCTGAAAGTGTTATTAGCAGTCCTTGCCTCAGACAGCAGGAGTGTGTGTTTTCAAATTGTTCCTGGAATACGAACCAAAGACAAGAATGATCTCCATTCTGCCAATAGGAACAAATCCTGTGGTAACCATGGAGATGTCCATCAGAGCTGCTGCCTCATTTCTCCCTCCCTTCTCAAGGTGTGGTTCGGCAGAAAAAAAAAAAATGAAAGAAAACGTGGATGACAGAAAAAAAAAACAACGCAGTTTTTCACAGAGGGGAATCCAATTATCATAGGGGAAAGCACTGCAAGGGAATTAGGAGTTGATCATATGTCCCTCTTCTTGGGTCTGTATCCTGCCTATTTTCCTGAAATCGAACATTTCTGCCTGAGGATGGCTGATTATTATTCCTCACCGCCAATTGCAGCTTCCTGGTATCACATTCAGAAATGCCATGTGATACTTCCTAGAAACACTGACTGTGGAGTCTGCCACTTGAAATTTTCAGATTCTGAGATGCCGGAAGTATCCCCCGATATGGCAATTATCATAGTGGGTACTCCAGTGGGGCATATGATCAGTACATTCCCGGTTTCTGTCAGGTATTGACTCGCAAACTAAAATTTTGATTACAGAAAATGAATAATCAAAGACAAATCAAAAATCACAGATATTAAGGCTGAAGCAGTGATTTCCGCGACTCGAGCACATTTCCTGCACTGCAAGCAGGAACAGGTGACTCTAAGCGGAAGCATGGGGAATCTCAGAAATTCTGTGCTTTTACTAGGTATCTATAGCTTCTGTCTCCTGCACGTCTCTGGAACAGATTTTCTTTCTGAGTTTGTTTATAGCCAATCTCCTGACTAAATTCCAGCTAAACGCTGGACTTTAGCCAGGAGACTGGCTGGCAAAATCCCTCAGTGCAGTCCTTTTTATGTTATCTAGGAACCAATAAGAAGAGAGCTCTCAAACCTGAAAGCACAGGACTGCATTTTACATCGTGATCTCATCCGGAGCTGATGATTCATCTCTGTCTCCCTCCTCCCTGCGTGTTGTAAAAAGAAGCAGAGCCACTTATGGGGAACACAGGATAAAATATAATTTACCCTTTGTTTTGCCTCCAGTTAACAACAGACAAACCTGCCTAATTAAGACTGGTTGCCACAGCAACATTGTAGCTCCGTTTGCCTAGATTCTAGCTGTATACATGAAAGCCTCCATACCTAACTGTGCTTTTTTGATTGTGACTTCGCGCTGTCAGGTGCATCTGGCTTCTTATTCTTTCTGATCTGTTTTTGTTTATTTTTATGTGTTTGTTTATGCAGTTAAAATATAATTATTTATGTTTTATAAACTACATGTAATATGTAGTATATAAATATAATATATGATTACAATGGTTCATGTAGATGAATTACAATACATAATATATTGAAGTCCATTAGAACATTGTATAGGGCGATGGATGTATTGTAGAAAGAAATATTGATTTTAAGCCCTCCTGAAATTGACCTGACTGTAATAAAGTATCCCGCTGTGTCTTAACGATAATAAAATGATTCAAGTTAATTCTTTTCTGGAAAAAAATTAAATATATTTATATTATTAACATTTATTTTTGCCTGTTTTTAAGTCCTTATAGATATTTGCACCCCTACCTTTGCAAGAAGCTACTTTCATAATGTCTCATCATATGTAATTAATATACCTGAAATATTGTCTTAATATAAATTTATAGGTATTTGTTTTAAAAATCCACTAGATTCCAAATACTAGAATTCTTGTGAAAATTCCTTAATCACTATTAAATCTGAACCATATTTTTTTCTTTAATATATTCAGAATATATTTAAGGAAGTTGTATGTCCATTAATTATAAACCATCTATTGGTACATAAGTGCCCTACATAGCAAACAACGCTGATAATAGTTCTATATTTCTTTCTCAATTAGCTCAGGACTAAAAATAGCTACTCTAATAAAAGTTTTGATTTCATTGTATTTCTTCTGTGCATAGTGTGTTTTGATCAATGAATTTACTACGAGAATTATGCATTTAGTTACAGTTGTTGGAAATTCTTTAGGGCAAAAGTGCTTACGTATTAACTAATGGTGGTTTGATGCAGTTATTTATTAAAACTTGTGCAATTGCGATAGGTGTCCTCCTGGGACTTAAATGTGCCATTCTAACCTAGCTGTCCATGAATACTCAGAAAACTTCCTGTTTCCAGATTACTCTAATATCCTGGAATTGTACAATATCAGCATGCCTGCATTAGAAAAAAAATATTCTAAAAATTAATTGCTGTTTTTCAAATTTCCAAATGAGCATATTCCTGACTGTTTCAATTTTCAATGTAACCGTGAAGGCATAAAAATTAAGATAATGAGTATAAATCACAGACCCCATAATTAACCACTCTGAAGATCATTGTATTCTACTTACTCACCAAATATGATATGGTCCTCTGTATACACCAATGTTAAATTATCTTTTCTTAATAGTTGATAATAATGTCAAAAGTGGAAAAATGTCTAGGTTTTGCCTCTATAATCCTTAAGCATATAGTGAAATAAGAGCAACATGGAAGAAAATCCATGGTCATTGGCAAATAATAGATTTTTAAAAAATGTGGTCACATTTACACAATAAAGAACTATTCAGCATTAAAAACTAAGACATCTTGAAACTTGCAGGCAAAGGAATGAATCTATAAAAATCCATTCAAAGTAGGTGACCTAGACCAGGATGATGAGGAGGCTTTGTATCTAATCACAGGTGAACAACAACTATAAATTATAGAATAGGGAACCTAAAACTCAGGCCCACAGAGAACCAAACTAATAAGGGGAACATTAAGGGAAAAAATGATAACCCTGGGAAAAGGAAAAAGACAAATATCATGAAAAAATTGGGAAAATATGGATGCGGTAAAAAGGGAAGGCAGAATAAGAATAAAGATAGTAATGAAGAGGAAAGAACTAGGTTTGGTGAGCGAAAGAGATAGCAAGGAAGGAAAAATTTAAAATAAATGATAGAAACATTATGGAAATAGTTAAATCCTGGAATTGTAGGAATTCAGAAATATGACCATAACTTAGACCCTGAGTAATAGTTGAGAAGGTACTTGAACAGTCCTTGCCTTGTAGTCAGATTGATGACTATCTTAAATGTCATCATCATAGAACCTAAATCCAGCAAATTATGGAAGCAAATACAGAAATCCACAGTTGCTGACATGACTGAGTTCCTAAAATCCAGTTGAATAATAGGAATTGTAAGAATACATGCAAGAGAGATCAAGGTCGTGATTTGAATACCCACTGAAACAGCTTACCTAGGCTGATGGTATCTAGGAACTCTGCCTGACAGTGCGGAACTAGGATACTAACAATCTAAGCACTCTGAATGTGAGGGAGAGTTGAATGACTGGGGCAGACTGTGGGCCCAGGCCCAGTGGGACCAGGATTGATTCATCCTGCATGTTCTGATTTTAGGGAACCCATTCTCTGGAATTCTATCTAGCAAAGTCTAGATGTATTGGGAACAGAAAAAAAATGATATGTTCATATGAAATAAAATAATGAAATTACCTGTATCAGTGATATGTCTTTTTAAGATATCATGTAAATCATATGTAAACAAGGAATAAAAATACATTAAAAAGCAAAAGCGAGGCTTTATATATATAACTTATTGTTTTTAATGTAATTCAGCTTTTGAATAATTTCAATTGGAGACAAAAATATGAATACTGAACTATATCCCTGTATTAGGCTTTTTTTTATCTCATTGGAAACAAAGTCACAGTGTTTTTACTCTTTGCAATTGTATTATTTGCTTATGTCATGTCACAGACTGTGGGTGGAAGCCTGACTAAGAAAATGAACCAGTTTATTAATGCCATATGGTAAGACAGTTGTAGATAATAGCCCAGTCTGTGGTAAGATATTTAGAATCATCTGGGCAGGTTTACATTAAATGTTCATGATGTTGTTCTTCAGTATGTAGACATGAGGATGACATCACTGCTGAGTAAGTAAAATATGTGAGGAATAAACATAGATATTTTCTACTAAGAATATATATATATATACAAACAATATTATTAATAAATTTAATCATAAAATTTCTCAAGATGATAGTAATTATGGCAATTTACGTGGACATCAGTATAAAAATAAAATGAAATAAAAAGAGAGAGTGCATTAACTAATGAAGAACATGGTATGAAATATTCCTTCATATAGTGTGAATATATTTCCTTGTAAATGATTTAAGAATGATTCTGACTGAATATTGTCTAAGTAGTATAAATTTAGGCTGAAGAAACAGACAAAATTATAGTTAGAAAAAATGGAGGAGGCTCGGTATCATGAGAAGCTGTGGGAAGTAGATGTAATTATTATACTGAGAAAATACAAGTCCACATGGTAGAGCACATATAAGAAATATAATTAATTCATAATTTATATGTTAACTAGTAATAACCTGAGTTATTTGCTGAGTGTTTAGAAATAATAATAATTTTCTCATTAGTTACTCAGGAACTGTCAAGTGGTAAACACAACTCTTTCTACTAAGATATTCTGATGTGGGGAAACTAATTAGCATAAAACAAATAAAAATAGATATCTAAAAGTTTTTAAGCAATCAAAAAATAGAATCAAATGTGGCTCTGATTAAGTGTTTTCGTTCAGCTATGATCAATGCAAGTGGAAAAGAGTGGAATGGCTCTTTAAGCGATGTTTTATGAGCTGGGTGCTGGTGACTACCAGGAACATAACTTTATTAAGTGTTCCTTCATCCAAATACATCATAAGGTTTATTAGCAATGGACTGTGTGCTACTCAGTGTATGAATAGACCAAATAATGTTCAGAGGTGCAGTGACAATCATGACTCACTGAGACCTTAGCCATGAAGCTCATCTCAAAGGGAACCAAAGGTGAGGAGCCAGCTCCAAATGCCATGCATCAAGACATGCTTTACTCTGAGCAGTGTTAAATTGCAACTAATATTGTAGTTTAACATTTGTCTCATCTAATCAAAGAACAATGCAGATATTCAGTAAAGAAAGTTCAGGACAAAAAAGACTCTAGACAGACAGCTGGGTGTTTATAGATATGCACGTGTCAGTGTCTCTGCTGGTCTTTTTAAAAATGTTAGTTCTTTATTTAAATGAGGTAGTATTCATGAAACACTTATAAAAGGGAATTTAAGTAATTGCTTTCTTTTTACGTTCTCTTCATTCATTTTACATTCTAAATAAATTTATCCCACAGACTCTCCCTTCCCATTCTTCTCTCCCCACAGTCCATCCTCATCAATTCTTCCCAAAGGATAGGGGACACTTGGGGAGGCATCATAACTTGACATATTAAGCTGACTCAGTTCAAACCCTAACTTATCAAGAAGTATTAGACATCCAAACTTACGGAATTGTTTCTAAAATTAGATCTTGTACCAGAAATGAGTCCTGGTCTCCCTCCCAGCCCCTTAAATTGACCAAGCTACACATCTATCTCCCAGAAGCAGATACCCTAGATCAGTGGAAAATAGACTTTATAGCAGTTGATATAGAGTTCATGATTTCCCATGAACTTGGTTCTATTCTATGTAAGTTTCTGAAGATGTTCAACCTCCCTTGCTCATATAATTCCTACTTGGTTGGCATTTTGGTATCTCTTCAGACCATTGAAAATTGCCTCTCTTCTATTAATATACAAATATTAATAGGAATAAATTTATCACATCCCAGTTTTAAAACAACTGCCCTTCAAAAATCACTATTATATCTGAAGATTGTATCCTTTTCTCTCTTTAATGACAACTCAGTTCATTTAAGCAACTTGTATGTTGTTCAGTATGAATCTACCTACTGGAACATTAGTAGACAAATTTGGTAAATGTCCTTGAAAAAAAAGAACAACTAATGTTCTTTCTCAGTGATCTCACTCCAATAAGGATCAGGCATCATTTATCTTGTCAGTATGAAAGGTGGAATTTCTGAATTTTTGATATGCCACAAGAATTAAGTAGTTTGTTCTATTACTTGGAATTCATGAGTTCACATGTGCTTATGTGAATCCTTTTCAATGTGTCCCAAGGTCAGAGAATTCAGACCTACTTTTGCACCTTCAAGGGTATAAGCTAGGATGCTTTGACCTAAGGTGTTGCTACAGACTACTGTGCCAAGGAAAAAGAGTATTTTGCCTAGTGTGTGGTTACGTTCTGTTTGGAGATGTGTGGATGAAATTACTATGTTTGTTCTTTGTATCATGGCAAGGAAATCTTGCCTCACACCCAATTTTATATTGAGGTACATAAGAACTATGAATAATAAACTTGAGACAGATCACGATATTCACTGCATTACCTACAAAAATCTATAAATATTCTCTTGTTAATTCCTATCTTAATCTTAATCCCAACTTGGAATAGTTCAGTAAAGATCCTGAGTGATGGCTCCTCAGAAGTGAAGCTTGAGTATGGTGGTATAGCATTATGGATACTGCAAGTCGAGAATATCATAAATGTAAGTAAAGAATATGTACTTGGAAAAAAATTAAGAGTGAACATAAGTTGAATAACATGGGAATATAGTTGTAAATAAAGTTGTAATGGGGCAGAAAATTAGTAGTTAACTTACTATTCAATTGCTTGGAGATGTCTTAAAGTTTTGTTATTTATTATTTTTATTTCTGTATAAATAAAAACATTCCAAATATCTGTGTCCCCCTCCTCCTACTTCCCTCCCATTACTCTTCCCTTTCCCCTTCCGGTACTAAGAGAGGGCACGGTTCCCTATCCCGCGGGAAGTCCAGGCCTCCCCCCTCATTTCAGGTTTAGGAAGCTGTGCCACCAAATAGACTAGGATCACAAAAAGCCAGTACATGCATTAGAGACAAATCCCAGTGCCATTATCATTGGCTTCTCAGTCCGCCCCAAATGTCAGCCATATTCAGAGGGTCCAGTTTGATCCCATGCTCGTTCAGTCCCTGTCCAGCTGGAATTGATGTGCCCCCAATAGATCAGGCACGCTGTCTAAGTGGATGGACAAACACTTCGTGGTGCTGACTACAGCCACAGCTCACATCAAATTGAATGGAGAGAAACTCAAAGATTCCACTATAATCAGGAAAAAGTGAAAACTTTTCTCTCCACATCTCTTCAATATAGTGCTTGGTATTCTAACAATAGCAATAAGAAAACATAAGGGGATCAAGGAGATTCAAATTGGAAAAAAAGCAGTCAAAATTTTGTTATTTGCAGATGATGTGATAGTGTACATAGGTGACCCAAATTCTCTACCAGAGAAATACTAGAGCATAAAAATACCTTCAGTGATGTGGCATGATGTAAGATCAATTTATAAAAAAAATTAGTGACCTTCCCATACACAAAGTATAAAGAAGCAGTGAGGGAAAACATAGAAACATCAAATTCACCATAGCCACAAATAGCATAAAGAGTCTCGGGGTAACACTAACCAAGGATGTGAAAGATCTATTTGACAAGGACTTTAAAGCTTTGAAGAAAGAAATTGAAGAGGATAACAGGAAATGGGAAGATCTCCCATGCTCATGGATTCATGGAATCAACTTAGTAAAATGGCTATTCTACCAAAGGAAATCTATAGATTCAGTGCAATCCCAATCAAAATTCCAACAAAATTCTTCACAGACCTTGTGAGAACAAAAATAATGCTTATATGGAAAAAAACACTCATGGTATTCAAAACAATCCTATACAATAAACGAACTTCCAGTGGCATTGCCATCCCTAACATCAAACCCTATCACAGAGTTACAGTAATGAAAACAGGTTGGTATTTAAATAGAGACAGAGACATTGACTAATGGAATAGAATCAAACCCGGATATCAATTCACAAACCTATGAACACCTGATTTTTTAAAAAAAAGCCAAAATTATACAAACTGAGAATCTTTTGTTGAGAAAGGGGTAGAGTCATTAAGACAAAAAGGCAACCTACTGAATAGGAGAAGATCTTCACCAACCCCACATCAGACACAGGTCTGATCTCCAAAATATATAAATAATTCAGGAAACTGGACCTTAAAATTCTAAATACCTCAATTAAAAATGGGGTATGAACTGAACAAAGAATTCACAACAGAAGAATTTCAAATGGCCAAACATACATAAGGTCATTTTCAATTTCCTTAGTGATCAGGGAAATGCAAATGAAACCAATTTGAGATATCATCTTCCACCTGTCACAATGGCTAAAATCAAAAACACCATTGTTAACATATGCTGGAGAGGATGTGAATTAAAAAAAAAAACACTCATCCATTTCTTGTGGGGATGCTAACTTGTACAACCACTTTGGAAATCAGTGTAGAGGTTTCTCAGAAAATTGGGAAACAACCTACCTCAGTTCCAGTAATAACACTTTTGGGAATATACCCAAGAGATGCCCAATCATACTATAAAATCATTTGGAAAAAAAATCATTTGGTCTACTATGTTTATAGCAGCATTATTTGTAATAGTCAAATCTTGGAAACACCCTAGATGCCCCTCAATGAAAGAATGAATAAAGAAAATGTGGCACATCAGCAAATTAGAGTACTACTCCATGGTAAAAAACAATGACATCTTAAAATTTGCATGCAAATGTTTGGAAATAGAAAACGCTATCCTGAGTAAGATTAATCAGACCCAAAAATATTAATATGGTATGTACTCACTCATTGGTGGATTCTAGCGATAGACAAAGAACATTGAGCCTATAATTCACAATTCTAGAGATGCTAAGTAATAATGTGAACCCAAAGAAAAAAACATATAGATCCTCCAGGAAACTGGAAGAAGACACCATAAAGAAAAGATTGAGAGCATGGGGGTAGGCAGAAGTTGTGAGAAAAGAGAAGAGGAGAGCTGTGGAAAGCTTGGAAAAGTGGGATGTTTGAGATGAAGGAAAAATGGATATGGGAGCAGTAAAGAAGATATCTTAATTAAGGGAGCCAATTTGGGGTTGGCAAGAGGCTTGGCTCTAGAGGGGTTCCCAGGTCTTCCTGGGGATGTCCAGCTAGGACCTTGGGCAGTGGAGGAGAGGGTGTCTAAACTGTCCTTGTCCCATAATCAGACTGATTATTAACTTGAATATCACCATAGAAACTTCTAGAGGTGATAGATAGAAATAGAGACTGAGACCCATACCAGAGCACTGGGCAGAGCTCCCAAGGTCCACTTAGAGATATTTTAAAAGCTAGAGCAGCTCACGTGTAACAGTTTCAAGAAGAGAAATTTGTAGAATTTGTAGAGCAGCTCTCCCTTTGATTTTCCAAGGATGGTATCTTGGAAACACAAAAAAATGAGGTGAAAATTTAAAACAATTAAAACCTTGAAACAGCACAAAGTATTCTATTAATTTGTGGGTACTTATGAGGTAGAGTTTGGATTTCCACCATGATAAGTAAAAAGTATTTCCATCGACAATGGTCAGAAGTGAGACATTACACTCCTATCCACCATAGGAGCTGTGAGATGAGGATATATTTTATAGTACTCTGTATTTCTGATCATCCTGTGCCTTGAGAGTTATAGGAAGAAGGCAATAAGTAACAGAATAAGGAGCACTGAAGTCCTTTGATTCTGGTGAGGAATGATGAGATGTAGAGAATGGTGAAAAATTAAGTAGGAGCTATACATTTTAAGAGATGTAGCAATATCACTATCACAGAATTAGGAAAGTTTGTATATCTCCTCTTATCAGAAAAGCACTCCTCTTCCTACACAAGGGCTGGTTTAGAGCAGTCAATGGTGTAGAGACCTCCTGGAGTACTGCAAACACTCAGATTTAGTTGTATATCTCTTCAGCAAGCTAGTTTCAGAGAAGGTACCAGCTGAGGAGAGATAGCATAAATGTTATTTGCAATAGAGCAAAGTTATGTGCAGGAAAAATAAAACACTTAGATGCCCTGAGCCCATTTTAACAACTCAACGAATTAAAAGCAACCAGGACACTGTTTGTCTTCAAATGGAGACTATCTGTTGCGGGAAACCAAACATGCAGAAAAATTGTTGGGACACAGATGATAGAAATCTGACCCAACAAATTCCCGTCTCTTTTCATATGCTTAATGGTGAGGGACTTCATAGAAAAAGAAATCAGCTAGTAAATTTTGAAATAGCAGCATATGCCCAAGTTAATTCAACTTTAAAGAATGCCTGGAATACAAAAGTTGGGAACTTGGGGGTGGTGGTGGCATGGGAGTAAGGGGAGATGGGGAGAGAAAAATGAGAAGGGGAGTATGGGAAGAGCTTGGGGAAAGGGACTGATGGGATAGAGGAAGGGCAGATATGAGAGCAGGGAAGTATATATCTTAAGGTAGGGAGCCATTTTAAGGTTGGAATGAGACTTGACTCTAGAGGGGTTCCCAGGTGTCCATGGAGATGTCCCCAGCTAAATGCTTGGGCATCTGAGGAGAGGGAGCCTGAAATGGCCCTATCCTATAGCCATATTGATGAGTATTTTTCAAATCACCATAGACACTTCATCTGGCGAAGGATGAATCTAGAGACAAAGACCCACATTGGAGCAACAGACTGAGCTCCGAAGGTCCAAATGAGCAGCAGAATGAGGGAGAACATGAGCAAGGAAGTCAGGACCCCTAGGGGTGTGCACAACCACTGAGATGTTGGGGCTGATCTAATGGGAGCTCACCAAGGCCAGCTAGACTGGGACTGATGAAGCATGTGATCAAACCGGACTCTCTGAAAGTGGCAGACGAGGTGGGCTGACTGAGAAGTCAAGGACAATGGCACTGGGTTTTGATCCTACTCTATGTACTGGCTTTGTGGGATCCTAGTCTGTTAGGATGCTCACCTTCGTAGACCTGGATGGAGGGGAGAGCATCTTGGACTTCCCACAGGGCAGGGAACCAGGACTGTTTCTTGGACTTGAGAGGGAGAGGATGCGTAGAAGGGGAGGGAAATGGGAGGAGGGGAGAATGTGGAAATCTTTAATTAAAAATAAATTTATAAAAAGAGTTACATAGAACAAACATTTTTTTTTAAAAAAAAGAATTCCTGGAATAAACTTCTGTCTCGTGGAATTCAGGCTAATATAAACTCAATCAGGACCTGATGAATTGTTTATGATGACATACTAATCAAACATATTAACGGGAGATACAGAAGCTGGACAATTGAGAGATGAATAGCAAACATATGACAATACTATTGCAGTTATTAAGTTTGCTTTGAGACCATTTAGAATGAAACATAATATATCTGATTACATTTGAATATCTTAAGATATTGGACTCTTATATAATCAGTCTTAGCTATGACTTCTCCTTTACATGAAAAAAATAGTTATAGACCTTATCTCTAACAATGAAATCTAGAAATTGGAGATTGATTTAAGATTCAAGAATAGTAATTAGCGTAATTACTGTTTCTATTGCCTTCACAATCTTCCACATCAAAAGATACCAATAACATTGTCTTAGATTTACAAGATTTTTTTATATTTTTTTCTATCCCTGGGTTCCTCAAAGTTGTCAAAGATTTGCATTTAGTGTTTCATCAGTCAATTCAAAACTCAAATTAGAAGATACAATTGGAATATCTTGATTCATGATATGACAAAAAGATTTACATTTTGCTTGAATTCTGTTTCGCAGGCTACACAAATTTTTAGAGATCAATTTCAACAAGTTTATGTCATCCAATAAAGGATGATAACTTGTTTGTCCTTATAAAGGAAGTAAGTTTGTTTGAAATATCGGGTCAACTTCATCTTAATCCTGTCCCTTCAGGGTTAGTAATTTCCCAAGTGAAAGAAAAAAAATTGCTGTCTTTTGAATATTTGGGAAATATGTTTTATCCAGAAGAAATTAATCATAAAAAATCAGAAATCAAGAGAGAAAGATGGCAAACTTTGAACTACTTTCAGAAATTATTGTGAGATACACCAAATCCATGGTGGCTTCACGAGACTCACCAATTCCACAGATCTACACTTGCTTCTTGAAGGGTATAAGCTGGGATGATTTGACTTATCGTGTTGTTATAGGACATTGTGAGAAGAATAATGATATTTTGACTTAGGGTGTGGTTGCTCCCTGCTTGGTGATTTTAAGAGAATATTACTTGGTTTGTTCTTTGTATCATGGCAAGGAAGTTTTGCCTCCTAAATCATTTTTGGACTGAGATATATATGAACTTTGAATAATAAACTTGAGATATATAACAGTATTCACTGTGTGTCTTGAATATCTATATAGTTTTTCTTGTAATTTTTTATCTTAATCTTATCCCTTCCACAAGTATGGAAATGGGTAGGTCAGGACAATAAATGATGGCTCCTCAGAAGTGAAAATGGGATATGGACATATTGCTTGATCAATACCAAAAGGTAGACGATTCCACAGGTGTAAAGTAAAGAGTAAGTGCTTGGGAAAAAAAGTAAAAGTGAACATGGGTTGAAAAATAAGAGAATATAATTGTAAATAAATTTGTATTGTGAAAGAAAATCAGTAGTTAAGTGACTATGCAATTGCCTAGGAGATAATTTACAAGCTAGAGGAGCTTAGGTGGATCAGTTTCAAAAACCAAAGTTTTTAGAATTTGTTGAGAAACTTACCCTTTGATTTCCCAAGCATGGTCCCGTGGACACAGAAAAATTGATGTGAAATACCAAGACCATTATAACCTGGAATTAACACAAAGTATTCTTTTCATTTGTGGGGGCTCATAAGGGTGAGTTTGTATTTGCACATAATAGGTAAAAAGTAGTTCTGCCTGCAATGGTTAGAAATGAGACAGGACACTCCTATCCACCACAGGAGCTGTTAGATGAGGAAACATTTATAGTACTGTTTGATTATGATCAGCCTGTGCCTAGAGAGAACGATAGGTAGAAACTGCTAAGAACAAGAATAGGGAGGATTCAGGTCCTTTGCTTCTGGTGAGCAATGCTGAGAAGTAGAAACTAGTGGAATAATTAAGCAGGATCTGAAAAGCTTGAGGAATTTAGCAATATTACCTTCACAGAAGTTGGAAACTCTGTAAATCTCCTCTAATCACAAAAGCACTCCTCCTCTTACCCAAGGGCTGGTTTAGATCAAGCAATGATGCAGAGACCTGGAGTAGTGTAAACAACCAGTTGTGTTGTGTATCTCTCAAGCAAGCTAGTTTCTGGGAAGGTACTTGCTGAGGAGAGAAAGTATGAATGTTATTAGCAATTGAGCAAAGATAAGTGCAAGAGAAATAATAATTTAGTTGCCCTGAGCCCATTCAAAAACCTCAAAGAATTAAAAGCAACTCGAGCTCATTATGGCTCAAATGCTCATTTGATGCAAATGCTGCTGGAGTACAGAATTTTAGAAGACTTAAACTATGGAAAATGTAAACACCTGGACAAAGCTTACCTGTCAAATGGAGACTATCTGCTGTAAAAAACAAACATGAAGAAAGATGTTGGGTCACAGATCAGAGAAATCTGACCCAACAAATTCCCTTTTCTTTTCATATGCTTACTGGTGAGTGACTTCATAGAAAAAGAAATCAGCAATTACATTTTGAAATAGCAGTATATGCCCAAGTTACTTCATTGACAAGAAGGACTGGAATAAACTTATATCTTTTGAAGGGCAGACTGAAGGCTAATGTCAATTAATTCAGGGACCTGATGAATTGTTTCAGGATGCTGCAGTAACCAAGCAGATTAATTGGAGACACCGAAACTGGATACTTGATAGGTAAAGCTAGCCTAGAACAATACTATTATAGTATTTAAGTCTGCTTTGAGACCATTTAGAAATAAGAGTAATATTTCTTATTTTATTTTAATATTCTTAGATATTGGACACTAGTATAGCCAGTGCCTAGCTATGACTTTTGTTTTACAGAAGAAAAAAATAGTTATAGATGTTTCTCCTGAAAAATAAATCTGGAAATTGGAAATTGATATAAGATTTAAAAGCCATTAATGAAAGTTAATGGGACCTTTACATCTTGCATTGCCTTCTGTTTCTTCCATAACAAAAGAACCCATAATGTTGTACTATATTTAAAAGATTCTTTCTGGACCATCCCCTGGGCCCACTGAAATTGTCAAAAAATTTGCAGTTAGCGTTTCATCAGTTAATTTCAAATATCAAGTTAGAAAATAGAATTAGAACATCTTGCTTCAGGGCATGACAAAAAGTTTTATATTAAGGCAGAAATCTGTGGCTCAGGCTCCATAAAATCTTACATTTCAATTTCCACAGTTTTATTTTATGCTTTAATGATGATGACTAACTTGTCCACATAAATGAAGTAAGTTTCTAATATATTGTCAGCTTCAACAGAATCATGTACTTTTAGTGTTTGTTATTGGCCAAGTGTAAGTAGTACAAATAGAGCCATCTTTTGAATATTTGGGGATATATGCTTATTCAAAAGAAATTAAGCCTCAGAAATTGGAAATTAAAAGAGAAAGATCACAAACTTTGAATGACTTTCAGAAATTACAGTGTGATATACCAACAACCACTGTGCCTTCATGAGTCCCACCTAGCTCCTCTGCTTTTATGTGATTGTTGTGATGCTTGAACAATTAGTTGGACACCTGAAAGTCAGAGAATGATTTGTCTCTGTGGCTTTGGCTGATACTTTGAAACCTGTTCCTCATGCAGGATTGCATTGTTCTGCATAAATATATGGGACTTATATTTTTGTTTTATTGATATTTATTCATATTTTGTTATATTTTTATGTTGCCTGGTGTTATGGCGAGCTGTTATGCCAAGCTTTCTGGTGTAAATGAGAAACTCCTTCATACTGTGAGAATACAGTGGAGAAACAGAGTAAGAGGTTGTCCAAATGTAGGGGTGAAACAGGAGGCAGAGTAGAGGCTGCAGTTATGTTGGAAAATAACAAAAGATGGCAGATGGACATTTGATTCAAGGGCTCCTATGGTTTATGAAAACATATATTATCAATGCATAAAAATTTGAATCTAAAGATATTCTATTAGTTTTTTGGTTTTTCAAGGCATGGTTTCTTTGTTGCTTTGCAGCCTGTCCTGGAACTAGCTCTGTATAGCAGGCCGGAATAAAACTAACGGAGACATACCTGCCTCTGACTCTTGATTCCTAAGTGCTGGGAATAAAGGCGTGCACCATCACCACCTGGTGGATATGTTATTTTTGAAAAGATGTCCTGCTTTTGGTCCACAGAAGATGAGAACATATGGATTGTTTCCAGGCCAACGTTATTTGAAGGAGCAAGATCTCCCAGAAGAACTCCAGAAACATACAATACTAACAAAATCTTAGTAACATTATTTAGTTTTTCTAGATATGCAGAGATATAGTTCAGTTACATAGATAGTCTTCAACACTTCAAAGACCTAAAGAACATAACATTCAAAAGTTTTTAAGAACTTACAATTTTCTCAACAGTGAAACATGCCTGCTTCTGGCAGCACAAATTACTTCATTTGTGGGTGCTTAAAAGGGAGAGTTATGTTTTCTACCCTGAGCAGCAGAGATGGCTCCCATGAAATTGTTAGAAGAAAGAGAAGACTCTCTGCAGACAGAGGAGCTGATAGATTAAGAAGTATTTATGGGACTGTGATACAATCAGTCTGAGCCTAGTAAGCTGTAGAAGAAGTCACAAATACCATAGTGAAGATCTTTAAAATCAATCACTTCTGACTAGGAATACTGAGAGTCAAAGATGGTGGAAAGCTAGAACAGGAGCTAAAAGGCCTGAAATACTTAGTAATTTCACTTTCACAGAAGTTGAAGTCTCTGAATATCTTCTGTCATAAAAGTATTACACTTCTAATATAGTGGCTGGTTTAGATCCATCTATGGTGCAGAGATCTCCTGGAGCAAGGCAAACATCCACCTTTTTTTGTGCATTTTTCCTACAAGCTAGTTTCCAGAGAAGGAGTGAGCCGATGTGGAGTTGTTCAGGGATTTCAAGTATTTCTAGAATAGAGCAATGAGATGATCAGGGAAATCTACTCAGACAACAAGACCTGAAACCATTACAACAAGGCAAAGTATTAAAAGCAACCTAAGCTCAGTGTGACCAACTTTCTCCTTTTACACATGCTGCTAGAGTATATGGATTTAGAAGCCATACTCCAGGATCTGGAAGTAGATGGCCAAAGCTTGCCTGACAGGAAAAGGCTACCTGACGAGGAAAACTGAGTTTTCAGAACAAAGTCAGTCCACCGCTGTGAGTAATATGGCCCAAGTAGTTCTTGGAATAAATTTCTTCCTTCAGGAGAACAGACTATGGACTTACCTTAAATAATACAGGGACCTATTAAGTTGTTCCAGAATTTTGTATCCATGCTGATGCAGCCATTAATAAGAATATTAAAAATTCACAATGTTGATTTTTGATTATTAAACATCTATCCCATGAAAGTACTAATGTAATATATCAGCTTGCTTTGACATCTTTTAGAAAGAAAGGTGCCTTTTCTGATCACTTCTAAATTATTGAGGAATTGTAACCTCATACACCCAAGGACTAATTATGGCTGCTGCTTTTCAGGAGTAAACATGTAAATATGTTCTCTCACACACTGAAATCTGTAAAATGGAAACTGATACAAGAATTATAAATAGTTAATGAGACCGTGCACCTAGGTTGAGCTTTAGAGACGAGACTGGATTACCTTCTCATTAAGGTATGGACCAAATGATACCTATAAAATATTTTAGATTTAATAGATTGATTTTTACCAAGCTTTTTGTTCCAAAATATTTTCAAAGATTTCTATGTAGTGTTCCATTGGGCAATTGAAGGACCAAATTGGGAGATATCATTGATAAGTGTTGCCTTAGGTAATGGCAAACAGTGTAATATTATGCAATATATGTGTAGTTCATGCAATACAAAATATTCTAAATATTTTCAACAAGTTTATATTATCCATTACAGATCTTGTTTGTCCATGAAAAATGAGGGAATTTGCTTGCAATTCTTGGACAGCTTCAGCAGAACCCTTCCCTTATGGGTAGTTCATTTCCCACAAAAAATACAAAAGCAACCACCTTTCCCAATCAGGACATATATTTTATCCTAAAGAAATTAAGACTCAGCAATTGGATATTGGGATCAATAGTTAGAAATCTTTGAAGGAATGTCAGAAATGACTGGTAAATATTCAGTGACTGTGCCTATTTTAAAATTGTCTACTGAAAATCTTGAGCAATTTAGTGAGATTGGTAAGGGGAGAATTGACCCAATTATCCCAGGTTATATATTGTTACTGCAGGTCAAGTAGTGACTCAGGTGAACATTCTCCCTGGCTTCTTGAATACACAATTTCAATGAATAAATAAATTAATTAATTAAATAAATGTATGTGAGTTATTTTGATGCTGCAGGTCAAGTGTTGACTCAGGTGAGCATTCTCCCTGGCTTCTTGAATACATAATTTCAATAGATAAATAAGTAAGTAAGTAAGTACATAAATAAATAAATAAATAAATGTGAGTTATCTTTGAGTCACGACATAATTCACTGCACCATGCACTTTTTATTCCAAATTTTCTAATTGTGAATTCCCACAAGCATTATACCATGCATAGATTTTGGCATGATGGTGTAGAAGAGACTTTTGTCCTAAGCAAATTGAAAGACCATTGCAATGGATTATGGAAAGGACAAAACCATGCTATAATATAGGGTCAAGTGCATGTGAGCTCATGTATTTGTATGTGTGTGTGTTTACAGGAAGAAAATGAACCACAATACCTTACTGAAAGTTTGGTGTAGTGGATTGACCAGAAGATTACCAGACTAGATGATATTGTAGCTGCTAGTGCTCACCAAGTAGTAATGGATTGAGATTGCCGAAATTGTGTTTTTGAAACTCTGATGATAATAATGGATACACATATTGCCACAATGTGTATAGAGTGTGAGTTTATATGTATGCATTTCTATTTGCAAAAAAAATAATTTTAATAAGCAGTTGTATTTATTCATACCTTTTGTAGTTCATATATTTTATTGATTTTGTTGATCACGTTGAGTGCCATTTGTTCCAGGGAAAGGCTGTTTGCTCCTCCCAGCCATCCTGCTCACTTAGCCCCAAAATAACAAAACAGAAATTATATTAATTAAAATACTTCTTAACACACTTGCTCTAGCCACTAATCAGCTAACACTCATATCTTGATTTAATCCATTTCTATCAATCTGTATATTGATACATGGCAGTAGCTTACCGGGAAAGATTCAGCATGTCTGACTCTGGTGGCTCCATGGTAGCTCTCTCCTCTGCTTTTTTCCTCCCTGCATTTAGTTCTGTTTCCCCTGCCTACCTATGTTCTGCCCTATCAAAGACCCAGGCAGTTTTTTTTTTTTCATTAATCAATGAAAGCAACACTTAGAGAAAAGGACCTCCTACACCAGTATGTATGTATTTTACATAAAAATATGTAGAAATAAGGGAATTTTTTAAATAGGAACATTATTTTAAAACCAAGTATGAACATGAAAATATTACAAAATTGTATCTAACAATGTCATGATAATTTAGCAACAATTTGATGTTTTCAATTAGAAAAAGCACAATACATGTATTATTTTCAAATTTCACAATTCTCTGCATACTTGTATTAGTGTTGCATTTACATGTACATGTTTTGACATTAATTTCAGAGTACTAGTCTCAAGTAATATTTCTGACACATTTTAATATATGTTTATATGAACATTTAAATTTTGATAAAATCACTGCAATGCCTTCTCTAGATTTTCCCTGTAATCACCAATATCAGTACTCCAGCCTCAGGTCATTTATCTGTTCTCTCTTTGCAGTGACATCTGACTTCAGGGAAAATGTGAGTGTGTGTGTGTGTGTGTGTGTGTGTGTGTGTGTGTGTGTGTGTGTGTTTTGGTATGGGCATTCTTCCAGTACATACGCATCATTTCAAAGCTAGTATACCTGAGAAAATCTATTTTTCCCCTTTCATCATTTCTGTAAATAATAAAAGATACTATGATAATATTTTGAATTCATAATGTTCCCCAGAATACAGTAGAGCATTCTCTGGTTTTTGTAATAAAACAATTACATAAGCAAATTTACATAGTTTAAATTGAATAATACAAGTGTACATATACATAAATACCAATAAATTACTATTTGCATGTGTTACTAAAATAAGATGGCACAGATTTGAAATTTGCCTCACGTGGTATGAAAACAGGCAAGTAAATCTCAGAGCTCCTGCATTCATTGCATATGCTTAGTGTTCTGAGAAAAACATGATCATGTTTGTATATCAGGTTTTTTTCACATGTATGTATTACAAATATATCCAGTATTTAATATTTCAAATTACCAGTTCATGGAAGAACCCTTTATGAGTCTGTGAATTTTTTGAACATAAAAGCAGTAAATAACATAAAGGTTATTATTTAGAGTACACACTGATATTTTTATATGTAACTAACTACTCTACTACTTTCTTTGCTCTGATTATATTATTGGCATTCTTACAGATTCAACAACTTTTGTCTGACTCCTGAACTGAAACCATAGGATGACTAAAGTATCTTTGTGATTTTATATAATCCACACATATATCAAAGAAGAACAACATTCTGGAGACTCCCATACAAATCTAAAAAAATTAATAAAATTAAGATTTACTGTTTATATTAATAATATAGGTAATTAAGCAATATTATTACACTATTAGGATCTTAGAGTCAGTCTCATAAACCATTAATATAGCTATATCTTCTAATAATCATCCTAATATGTTATAGTCAAACCCACAACTAACTGGACTACAAAATATCAAGGTAAAATGCATGATTTCTTCAGCTAATTCAAATGTCATTATTTGTCAAAATTTATCTTCAGAGGGTATTACTGGTTACATATGCATAGGCATGTCCAAATTTCTACTATTTGATTTTTAAGAACTGTAGCTATATAGTTTAAAGAAAGCACAATTTGCCAATTGCAACACTTGAGCCTACTTTATATTGTAAGTGATAGTATAATCAGAAATTTCATATATGTATATTTTAAAGATGGCAGAAATATTGTTACAGATTGAAATGGAGGCTCTTGATTCCAAAGTACCAATGTTTTCCAGTCTCAACATTACTAGCAGATACACACATTTAGAATCTGAGATGAACTGAGATGAACAAGATAAGTTCGGAAATTTTAAAGCATATAAAACAAGACACACAATAACAAAGATATCTATTGTGTTAATGATTTTGAAGGGAAGTATGCAATACCTCCCTGTCTTCACCAATAAAATCTGGATTTCCAAAAAGCACATGCTGTGTGATTTCCTAATTGGGAATGGGCAAAAAGTGAGAAAATATCATTTACAAGAGTATTTATGTGAAAATTCACAAAGACTATGTCAAACAATACAGCAAATCTGAGACTGTGAGAACCTTAAAAGCAATAGGATGAGAAGAAGTAGATTTACTATTCTATACCATATTATAATTCAGAGTCTTTGGGGACAGGTAAAATAGTGCTTTAATATGTTACTGCATAATATTATCAATGATTCTGTTTTCATGAGAAAAAAAAAACCTTCAATGACATACCAATTTTCACAATGAAATTCAGAGAAAATAGGAAAGGGCATGACTGCCCTTGACACTGTCATATAATAAAACATTAAGGGAATTATTCCTTTGCAGATGCTGCAGTGTTCAAGACAGAGATAGTGGTGCAAGGACTTTAAAGAGTAAGAGAGGTTTCAGGAGCAGGGATGGACATGATGCACAGACCATAACAGCTGACTCCAAACAGTAATACTGGAATATACCAGTACCTGACTGCTAATTACCCTGGGGTTTTTGTCATAAAGATGTCAAGAGCTGTCTGCCGTGTATGTGAAATGTACATTTGGATTTCAGCTATAAATATTTGCAGCTGCGAGCTGGCATATAGCCAGAGCCTGAATAGGAAGGATTCGCTATGCTGACAATATTATTAGCTTTCCTTGCCTTGGAATCCTCTGAAGGAGTGTGTGCATTCAAATTTTCCCCGGAACAATGACTAGAATGATCTCAATTCCACCAATAGGAACAAAGCCTGTGGTAACCTTGGAGATCTGCATCAGAGCTGCTGACTCATTTCTCCTTCCCTTCTCTATGTTTGCTCCGGCAGAAAAATATGAAAATGAGAGTAGATGGCAGGAAATAATGTCGTTTACTTAGGACCAGAATCCCATTATCAAAAGGGAAATCATTATGAGGTAAGTAGGAGGTGATCACGTATCTGAATTCTTGGGTCTGTATCCTGCCTATCTACCTGAAATTTCCATTTCTCCCTGCTGATGGCTGATTGTGATTCTGTGCTGCCGATTGCAGCTTACTGGTATCACATTCAGAAATGCCGTGTCAGAGTCCCTAAACACTTATTACGGAATCTTACACTTGAAATTTTTAGATTCCCAGATGCCTGAGGCTATTTGCCAACATAGCAATTTTCTTACTGAGGTTTCCAATAGCGCATAAGATCAGTACATTCCAGTGTTGTCATGTATAGACTTTCTATAAAAATCATCATTTCAGAAAATAAATAATCTAAAGCTAACCTTGGAATCGCAGATTTTGCCGCTGAATCAGTGGCTTCAGACTCGAGCTCATTTCCCTCACTGCAAACAGAATCAGGTGACTCTCACAAATTCCTTGCTTTTCCTATTCTTCTGTATCCTGCAGGTCTCTGAGACACATTTTCTTCTCTGGTGTTTTTTACAGTGAGGCTTTGACTAAAGTCCAGCTTTGAGCAGGACTTTAGTCAAAGCCCCACTGGCAAAATTCCTCAGTGCAGTCCGTTTTATGCCGTGTAGGAACCAATAAGCAGAGAGATCTCATAACAAGGACCGGAAAGCACAGGACTGATTTTAATTGATGATCTCATCCAGAGCTGATGAGTCATCTGTGTCTCTCTCCTTACCTTGTTCTGTGAAAAGAAGCAGAGCAATTGACACGGGAACAGAGGATAAAATGTAATTTACCCTGCATTTTGCCTCCAATTAACAGCCAACTAAACTGGTAAAATGTAACAGGTTGAGCCAGCTGGCAGATGCTTTTCCCTTGAATGTACCAACATACATGGGAGCCTTCCTTCCTCTCTAAGGATTTTTTGATTGTGAATCTGTGCTGCCAATGTATCTGGCTTCTCAATCTTTGTGATTTTTTTCTATGATTTTAGGTGTGGTTTTTATGCAGTCAAATTATAATAAATATGTTACATGTAATATGATATTATGAATTATATACAAATAAAAATTCAATTATAATTTTTCATGTAGTTTAATTATAATACACAATATATTTAAGTTCATTAGAGGGCTATACGAGGAATTGGGAAGACTGTAGAAAGAAATGTAGATTTTAAACCTTGTCTCATATAGACCCAAGAGTAATATAGTTGCTCACAATGTCTTAGTGGTAAAGAAATGAATTCAGTTTCATTGATTTCAGAAAAAAATAAATATATTTAAATTGTTAACATTTGTGCCTGTTTGTTTTAAGGTTTATAGGTATTTGGACATATACATTTGCATGAAGCATCCTTCATATTTTTGTTCCTTGCATGCAAGCAATATACATAATTATCCTATAAATAATAATTTATAATTATTTTAAAAAACAACTGGATTCAAAATATTAGAAGTTTTCTCTAAATCCCATGAGCACCATTAAAACTGATATATATATATATTTATATACATTTATATGTGTGTGTGTGTGTGTGTGTGTGTGTGTACGTATTAAAAAGAGATTTTATTTAAGGAAGTTGTATGTCCACCAGTTTCCCGCCATCTATTGTTACATCTATTTCATGGCAAGCCACTTTGAAAATTTGTCCTGCCATTAGGCCTGCTAGGATTTTTGACACTGCATAAGCTACAAGAATAATGCATTTAGTTCCATTTTTTTTGAAATTGCATTGGGGCAAATGTTCTTTTATATTAATCAAATACTGGTTTCATGTAGATGTTTATTGGTACTAGAATATATGAGACTGGATTTCTCCTTTGAGTGTAATGTGCCATTCTAGGCTAGCTGGCCATAAATACTCACAGAACTTCCTCTTTCCACACTTCTCTAATATTCTGGAATTGGAAATACCAGCATGCTTGCTTTAGAAAATGAGTATTGTGAAAATGTCTTCTGGGTTTCTAAATTTCCAAATGAGCATGTTGTTGACTGTCTCAGGTTACAATGTAACCATTAAAGCAAAAAAAAAAAAAAAAAATAAGATAAAGACTCTAACTCACAGACTACAGTGTTTACTAGTCTAAAGAAAATGGTATTCAGCTTACTCACCAAGTCTGATATGGTTCTGTAACATCAATATTAAATTATCTTTTCTGAATTGAAGATGATAATGTGAAAAAATGGGTAAATGTCTGGGTTCTTCGACTATCGTCCTTATGCATATAATACAATTAGAATGGCATGGAGGTAAATCTATGCCCACTGAATAAAACTGAATAAAAATTTGTGGGTATAATAAGCCAATGGGGTACTCCTCAGTGGGAAAAGACGATGACATCTTCAAATTTGCAGGCAATAGAGTGAAACTAGAAAACTCCATTCTGAGTGAGTTAACACAGATCAGAATAATGAGGATTGTTTGTAGCCAATCATCGGCGAACACCAAGTAAAGCAAACCTATAGCCCACAATGCCAGACAAGCTAAGTAACAAGGTGAACTTAAGGGGAATAAACATTCATCCTTTGACAGCACCAGTCTATTCCCCAGAGCATGTGGGGCACTGAACACATCCACTAGGACCTTGGAAAAACTGGTCTTTGTGCAAAGAACCCCCCATATCCTGACACTGGAAGAAAATCATGATGTCTGAACTGGACCCGCAAGATCAAAGAAAAAAGATTGCCAAACATTAAAAAGATTGGGTAAGATGTATTTAAAATTATTCCTGCTTCTGAAAATGGCCTGTCAGTAACAATATGTCTTAGAAAAAGTTATTTGCTTCAATGTTGAAAATGAAACTTGGCTGATAGCCTACTTATCCGGTTGTCTCTGTCATTTATTGCATATTTGAAAGTTGCTTCTTTGTACTTCATTTTTATGTAATATTATTTTTCTCTCAATTTTTCAATGGGTTTCGATACTATGTAGGCATAGTTACATTCCTCTCATGACTTGGACAAGCCATTATTAATATCAGTCTTAGACTCCATAGGATAGAATATTTATTGAAATATTTAGGATAAATTTCTCTCTTGATATAGTTTATGATGTGTGTAACTCTACTTTTTGTTTTGTTTTTCAAGACAGGGTTTCTCTGGTATCTCTAATTTTGATACTTGATATCTGTTCTTATTTGTATGTAGTTTTACAATGGGTTTAAAATTCTCTTATTAAAACAAAAGGGAGAGTTGCTCTGGGAACTCCTTAAGACAATGGCTTTGGATGCTGGACCACGTGGATATGGTCTTGGCATACTAGAACAACAGATCAAGAAACATGCTCTTGCTCATTCTTGTCAGTCTGATTCTGTTCCCTGTTCCCTGCTCATGCAGAGGACTGTTGATCTGAGTGGCTACCCCCAAATAGAGAATCCTTTATTATAATCTATGCCAAAATGACGTGTGACTACTTTATCATGATGCTCTAAAAATACAGTTTTTCCTCGATTGTAGCATACATTTAATTCAATAAGAACTTTGCTACTTTGCAGAACTTAATTGTTATGAAACATAGAAAATCCACAAATATTGATTATAAGACCCACAAATAATGATTATGGCATAAGTGATAATCATGGTCACAAATTCATCATTAGTTCCTATTGAACTATATGATCTAGCTCAAGGAGTGGAATATTTGAGGCAATTTCTAAAATTATTTTCTCAGTTATCAAATTATACCATAAAAATCAGTTTTTTATCTTAACAAATGTTCTTTTCATCCTCTAATGCAATGGTAAATATCATAGCACTTTACACCAATATTACTCATGCACAGTTATTCAAAGAGCTAAAAATTTGCAGTGTTTCTTCTAATTACACCTTATTAATACCTACTACTTACCATTATTCTTGGACTTAAAAATACTTCATGCCATGTGTATATCCAATTAATATTCCAAAGAAAAGGATACCTTATTTGAAGACAGCATATCATAAGGAGTGGATCTATTGGCAGATAATGATGGCTTGTATCCTAAAGCCCTGACTTGAAATAACCAATCAGAAACTATATTATTTGCAATAATGTCTGGCCAATAGCTTAAGAGTAATTCTAGCATACTCCTATATCATCAAATAACCCACTTCTCCTAATATGTGGACCACAATGAGGTCGTGACTTACTGGCAAATTTCAGCAGATGCCAGAAAAGGTATCTGTTTCTGGCAGCAGCTTCATGACTTCTCTGTGACTCTTCCTAATTTGTCTATATAGCTACTTCAGGCTTTCTTTACTCTGCTAAGACATTGGTTGATTCAGCTTACTTATTAACAAATGGCAATACAAGGTATTCTCAGAATATATCACCTCCAAATATCAGCTTCCCTTTTCTTTCTAAATAAAAGAGAAATATTTAATTTTAACATACTTATATTGGATATAAAAAGAGTTATCCAGCAATAATCACAGTTATGATATTCATATGTATCTTATATTTTATCATAACTAAGGAAAACTATAATTATAACTATTTATTCTTTTTTTATAGTACATAACATTTTATTTCCTGAGTATCCTCTTGTTATAATGAGGAAGAAAGACATCATTTCTAATGATCTCTGTGTTTGCAGGGATGTTCTTACACTCGAAAATGCAGATTTTATCCTTCCAGCAACTCAGCCTCCACAAGCTGTGTGATCGTATGTTGTATCATTGCAAAGAGGATTGATTGCAAAAATTAGTCTTCATCTCGATGGAAGAATGTTTTGCTCCAATAAAAGGCAGGTCCCCAAGGTTCACTGATTCTGCTCTACTGAAGATAGAGCAAGGAACATCTAGGGCTTTTTTTGTATTGTATGACTAGGTCATTTTAGCAAACCGAGGCAGCAGTGATGAAGACCTGAAGATATTAAAGTAAGTTCAGCCTAAGGGGAAGTCGGGAACAGACATTTAGGTTGTTGAAATAAAAATGAACCTAATTTGAGAAGGTCCAAGTGAGAAGTAATTAAACCTCTTTCATTCTCTAGGAAGTTAGCTGGAGCCTTGAACTGAATCAGTAAATCATATTGAATCTACCTCTTTGGACAATGTATTAGTTTTCTGTTGCAGCTGAGACAAATCACCAAGCATTTGCTGTCTTAAGGCAACACAAGTGGATAATACTCCTGATTGTTAGTGTACTAAATGGGTTTTTCTGATCTCAAAACAAGGTATTGTTCAGGCTGCTTTCCTTCTGCGACTTTTGTTCAGGAGTCCATACCAATGTCATACAAATAGACGGGTGACTTCCTGCCTTTTCAGTGAATGCTTGTGTTTCTTACATTATCTTTTAGGTCCCTTATCATCTCAATAAAGACCTCTGTGGGTATACTGAGATAGCTAATCTAAATAGTACACGATCACTTGTACATCTCAAATTCATGTACTTCATTGTAGCTACAACGTCTTGTTGGCCATACCAGAGAATGTTCACAGCCTCTGTTGATTAAGACAAAGGGATTTCTTGATTTATCACACCTGTCACAGAAGAGGAAAGAGTTCTTTGTATTCTAATTTGAACGCATATGCTTCAACTAAACAGAGGCATAAGGAAGTAAGCACTGTGTGACCTCGTAGTGTGGTGATCATTTTAACATCTCTCTGTGCTCTTTCTGCTTTGTGTTTCATCAACAGTAATAAAGGTGACCATCACCATTTCTGTGGTGATATTTTTATATCCTCTAAGGGAAAGAGAGAAGCCATTTCAGTATTTTATAGATCTTATGGCTAACAAAATGTTGGCAATATTAAGACCATATAATTTCCACAAGATATATTTCCTCATAAAGATGTACAAGAAGGTATGTCATGCACAGAGTAACATTCTATTTGCTCTGGTTCTTTTTTTTTTTTTCTGACATCTATCTCTATGAAACAAAAAAAAAAGAAAAGTTAAAGATTTGATTAACGAAAGGAGATACAAATTTGCTAATTCAATGGGCACATTGTCAACACAAAAAGCACATTTCATCACAGTAATTAGATTTGACAGGGGCATATTCTACAGAAAATATATCCAATTAGAAACAGAGTAAGTACACCAATGATAGAAAGAAGATGGGTATTTGTGAACCATGGGAGGGGAATGTGTGGACAGGTAGCCTATGTTATACAAAGTACAGAACTAGACCCTCTTGTTAAATAGAAAGATGTCATACTCAATGATGACAAGCTTTGGGTAAATGCAAACATACAGGCTTTTGCTAGCATAGCATATACAGCAACAGACAAGTAAGAAACTTAAGATGTAGTAAATAAAAAAAGAAGGGTACATACTGAAAGAAAAATTGAGTAAAAGTGTGAAAAGAAGCATAGCAAAACAAAGGCAACATCCATTTTGCTAATCTGGGACTTCCAAGAGCAGAAACAGCACAAAAGATACACAATTACAACATGAAAAACTTGAAGTGGTTAACAATATTTTAAATGAAGTATAAAGCTGGGAAGTCAATGCTTCAAGGAAATACCTGATTCAGGGAGGCTCAGATCTCATAAGGAGGGTTCTGGTTTTGAAGTATGCTTAGTTAAAACACTCATTGTAGATTATTCTGTGGAATCAGAATGTGCTGGAAAAGAGAGAACAGAGGCAGAATAAAAAGTGAGTTCATAGAAACATTACAGGACACAATAACAAAAAATCGTCTCATTCAAAAGCCCAGGATGAACAGGAGAATGTGAAATAATAGCAAAAAGACAGTGGTTTGTTATCTACAACACTGAAAAGATTTCTACATTCTTTTTTTCTGAAAATGTACTTCAGCTTAATAACAAAAATGTAATCACATTTTAACACCTCAAAGTTAGGTGAGGAGATATGTATTTCTTCTTAATTAGAGTTCTTAATTCTGAGAGAGTAAGAAAGTGCCAGAGTTGGAAACCAGAGATTTCTGTTACAAACGTTACTGAACTCACCATTTTCTGTGTCTAGACTGCATCAAACATGAATTTATTGTTCCATTCTCTGTTCGTTTGTTTGTTTGCATTGCTTAATTTTAAGTCACAAAAATATCACAATATATGCTCATTAAAACAAAAAAGTGTAATGCAGAAGTTTATATACCATTGCATGTACTTCCATATCTTCCCACTCCACGTTTTCTCCAATGGGTAGACGATGGTTTAGAGGGTTTGCATTCAGATAACATGCCTGACTATGAATATGATAGTGATGTATTTGTAATTAGAAGGATCTTCATAGACTTCAGCATGATCTTTTTTAACTTTATTTGATATAATACTAAATGTTTTTCTCTTTTTACCAAATTTTACCTATTTGTTATAATTTTTGTATTAATTGCTCAGGTCTTTAAAAACATTTATCTTTATATTTAGCATTCCTGATCATTCTGATTCTTTAAGTTAAAACTGTGGATTATTGCATGTTGTGAAATGCTTACCCAGTATCTCAAGAAATTAATTATGTGGAGTTTATTATTTAATCTATTACTCTTCAGTAAATATTGTTTTTGTCTAACAAATCTATTCCAACTGTTGTCAAATAATGAGAAAAAGATTAACCATTTTATCCCTTATTTTTGGTGGTCATAATATCTAAAAAAATATTTGGCTAGGTAGTATCTTTGTTTCTTTCAGCCACAAGTAATGTCACTTTGTGGCTCTCAACTGGAAGATTGCCCCATCAAGAGCTCTTTAAATGTTTGCTTCCATTTGATATGAGGAACAAAACAAGTTCAGTAAATTGTTATTTGGTGCCAGTTTTTATCATGGTGACTTATATAACTTCAAACAAACTTCATCAAACTGCAGAAAATAAGAGAACATAGAAAGGAAACAAAACAAACAGTAACATTATGTGCAGAAAACTCTGGTAAACAACTGTAAGTCCCATCAGAATCAGGAGGTTAGACAGTGGAACAGAATGCTGAAATGCTAAACAACAAAACAAAACAGGCAAATGTGAGCAATCAAATATAATAAGTGCAAAAATCTATCAATCTAAAATGCAGTCAGAGAAAATAACTTTCAAATGCAAAGGTCAAGTAAGTGATGAAAATAGCAGAAAGAATTGTCAGCAATATTTTATACCAAAAAAGCTAAAGGTATTTTTCTGTTTGCAAAGATAATACTCATTGAAACCAAGTGGTCTACAGGAAAAAAAAGTTAGAATAAGTTGTCAAGTTCCAATATTGTCAACTCACTAAAGGATAGTAGGACAGTTAAATTATTAAGTCCAAAGGTGTGGTGATATTTTGCTTGTGTTCTAAAAAAATAAAGCTTGCCTTAAGATAAGAGAGCAGAGCTAGCTACTAGTTAACCATAGAGATCTGGAGGCCTGTACAGACAGAAAGGATGGCGAGAGGAATATAAGGTAGGAGGATAGGAGATCAGCCTCTTTTTCTTCTAAGGTGTTAGCAAGTTAAGAGTTAATTGTGACTTTCTGCTTTGTCTCTCTGATCTTTCAGCATTTACCCTATGTCTGGCTCCGAGTTTTTATTATTAATTCCAAATAGAACTCATGTGACACAAAGAAACAGGCTTGAAGAAAACTCCCTGTTTATCTGGCTCTTAAGATTCTTTCGACCACCGCCATCAGACCTTCAAATTTTACCTGAGCTTTAGCTCAGATAGTATCTTGTAGATGTATTTATGGGGACTGAACTCCATAACTCTTTTTTGTCTATTTATTTATTTATTTATTTATTTATTTATTTATTTATTTATAATTTCCAGCTCATCCCATCCTCCCATTTTCCTCCAACTTCCCCTACTCACCCTCCCCCTCCCTCTCCAGACATAAGAGAAGTCAGGGTGCCCAGCCTTGTGGGAAGTCCAAGCCCCCGTCCAATCAGGTCTGGGAAGGTGTGCATCCAAACAGACAAGGCTCCCCAAAAGACAGTACATGCAGTAGAATCAAAATCCAATGACATTATCATTGGCTTCTCAGTTAATCCTCATTGTCAGCCACATTAAGAGAATCCAGTTTGATCACATGCTCGTTCAGAGCCAGTCCACCTGGTCTTGGTGAGCTCTCATTAGATCAGGCCCACTGTCTGCGTGAGTGGATGCACCCCTCACAGTCCTGACTTCCTTGCTCATGTTCTCCCTCTGATGGGGAGAGTCTTCTGTTTTGTATTAATTTCATTGGTTAAAGAGACTGGCTTAGTCCCTTGATAGGACAGAAAATTTGGTAGGCAGAGTAAACAGAACAGAATGCTGGGAGAAAGGAGCCCAGTAAAGCAGTCTCCATGATTCTCCCACCAGACACAGATGCAGGTGAAGATCTCCCTGGTAAGCCACACCTTGTGGGGCTACACAAAATATCAGAAATGTGTTGAGGTTGTGGCGGGGCCTCATCCCCGGCACCCAGCCGCCCACATGGCTTATGCCCCAAAATAATTACGTGGAAACTGTATTCTTTTAAACACTGCTTGGCCCATTAGTTCCAGCCTCTTATTGGCTAGCTCTTACATATTGATCTAACCCGTTTCTAATAATCTGTATAGCCCATGAGGTGGCTTATCAGGGAAGATCTTAACCTGATGCTCTGTTGGGTGGGAAAATCATAACTACTGACTGACTCAGCTTCTTTCTCCCAGCATTCTGTTCTGTTTACTCCACCTATCTAATTTTCTGTCCTATTAAAGGCAAAACAGTTTTCTTTATTAATTAACCAATGAAAAACAGATAGAAAGATGACACAGCTCCATCAGAAATGAGTTAGATCAATACATAAGAGTTAGCCAATAAGAGGCTAGAACTAATGGGCCAAGCAGTGTTTAAATGAATACAGTTTCCATGTAATTATTTCGGGCCATAAGCTAGCCAGGCAGCTGGGAGCCGGATGGAACACAGCCCGCAGTTCATATAATATCCCTCCTTCTGCTCTTCATCTGGGCTTTGGGAGCTTAGGTCAGTGTCCTAATTTTTGTCTAAGTCTCTCTATCTCCATCCCTAGCCAGATGAAGGTTCTATGGTAATATGCAAGATATTCATCAGTGTTGCTATTGGAGAAGGCCAGTTCCGATACCCTCTCCTGTGCTGCCCACAGACCTAGCTGGGGAAATCCTCTTGGACACCTGGGAACCCCTCTAGAGCCAAGACTCTTGCCAACCCTAAAATAGCTTGCTTAGTTAAGATATCTTCTTGACTGCTCCTGCAATTAAAAATATTCACAGATATCATAACCTTCCAAAACACCTTCCCTTTTTTCTAAATAAAAGAGAAAGAATTAACTTTAACATATTGAAATCTCTTATAAAAATCTGTGATCTAGCAAGAATCACAGTTATTATATTCATATGTATCTTATATTTTATCATAACTAGGGAAAACTATAATTAATTATAACTATTTATTCTTCAACTCCATCAATGTATCGAAAATGAGATGATATTACCTAAGTTAACAGGAATTCCATTGTATGCAATTTCCAAAACTCTAGAATTAAGAAAGTCATCTGACTGCCTGTACAATCATCCAGGGATATTCTGTAACTTTACAGGCACCTATATTCATCTTACTGGCCCATAGTTTCTGGCAGACTTTATCAAGAAATTTCAAAGACAGTTCCCCCTATATTGGCAGTTTGTCAGTCACTTTCTTCTATGTCCTGCAGATTGTCCTAGAGACCCTTTCATAAAGCAGGATCTGTTAAAGACTTCTCTCACCTTCTCTAGGCAACTTTAGCCGACATTTCTCTGTGGGTCCAGCATGTCTAGTTAATACAATATATCATTAAGCAGTCCAGGAAAAAACAGTTTCTTGTCCAAATGGCTAGCAAACTCCATAAGGAGCCTGCTAGATGCCCATCTTCCTCTTGAAGTAATTGGTGCTACCAGGAACAGATGAGTATGAGTCTCAATATCATGAAAAGTCCTAAGTTTTGAAAACATTTTAAATATCATATTTTGTTAAACTTTGAGAAGCTTAAATAATAACTATCCATCTGAAATATATCTCTGTAACTCTAGAAAAGCTAAGTAACCTGGCAACAAACTTGACTCTTATAGATGACTCTATATTAACCTATGTTTCAAAATTATACATTCTATTTTAAACTAGCTGCACAATACAATACCTTAAACAGGAGAGAAATATATATATATATATATATATATGATTTATAATATATATAACAAATTTATTAAATTTATATTAATAAACCAAAATCTATACCAATGCATATCTCTATTGTGTATCATGCTTTAAATGTAACCAAATTTTATAAAAAAAATTTTTTGGTCATACCTGTTTCTTAACTTCTTCCTGATGTTTATTGGGCTAAGTATTTGGAGGAGATTATTTAGACCTTTAAGTGCGTCTTTTTCCCTTGAATCACATTAATCTTGAGAAATCCACAGGTTTCCATTCTCTTTTCAAAGGTAGTATAACCTCTTTTCCAAAGCAAATATCCTTACCGAGAAACAAATTTTTAAGTCAAGATACGTTTAAAGCACATATTTTGGTTTAGATTAGAACTACATACTATGTAATGTCTTTCTGTACTTAACTAATTAACAGTCAAAAATAATAGACAATAATATACAAAAGCCAGTCTCCCTGTGTATTTTTCATCTTTATATGACTTACTTTTCTTTACTCATTTAATCTATGACTATCTATACTCTGTCTATTTAAATACTTAATTTGTTTTCAACGAGTTGTTCCTTTTTATAGCTATAACTGTTTTCTGACCAGAAGCATTTGAAATGCTATGCAGTCAAGGCTAGAATTAACTCTGCCATATTGCCTGTCAGTTCCATTCAATCAAACATGTTGAAGGCATGTTTACTGCCTTTGAGAGCCTTTCTCTCAGATCCAGATCCAGGCGTGGGTCTCATCAGATATGTGTTGTCATAAGGTAAGTTGTAGCACTCTGCTCACAAACTCCAGATAAATGCTCTGCAGCCAGACCACCAGAAAGAGTTATAGTTGATCCTGAAACGAACATGAACCAGGATGCTTTCTTAACAATCCTTGAAGATTTTATACTACCACTGAGTCAGCTTCACCAAAAAACTAAACAAAATTAATTAAAAATCCAAAATTGTGTAAGCACGGTGACATCAGAAAATTTATTGCCCACACAGCTTCAAACACTCTCAAATTCCCACACATAGCAGGAAAGTCATGAACAAAAAATTCATGCAAAATCAGAAAAGACCAGCTTTTACTGTACAATAATATTGATAGTTTTAAATTTCAAAATGATAAGCTAAAATGGTTACATATAATCCCCACATTCCTTATACAGTTTTTGATAGTTTTGTATGCAAAAAAATGTAAAATAACTTCACATAATTATTGTATTATTTGACATTTTCCAATGCACATATTTAACTGAAAGTAGCAGGAAGAATTGTGAAGTAATATAAATACTGTACTTACACATGATATTCAAAACTACATAAAACAATTGTACCAATTAATAAATAAATTATATATGTATATATGAGGAAACACATAAATACAAGTGATACATAAACGTATATAAATATTTGAAAGAAACTAAAAATGTCACTATACAGTTGGTGAGATATTTTGAAAAGTTTTCCTCCTATAATATGAAAGAATAGGATATTTTAACACAATTACCCATGTAAAACACCAATTCATAAAAAATAAACATAAAATTAAAAAAAAAATTAACAATAACTTGACTTATAAAAAACCTTCATCTGGAGGTGGATCAAGATAGAGACAGAGACCCAAATTGGAGCACCGGACTGAACTCTAAAGATCCAAATGAGGAGCAGAAGGAGGGAGACTATGAGCAAGGAAGTCAGGACCATGAGGGGTGCACCCACCCACTGGGACAGTGGAACTGATCTTTTGGGAGCTCATCAAGGCCAGCGGGACTGGGACTGAATAACCATGGGATGAAACCAGACATTCTGAACGTCAGGACAATGAAGCCTGATGAGAAGCCAAGGACAATGGCACTAGGTTTCGATCCTAATACATGAACTGGCTTTGTGGGAGCCTCGCCTGTTTGGATGCTCACCTTCCTGGTCCTGGATAGAAGTGGGAAAAGCTTGGACTTCCAGCAGGGCAGGGAATCTGGAATGGTCTTCATTCTCCAGAGGGAGGGGGAATGGAGTGGGAGGGAGGGGGACAGGAGGAGGGGAGTGGGGGGGAGGGGGCGAAGTGTGAGAGGATGGGGAGGGAAATGGAGACAGGAAGGAGGCGGAAATTTTTTTTCAACAGCTAAAAAAATAGAAAAATAATTAAAAATAGCCCTTCAGTGATACAAAAGATAGTAAAGATTTGTGAATTTCGTTGTCACCTGTTCTGAGGAAGTGTGATAATATTCAAAGCTAATTACAAACTAAGTTTTATGTAGATATAATATTCTGAGAGAATGTGTAGTTCTGATGTATTGCCACCATTTATATCTCTGACATATATGTGTTATATGCAAATGAAAATATGATGCTCCACTTGATAGTATGTACAAAATTCAAATTAATTTCCCCTGAGTCTATCAACATCCATCACCTAGATCTCATCAGTGGAACTGCTAATTAATCCCACCAATGCATGAATTCAGAGATTTGGATGTGTCTGCTCCCCTCTTCCTTTGATTACATATGCACGTGATGCTTAGATCCCTCAGGTTAACTCTGGTTTTTCATTGTAGTTTGGCTTTTGAAAATCTTAGACATATTTGTTATATTAGTACAGAGCATAACGTTGAGAATACCTGCAGCTATGCTTTGGACTTGTGTATTCAGAGAAGACATGAAAATACTACTACCTTCTCTACCTTTAAGATACTCACTCCCTACCAGGTATCACTTTAGGCTTCTATTCTTGAATATCTACCTATTTTCTACATAGGTCCTAAGTGTACAAAACTTCAGTTCTTCATCTCTTGGTTGTTTCATTCAATGAAATAAGGATGTGGTTATTGCTAGGCTGTTCATGTTAAATTGGACAGGATAGTGAAAATTTGCAATAGATATTATTCACACAAGGCATAAACTTGTCTTTCCCTAGATTGCTTTATGATGAATACCTTCCATGAACTTTCTATCTGTTCTTAAGTCTGGCCACAATACCATTCACAGAAATGCTGGCTTTCGTTCAGGAATTTTTCTGCTATGATTCCAATTGACTCAGATATTGTCCATATTGTTCTCACACCTCATTCCCTCACAAATCCAGCACCCATATTTGTGACATCCATGGGACCATCTCTGGTGCCATCAACACATGCTTAAGGGCCAAATGTAACAATTCAACATTGTCTGCTACTTAGTGCTATACAGTCTAGTTTTTGTTATAGGGATGAGCAGCTGAGAAATCTAATATGGTCACAGCATGACTAGTAAGGACCTGCTGTGCTGAAAGTGTTATTAGCAGTCCTTGCCTCAGACAGCAGGAGTGTGTGATTTCAAATTGTTCCTGCAATATGAACCAAAGACAAGAATGATCTCCATTCTACCAATAGAAACAAATCCTGTGGTAACCATGGAGATGTCCATCAGAGCTGCTGCCTCATTCTCCCTCCCTTCTCAAAGTGTGGTCTGGCAGAAAAAAAAAAATGAAAGTAAACGTAGATGACAAAAAAAAAACAACGCAGTTTTTCACAGGGGAGAATACAATTATCATAAGGGAAAGCACTGCAAGGGAATTAGGAGTTGATCATATGTCCCACTTCTTGGGTCTGTATCTTGCCTATTTTCCTGAAATCCAACATTTCTGCCTGAGGATGGCTGATTATTATTCCTCACCGCCAATTGCAGCTTACTAGTATCACATTCAGAAATGCCATGTGATACTTCCTAGAAACAATGACTGTGGAATCTGCCACTTGAAATTTTCAGATTCTGAGATGCCGGAAGTATCCCCCGATATGGCAATTATCATATTGGGTACTCCAGTGGGGCATATGATCAGTACATTCCCGGTTTCTGTCAGGTGTTGACTCGCAAACTAAAATTTTGATTACAGAAAATGAATAATCAAAGGCTAATCAAAAATCACAGATATTAAGGCTGAAGCAGTGATTTCAGCGACTCGAGCACATTTCCTGCACTGCAAACAGGAACAGGTGACTCTAAGCGGAAGCATGGGGAATCTCAGAAATTCTGTGCTTTTACTAGGTATCTATAGCTTCAGTCTGCTGCAGGTCTCTGCAACAGATTTTCTTTCTGAGTTTGTTTATAGCCAATCTCCTGACTAAATTCCAGCTAAACGCTGGACTTTAGCCAGGAGACTGGCTGGCAAAATCCGTCAGTGCAGTCCTTTTTATGTTATCTAGGAACCAATAAGAAGAGAGCTCTCAAACCTGAAAGCACAGGACTGCATTTTACATCGTGATCTCATCCGGAGCTGATGATTCATCTGTGTCTCCCTCCTCCCTGTGTGTTGTAAAAAGAAGCAGAGCCATGTAAAGGGGAACACAGGATAAAATATAATTTACCTTTTGTTTTGCCTCCAGTTAACAACAGTCACACCTGCCTAATTAAGACTGGTTGCCACAGCAACATTGTAGCTCCGTTTGCCTAGATTCTAGCTGTATACATGAAAGCCTCCATTCCTATCTGTGGGTTTTTTGATTGTGACTTCGCGCTGTCAGGTGCATCTGGCTTCTTATTCTTTCTGATCTGTTTTTTTTATGTGTTTGTTTATGCAGTTGAAATATAATTATTTATGTTTTATATACTACATGCAATATGTAATATATAAATATAATATATGATTACAATGGTTCATGTAGTTGAATTACAATACACAATATATTTAAGTCCATTAGAATGTTGTATAGGGCGATGGATGGATTTTAGAAAGAAATATTGTTTAAGCCCTCCTGAAATAGACCTGACAGTAATAACATATTCCAGCTGTGTATCAATGATAAAAAATGAATTCAAGTTAATTCATTTCTGTAAAAAAAATAAATATATTTTTATTATTAACATTTATGTTTGCCTATTTTTAAGTCCTTATAGATATTTGCACCCCCACCTTTGCAAGAAGCTACTTTCATAATGTTTCTTATCATATGTAATTGATATACCTGAAATATTGTTTTAATATAAATTTATAGGTATTTGTTTTAAAAATCCACTAGATTCCAAATACTAAAATTCCTCTCAAAATTTCATAATCACTATTAAATCTGTACCATATTTTTCTATTTTTAATGTATACAGAATATATTCAAGGAAGTTGTATGTCCATTAATTATAAACCATCTCTTGATACATGTGTGCCGTACATAGCAAACTACGCTGATAATAATTCTATATTTCTTTCTCAATTAGTTAAGGACTATAAATAGCTACTCTAATAAGAATTTTTATTTCATTGTACTTCTTCTGTGCATAGTGTGTTTTTGATCAATGAATTTACTACAAGAATTATGGTAGTTAGAGTTGTTGGAAATTCATTAGGGCAAAAGTGCTTACATATTAACCAATAGTGGTTGGATGGAGTTATTTATTAAAACTTGTGCAATTGAGATAGGTGTCCTCCTGGGACTTAAACGTGCCATTCTAGCCTAGCTGGCCATGAATACTCAGAAAACTTCCTGTTTCCAGATTTCTCTAATGTCCTGGAATTGTACAATACCAGCAGGCCTGCTTTAGAAAACAAATATCAAAAAATTAATTCCTGGTTTTCAAATTTCCAAATGAGCATATTCCTTACTGTTTCAGTTTTCAATGTAACCGTGAAGGCATAAAAATTACGATAATGATTATAAATCACAGACCACATAGTTAACCACTCTAAAGATTATTGTATTCTACTTACCAAATATGATATGGCCCTATGTAAATACCAATGTTAAATTATCTTTTCTTAATAGTAGATACTAATGTCAAAAAGTGGAAAAATGTCTGGGTTTTGCCTCTATAATCCTTAAGCATATAATATAATAAGATCAACATGGAAGTAAATTCAGGTTATTTTAACAAATATAGATTTTTTAAAAATGCGGTCACATTTACACAATAAGGAACTATTCAGCAGTAAAAACAAAGATATCTTGAAATTCGCAGGCAAATGAATGGAAATATAAAAATCCTTTCAAAGTGAGGTAACCTAGCCCAGAATGATGAGGAGGGTTTGTACCTAATCACAGGTGAACAACAACTGTAAAGCATAGAATGCGGAACCTATAACTCAGGACCACAGAGAAGCTAAGTAATAAGGGGAACATTAAGGGAAAAATGATAACTCTGGGAAAAGGAAAAAGACAAGTATGAAAATATGGGAAAATATGGATGCGGTAAAAATAAAATGCAGAAGTAAGGATAAAGAGAGTAATGAAGAGGAAAGAACTGGAAGTAACCGGATTTTAAAGATTGGTGATCGAAAGAGATAGCAAGGAAGGAAAAAGTTAGATTCACTGACAGAAATATTATGTAAATAGCTAAACACTGGAATTGTAGGAATTCAGAAATATGACCATAACTTAGACCCTAAGTAATAGTGAAGTTGGTACTTGAAAGGTCCTTGCCTTGTTTTCAGATTGATGACTATCTTAAATGTCATCATCATAGAACCTATATCCAGAAAATTATGGAATCAGATGCAGAGATCCACAGTTGATCACATGGCTGAGGTCCTAAAGCCCAGTTGAAAAATGGGAATTGTAAGAATACATACAAGAGAGATCAAGGTCGTGATGGGAATACCCAGTGATACAGCTTACCTAGGCTGATGGTATCTAGGAACTCTGCCTGACAGTGAGGAACTAGGATACTAACAATCTAAGCACTCTGAATGTGAGGGAGAGTTGAATGACTGCGGCAGACTGTGGGCCCAGGCCCAGTGGGACCAGGATTGATTCATCCTGCATGTTCTGATTTTAGGGAACCCATTCTCTGGAATGCTATCTAGCAAAGTCTAGATATAGTGGGAACAAAAAATAAATGAAAAATGTAACTATGATATGTTCATATGAAATAAAATAATACCTAAAGAAATTGCGTGTTAGTGATGTCTTTTTAAGATATCATGTAAATCATATGTAAACAAGCAACAAAAATACATTAAAAAGCAAAAGAGAGCCTTTACATAAAACATATTGTTATTTAAATGTGAGTCGTCGTTTGAATAATTTCAATTGGAGACAGAAAATATGAATACTGAATTATATCCCTTTACTAGACTTTCTTTATCTCCTTGGAAACAAAGTCACAGTGTTTTTACTCTTTGCAATTGTATTATTTGCTTATGTCATGTCACAGACTGTGGGTGGAAGCCTGACTATGAAAATGAGCCTGTTTATTAATCCCATATGGTAAGACAGTTGTAGATCATAGCCCAGTCTCTGGTAAGGTATTTAGAATCATCTGGGCAGGTTTAAATTAAATGTTCATGATGTTGTGCTTCAGTATGTACACATGAGGATGACATCACTGCTGAGTAAATGAAATATGTAAAGAATAAACATAAATAATTTCTACTAAGAATACATATAAATAATACATACCAACAATATTATGAATAAATTTAATCATAAAACTTCTCAAGATGATAGCAAAAATGGCAATTTATGTGAATGTCAGCATATAAATGAAATGAAATAAAAAGAGAGAGGGTATTAACTAATGAAGAACAGGGAATAAAATATTCCTTCATATTATTTGAATATATGTCATTGTAAATGATTTAAGAAAGATTCTGATTGGATATTGTTTAAGTAGTATAAGTTTAGGCTGAAGAAACAGACGAAATAGTAGTTATGAAATTGGAGGAGTCTCAGTATCATGAGAAGCTGTGGGAATTAGATATAATTGGTCTACTGAGTAAAGGTACCAATCCCCATGGCAGAGCACTTATAAGAAATATAATTAATTTAAAATTTATATGTTAACTAGTAATGACCTGAGCAATTTGTTGAGTGTTTAGAAATGATAATAATTTTCTCTATGTTTACTCAGGAACTGTCTAGAGGGAAACAAAACTCTGTCTACTAATGACATTCTGATGTGGAAAACCTAATTATCATAAAACAAATAAAAATAGATATCTAAAAGAATCTAAGCAATCAAAAAGTTGAATCAAACATAGCATCTGAATACGTGTCTTTGTTCAGCTAAGATCAATGCTAATGGAAAACAGTGGAGTGGCTCTTTAAGAGATCTTTTATGAGCTGGGTGCTGGTGACTACCAAGAGCATAGCTCTATTAAATGTTCCCACAATCAAATACTTTATAAGGTTTATTCACAGTGGCCTGTATGATACTCAGTGTAAGAATGAACCCAATAATGTCCCAGAGGTGCAGTGATAATTAGGATTCCCTGAGTCCTCAGCCATGAAGCTCATCTCAGGGGGACCAAAGGTGAGGAGCCAGCTACAAATGCCATGCAACAACACATGCTTTACTCTGAGCGATGTTAAACTGCAACTAATTTTGTAGTTTCACATTTGTCTCATCTGAACAAAGAACAATGCAGATGTTCAGTAAAGAAAGTTCGGGACAGCCGGGCGATGGTGGCGCACGCCTTTAATCCCAGCACTCGGGAGGCAGAGGCAGGCGGATCTCTGTGAGTTCGAGACCAGCCTGGTCTACAGAGCTAGTTCCAGGACAGGCTCCAAAGCCACAGAGAAACCATGTCTCGAAAAACAAAACAAAACAAAAGTTCGGGACAAAAAAAGACTCTAGACAGAGGCATCACCATCCCTGACTTCAAACTCTATTACAGAGCTACAGTATTAAAAACAGCTTGATAGCCGGGCGGTGGTGGCGCACTTCTTTAATCCCAGCACTTGGGAGGCAGAGAGAGGCGGATCTCTGTGAGTTCGAGGTCAGCCTGGTCTACCAAGAGAGTTCCAGGACCGGCTCCAAAGCTACAGAGAAACCCTGTCTCGAAAAACCAAAAAAAAAAAAAAAAAAAAAAAAAAAAAAAAACCAAAACACACACACACACACACACACACACACACAAAACAGCTTGGTATTGGCATAAAAACAGAGAAGTCGACCAATGGAATCGAATAGAAAACCCTAACTTTAACCCACAGACCTATGAACACCTGATTTTCGATAAAGGAGCTAAAAGTATACAATGGAAAAAAGAGTGCATCTTCAATAAATTGTGCTGGCAAAACTGGATGTCAATCTGTAGAAGAATGAAAATAAATCCATATCTATCACCATGCACAAAACTCAAGTCAATATCAGTCCGAACACAATGAACCTGATAGAAGAGAAAGTGGGAAGTACTCTACAACACATGGGCACAGGAGACCACTTCCTACGTATAACCCCAGCAGCACAGACATTAAGGGCCTCATTGATTAAATGGGACCTCCTGAGACTGAGAAGCTTCTGTAAAGCAAAGACACTGTCGCTAAGACACAAAGGCAACCCACTGACTGGGAGAAGATCTTCACCAACCCCAAAACTGACAAAGGTCTGATCTCCAAAATATATAAAGAACTCCAGAAACTAGACCTTAAAAGGCTAATCAACCCAATTATAAAATGGGGCACTGAACTGAACAGAGAATTCTCAACAGAAGAAGTTCAAATGGCCAAAAGACACTTAAGGTCATGCTCAACTTCCTTAGCGATCAGGGAAATGCAAATCAAAACAACTTTGAGATATCATCTTACACCTGTCAGAATGGCTAAAATAAAAAACACCAATGATAGCCTTTGCTGGAGAGGCTGTGGAGGAAGGGGTACCCTCATCCATTGCTGGTGGGAATGCAATCTTGTGCAACCACTTTGGAAATCAGTGTGGCGGTTTCTCAGGAAATTGGGATCAACCTACCCCTAGACCCAGCAATACCACTCTTGGGAATATACCCCAGAGATGCCCAATCATATGGCAAGGGCATTTGTTCAACTATGTTCATAGCAGCATTATTTGTAATAGCCAGAAGCTGGAAACAACCTAGATGTCCTTCAATGGAAGAATGGATGAAGAGAGTGTGGAATATATACAAATTATAGTACTACTCAGTGGTAAAAAACAATGACTTCTCGAATTTGCATGCAAATGGATGGAAATAGAAAACACTATCCTGAATGAGGTAACCCAGACCCCAAAAGAGGAACATGGGATGTACTCACTCATATTTGGTTTCTAGCCATAAACCAAGGACATTGAGCCTATAATTAGTGATCCTAGAGAAGCTAAATAAGGAGAACCCAAAGAAAAACATATAGGCATCCTTCTGAATATTAACCTTCAGCAGGCGATGAAAGGAGACAGATACAGAGACCCACATTCGAGCACCGGACATAAATCTCAAGGTCCAAATTAGGAGTAGAAGGAGAGAGAGCACGAGCAAGGAACTCAGGACCGCAAGGGGTGCACCCACACACTGAGTATAGATATATTTTTAAAGAAAGAAGCAGAATTGAGTATAAAGTAACATAAATGCTGTACTGGTGTATAAAATTCTCAACTATATTGAGAAAGTATACACATACGCGCATATGTATGTATAAATATAATTATGCATAGTCAATCTCATATTTGTACAAATATACAAACTTATATAAATATTGAAAAGTAATTGAGATGCTTCATAATATATTAGGAAAAAGATTGTAAAACTGAACTTCTTATACTATGAGGTATATCAGCTGTTTCTCACTCAGATCCATGTAGTGTGTTATTTCATCTGTATAATTGCCGAAGTCATGGCTATAGGTGCAAAACTAGACATTCACAGAAAAATTCAAAATTATGCTTACAATGCCAATACAATGGAAAGAAACTGCTTTGGAAGTTCCTACATATTTTCATCACTATAGAATGTTAGTACTTCTCCAATTATGAGTAATTTAAGTGGGATTAACTACGTGTGCAAAAATTGCAGATTAATTCTTTCATTAGCTACAAGTCAATAAGAAAATAGTAAGAAGGCTTCAGAAGTTCTTTCTTTTCATAATAGCCAAAAATGAAGACAGAAATCAAGTAAATATTGTTATTAAAACTATATAATGGAAGACATAACTCAAATAGCCTTAATGTTAGGAATCTATGACTACAAATATAACAGACTTTCATAAATATAATATATTTTATTCTTCCATAGTCTAAAAATATAGATATGTTCATATATCTGAGCATTATTTGACCCTCATCAGAGATGATCTTTGGCACTAGTAGGAAAATAACATGTGCAGGGAAGATCTTTTTATAGAAAATGTGAGGCTGTGTGTTACTGTGTTTGATGTTTCATGCCTTTAAAACTACTTGAAAGCTTTGTACATTTATATTTTAAAGATATCAGAAATACTGTGACTGATTCAAATGGAGGATCTTGATTCTAAGGTACCAATGTTTTCAAGTCTCAACATTAGTAGCAGACATATGCATTTAGAGTCTGCTATGGAAGATACAATATAAGATCTGCACTTGTTTAAAGCATACAACAACAAGACACACAATAACAAAGAAATATATTGTGTTAATTATTTTCAAGGGAAGTATGTAATACCTAGCAACCATCATCAATAAAGAGTTGATTTCGAAAAAAGCTCAGGCTGTCAGATTTCCTAATTAGGAATGGGCTTACAGTATGAAAGTATCATGTACATGAGCATTTATACACAAAATCACAAAGACTATTTTGACCAAAACAGCAAATTTGAGAATGTAAGAACCTAAAAAGCAATAGGATGGTAAGAAGTATGTTTCCTCTTCGAAACCTTATTCTAAATTCAGAGTCTTTGGTGAGGGATACAGAAGTGCTTTCATAGATTACTACATGATATTTTCAATGAGTCTAAGCTTTTATTAAAAAGAAACCTGCAATGCCAACCAATTTTCACAATGAAATTCGGGGAAAAGAGTAAAGGGCATGACTCCCCTAGACGCTGTCAGATACTGAAACCTGAATTGAAATATTTACTTGCCGTTACTGCAGTGTTTTAAACAGATACAGTGGTACCACGAGTTTAAAGAGAAGGAGAATTTTCAGAAACAGGGATGGACATGACGCACAGACCATAGCAGGTGCCTCAGAACTCTAATAGTGGGAATAAAACATTACCTGACTGCTAATTTCCCTGGGCTTTTTCTCATACAGATGTCAAGAGCAGTCTGCCGGGTCTGAGCCAATGTACATTCCAGGTTCCAGTATAAAAAAATTTGTAGCAGAGAGATAGCATATTTCCAAAGGCGGACTAGGAAGGACCTGGTAGGCTGACAATATTATTAGCTCTTCTTGCTGCGGACGGAAGGAGTGTGTGCATTCAAATTTTTCCATGAACAATGAGGAGTGTGATCTCAATTCCACCAATAGGAACAAAGCCTGTGGTTACCTTGGAGATCTGCATCAGAGCTGCTGACTCATTTCTCCCCCAACCTCAATGTTTCTTCTGACAGAAAAAAAATGAAAGTAAAGTGCATAACAGGAATAAATATAGTTTACCTAGGACCAGAATTCGATTATTAAAAAGGGGAAATTATTGTGAGTTAACTAGGATGTGATCACATATCTGACTTCTTGGGTCTGCATCCTATATCTACCTGAAAATTTCCATTTCTTCCTGCTGATGGCTGATTGTGATACTGTGCTTCCGATTGCTGCTTCCCGGTATCACATTGAGAAATATCAAGTCAGAGTCCCCTATGCATACTGATGAGGAAATCAGACACTTGAAATTTTCATATTCCCAGGTACCTGAGTCTATTTGCCGGCATAGCAATTATCTTAGGGAGGGCTCCAAAGACGCATAAGATCAGTACAACCCGGATGTTATCAGGTATAGACTTTTTAAGTAAATCTTCATTTCAGAAAATACAGAACCTACGGCTCACCTAGGTATCACAGATTTTACGGCTGAATCAGTGGCATCAGACTCGAGCACATTTCCTGCACTGCCAACAGAAACGGGTGACTCTTCTCACAAATTCCATGCTTTTCCTATTGCTTCTGTATCCTGCAGGTCTCTGGGACACATTTTCTTCACTGGTATTGTTTACAGTGAGGCTTTGACTAAAGTCCAGCTTTGAGCAGGACTTTAGTCAAAGCCCCACTGGCAAAATCCCTCAGATCCATCCTTTTTATGCCATCTCGGAACCAATAAGGAAAGAGATCACAAACCGAGGACAGGAAAGCGCAGGACTGCATTTAACATGGTGATCTCATCCAGAGCTGATGAGTCATCTCTGTCTCCCTCCTCCCTGTGTGTTGTGAAAAGAAGCAGAAAAAAAATGACAGGGGAACACAGGATAAAATCTACTTTATACCGGGTTTTAGGTCCAGTTAACAGACTACAAAACTGGCAATGTGACAGGCTGAGTGAGCAGCAGCTGCTTTTGCCTCGAATCTACCTGTATACATAGAAGCCTTCATTCATGTCTGGAGATTTTTGATTGGGAATCTGGGCTGCCAAAGCATCTTATTTCCTGATTGTTTGTGATCGGTTTTTGCCTGTTTATATGTGTAGTTTTTATGTAGTCAGATTATAATTTTTACATGTATTATGAAAGAATGAATTATATGCAAATATACAACTCGAACCAAATTTTGAAGTCAAGACATCTTTAAAACATATATGCTGGTTTAGATTAGCACCACATAGTATGAAATGTACCTCTGTACTTAACTCATTTACAGTCTGGAGTGGGAGTTCTTTCTATTTGTGTGTTGCTTTCATTAGTAATGAATAAAGAAACTGCTTTAGCCTAGTTTATAGGACAGAACTTAGGTAAGGAGGGAGTAGACAGAACTGAATTTTGGGAAAAGGGAAAGAGTGAGAGATGCCATGGATCTCCTGCCTCATACAATGCTGGTTAGAATTTTGCTGGTAAGCCACAGTCACTTGGCGATACACAGATTTAATAGAAATGGGTTACACTAATATGTAAGAGTTAGCCTATAAGAAGCTAGAGGTAATGGGCCAGGCAGTGTTGAAATGAATACAGTTTCTGTGTGATTATTTCAGGTGAAAGCTAGAGGGACGGCGTGGATGGAACAAAAGGTCCCACTCTCCATGCAACAACAGTCAGAAATAAAAGAAAACGCAATAATGTACATAATTCAGTCTCTCTGTGTATTTTCCATCTTTACATGACATCTTTACATGACTTGTTTTTCTTTACTCATTTAATCTACGACTATTTAAATTTTGTCTATTTAAAGGCTTTGTTTTATTTTTGCAACCAGTTGTTTCTTTTATAGCTATAACTGATTTTTGAAAAGAAACATTTTAAATGCTAAGCAGGCATGGCTAGGACTAACTCTGCCATCATGCCTGCCAGTTTCCTTTAGTCCATCATGGTGAGGGCATGTTTACTGCCTCTGAGAGCATATCTCTCAGACCCAGGTCCAAGCTTGGTTCTCACCCAAGGTCTCCCCAGGTCTGGATTGTAATTAAGTAAATTGAAGTAATCTGATCACAAACCTCAGTTAAATGCTCTGCACCCAGAGCACCACAAAGGATCATAGTTAATCCTGCAACTAGCATGAACCTGGGAGCTTTCTAAACTGAGTTTTGAAGTTTTTGTTGGTACCACTGAGTCAGGAAGTCTTGTCTGAAAATAAAACTAATGCCTCAGCTTGCTACTACCAATCAGATTCCTCCCAAGAAAATACTATCAAAATCCATGCTTAACTCTCTCCTTTTGTGTCTAGCATTCCTTTTTAAGCTTTCTCAGATTTTACATGGAAATAGTTGACCATACTGCTAGTTCATTTCAAAACTGCCCAGACTTGAAATAATAACTAAGAAACTATATTATCAGCATTACTATTTGTCCAATTTCTTCCCTTAAGTGTGTTGTAGCTAGCTCCTTTATCCTAAACTAACCAATATTCACAAATCTGTTTATTAATACATAACTCACTGGCAAAGTTTCGGCAGGCACCATTGGAGGCATTTGCATCTTGCAGTAGCTGCATGGCTTTTCCCAAAATCTGTTTACTCTCTCTATTTATTTCTTTCAGCCTAGCTTTACTCTATAAAGGCATTTGTTGAAGGCATTTCTTAATTAGCCAATGGCAATAAAACCAACTCTCAGCATACATCATCTCTCACTTCATGAGAGAATAATAAAAAAATAAGGTTAGAAAATAAAAACTCCAACAAAAAGTAAAAAAAAAACAGCAATTAAAATTAAAAATATTGTAAGGAAAATGACATCAGAAATTGTAATGCCGGCAAAGTTGGGAAAACCTCAAATTCCTGCTCATAGCAGAAAAGTCAGGGCCAAAAATTTCATGCAAAACAGAAAAGATCTGCTTTACTATAAAATAATATTGATAGTTTTAAACTTCAAGATGATAATCTAAAATGATTACATATAATTACCCCGTTCTTTATACAGTTCGTGATAGTTGTGTGTACATTTGCATGTGAACAAAAATGTAAAATAACATTCCTACTTATTCTATTTATTTTGACATTTTCTAATGTAGATATTTCACTGAAAGTAGCAGGAAAAATTGTGAGGTAATATAAATACTGCACTTACACATGAAATTTCTAAACTATATAAAACATTTGTAATATATATATATATATATATATATATATATGAAGCTCATATATATATATATGCCATACATAAACTTATATAAATATTTGAACAGAACTGAAAACTTCACAGGACAATTGGTGAGATATTATGAAAAGTGAACCCCCTTTATTATGAAATAATAGGAGAATATTTTAACAAAGGTTTCAATACATTGTTACCAGATGTGCTTCTTGGGAAAGGGCATTCCTATAATTCCACACTCAGGCTAAAAGAGCATTTCAAAAATATATTTGCACCTCCCAATATAAGGCAAAAACATCTATTTTTGATGTTCCTGCACAATTATGTTCTCAGAGGAATTGAATTCATGAGATATGACTGAAATTGAACCTGCATGATATGGCTTAATTAAGAAGGAACAAAATTTCTCACTCTCATGTGAATGATCATATAGAAATAACCTTATTCCTAATCATATATTCTCATACCTATATATTTGTGCATCACCAGAAACTCACGAGAAATATTTCTACTGAAACTAGATGGGAAATAACTCAGTGATGTGAAGAGAAGGTCACTCAGGGTCAAACAACAATGCATATAAAATAATAATAAAATTTTTTAAAAAAATTAAAAATAGGCCTGCAATGATACAAAAGATAGTGAATATTTGTGAATTTCACAGTCACCTGTTCTGAGAAAGTGTCAGAATATTCAAAGCTAATTACAAACTAAGGTTTATATAGGCATGGTCTTCTGGAGGATGTGTAATTCTTATGTATTGTCACTATTTATATCTCTGACATATAATTTTCATGTGTTATATGCACATGAAAATATGATGTTCTCTTTGATAAGAAGTGTAAATTCAATTTAATTTCCCCTGAATCTAACAACATCCATCACCTAGATCTCATCAATGGAACTCCTTATTTCTCCCACCAATGCATGAATTGAGAGATTTGGATGTGACTACTCTCATTTTTCTTTAATTACAATATGCACAGAATGCTTAGATCACTAGGTGTACCTCTAGTTTTTCTATGTAGTTTGGCTTTTGTAAATCTTAGTCACGTTTTTTATATTAGTACAGAGAATAACATTGAGAATACCTGCAGCTATGCCATAAACTTGTGTATTTAGATGAGACATGAAAATACTACTACCTTCTCTACCTTTAAGATACTCAAACTGCAACGGGGATGACTTTAGGCCTCTACTTCATGAATATCTACCTATTTTCTACATAGGTCCTAATTGTAGAAAATGTCAGTTCTTCAACTCTTGTTTGTTTCATACAACAGAATAAGGATATGGTTATTCCCAGGCTGTTCATGTTAAATTGGGAAGCATAGTGAAAAGTTGCAATAGATATTTATCCTCACAAGGGATAAATTTGTCTTCCCCTAGATTGCTTTATGATGGATACCTTCCATGAACTTCCTAGCTGTCTTTTAGTCCTGCACCAATAGCATCCACACAAATGCTGTCTTTCTTTCAAGAATTTTCCTGCTATGATTCCAAGTGACTCAGATAATGTCTATCTTTCTTCTGACACCTCATTCCCTCACATATCCAGCACCCATACTTATGACAGCCAATGGGACCATCTCTGGTGACACCAAAATATGCCTAAGGGCTGATATGTAATAGTTTAACATTGACTGCTACTTAGTGCTATATAATCTGGTTTTGGTTACTGAGATGAGCATCTGAGAAATAGAATATAGCCAGAGCATGCCTAATAAGGACCTGCTATGCTGAAAGTGTTATTAGCAGTCCTTGCCTCACACAGCAGGAGTGTGTGCTTTCAAATTGTTCCTGGAATATAAACCAATGAGGAGACTTATCTGCATTCTACCAATAGGAACAAATCCTGTGGTAACCATGGAGATGTCCATCAGAGCTACTGACTCATTTCTCCCTCCCATTTCAATGTGTGGTCCGGAAGAAATAATGAAACTAAAAGTGGGTGACAGAAAAAAAATGCAGTTTATCTCAGAAAAGAATCCAATTATCATAGGGGAAACCACTGAGAGGTAATTAGAAATTGATCATATATTCTACTTCTTGGGTTTGTATCCTGCCTATCTTCCTGAAATCCAACATTTCTGCCTGCAGGTGGCTGATTATTGTTCTTCGCTGCCAATTGCAGCTCTCTGGTATCACATTCAGAAATGTCACATCATATTCCCTAAACACACTGATTGTGGAATCTGCCACTTGAAATTTTCAGATTCTGAGATGCCGGAAGCTATTCCCCGATATAGCTATTATCATAGTGGGTCCTCTAATGGTTCATATGATCAATACATTTCCGGTTTCTGTCAGGTATTGACTCCCAAACTAAAATTTGATTACAGAAAATGAATAATCAAAAGCTAATCAAAAAATCACAGATATTATGGCTGAAGCAGTGACTTCAGAGACTCGAGTACATTTTCTCCACGGCAAACAGGAACAGGTGACTCTTAGCAGAAGCATGGGGAATCTCAGAAATTCTTTGCTATTACTGGGTCTCTATTGTTTCTGTATCCTGCAGGTTTCTGCAACTGATTTTCTTTCTGAGTTTGTTTATAGCCAATCTCCTGACTAAATTCCAGCTAAACGCTGGACTTTAGCCAGGAGACTGGCTGGCAAAATCCCTCAGTGCAGTCCTTTTTATGTTATCTGGGAACCAATAAGAAGAGAGTTCTCAAATGAAGGACAAGAAAGCACCTGACTGCGTTTTCTTTTACGTGGTGATCTCATCCAGAGCTGAGTCTCCCCCCTCCCTATGTGTTGTAAAAAGAAGCAGAGCCATTTAAAGGGAACAGAGGATAAAATGTAATTTATCCTTTGTTTTGCTTCCAGTTAACAACAGACAAACCTGGCTAATTATAACTGGTTGCCACAGCGACATTACAGCAGACTTTGCCTAGATTCTAACTGTATACATGAAAGCCTCCATTCCTATCTTTGGTTCTTTGATTGTGACTTCGCACTGTCAAGTGCATCTGGCTTCATATGCTTTGTGATCTATTTTTGTCTGTTTTTTATGTGTCTTTGTTTATGTAGTTGAGATATAATTAATTATGTTTTATATACTGCATGTTATATGTAATATATAAATATATGATTAAAATGGCTCATTTAGTTGGATTACAATACATAATATATTTAAGTCCATTAGAATGTTGTATAAGGAGATGGATGGATTGTAGAAAGAAATGTTGATTTCAAGCCCTCTTGAAATAGTCGTGACTGTAATAAATTATCCCACTGTGTCTTAACGATAAAAAATGAATTTCCGCTAATTCATTTCTAGAAAAAAATTATATATATTTATATTCTTAACATATATGTTTACCTGTTTAAAGTCCTTATAGGTATTTACACCCCCACCTTTGCAAAAAGCAACTTTCATAATGTTTCTTATCATATGTAATTAATATTCATAAAATCTTCTCTTGATATAAATTTATATTTGTTTTAAAAATCCACTAGATTCCAAGTACTAGAATTCCTCTCAAAATTTCATAATCACTATTAAATTTGAATCATATTTTTCAATCTTTAATGTATACAAAATATATTTAAGGAAGTTGTATGTCCATTGATTAGAAATCATATATTGGTACATGAGTGCCCTACATGGAAAGTTATGCTGATAATAATTCTAAATTTCTTTCTCAATTAGCTCAATACTACAAATAGCTATTCTAATAAGGGTTTGGCTTCACTGTCCTTCCTCTACGCATACTGCGTTTTGAGCACTGGATATACGCCAAGGATTATGCATTTAGTTACAGTTGTTGGAAATTCATTAGGGAAAACGTGCTTACATTTTAATCAATAGTGATTTAATGCAGGTATTTATTACAACTTGTGCAATTGAGATAAGTTTCCTCCTCGGACTAAAACGTGCCATTCTAGCATAGCTGGCCATGAATACTCAGAAAACTTCCTGTTACCACACTTCTCTAATGTCCTGGAATTGTACAATACCAGCTTAACAGCTTTAGAAAACAAATTTTCTAAAAATGGCTTCCAGATTTGCAAATTTCCAAATGAGAATATTCCCGACTGTCTCAGTTTTCAATGTAACTGTGAAGGCATAAAAATTAATATAATGAGTATAAATTACAGAACACACAGTTAACCACTCTAAGATCATTGTATTCTACTAACTCACCAAATATGATATGGTCCTCTGTAAATACCAATGTTAAATTATCATTTCTTAATAGTAGATAATAATGTCCAGAAATAGGCAAATGTCTGTATTCTTCCTCTATAATCCTTAAGCATGTAATGTAATAAAAGCAACATGGAAGAAAATCCATGGTCATTGGCCAAAAATAGATTTTTAAAAAATGTGAGCATATTTACACAATAAAGAAGTATTCAGCAGTAAAAAAAAAGATATTTTGAAATTTGCAGTCAAATGAATAAAATTATAAAAATCCATCAAAATTGAGGTAACCTAGACCAGAATGATGAGGATGGTTTGTACCTAATCATAGGTGAAAAACAACTATAAAGCATCTAATAGGGAACCTATAACTCAGGACTACAGAGAAGCTAAGAAATAAGGGGAACAGTAAGTGAAAAAAAACTGATAACCCTGGGAAGAAGAAAAAGACAAATATCATGAAAAAATGGGAAAATATGGTTGTGGTGAAAAGTAAGTACAAAGAGAAAAACAAATAGGAAAGAACTGGAAGTAACAGGATTGTAAAGATTGGGGAAGAAAAGAGACAGCGAGCAAGAAAAAGTTAAATTCATTGACAGAAATATTATGGGAATAGCTAAAATCTAGAAGTGGAGGAATTCACAAAGATTACCACAACTTAGACCCTAAGTAATAGTGGAAATGGTACTTCAACAGTCCTTGCCTTGTTGTCAGATTGATGACTATTAATTGTCATCATCATAGAACCTAAATCCAGCAAATTATGGAAGCAGATACAAAGATCCACAATTGATCACATGGCTGAGTTCCTAAAGCCCAGTTGAATAATGGGAATTGTAAGAATACATGCAAGATATCAAGGGCATGATGTGACCACCCACTGAAACAGCTTACCTGAGCTATTGGTAGCCTAGGATCTCTGGCCTGACAGTGAGGGAACTAGGATACTAACAATCTAAGCACTCTGAATGTGAGAGAGAGTTGAATGACTGGGGCAGACTGTGGGCCCAGGGCCAGCGGGACCAGGATTGATTCATCTTGCATGTTCTGATTTTAGGGAACCCATTCTCTGGAAGACTATCTAGTAAAGGCTAGGCATAGTGGGAACAAAAAAAATGCAATGATGATATGATCATATGAAGTAAAATAATACCTAATGAAATTCCCTGTGTTAGTGATATGTCTTTTTAAGGTACCAGGTATATCATATATAAAAAAAGCAAAAAAATACATTAAAAACAAATGAGAGCCTTTACATATAACTTATTGTTATTTAAATGTGTTTTGGCTTTTGAATTATTTCAGGTGGTAGACAGAAAAAATATGAGTACTGTAATATTTCCCTTTACTAGGCTTTCTTTATCTCCTTGGAGACAAAGTCACAGTGCTTTTACTCTTTGAAATTGTACTGTTTGATTATGTCAGGTAGCAAAATGGGAGGAGAAGTCTGACTAAGAAAATGAGCTTGTTTATTTATCCCATATTGTAAGGCAGTTGTAGATCATAGCCCATTCTGTGGTAAGATGTTAAGAATCATCTGGGCATGTTTAAATTCAATGTCCATGTGGTCGATCTTCAGCTTGTAGACATGATGATGACATCACTGCTGAGTAAGTGAAATATGTAAGGAAAAACATAGATATTTTCTACTAAGAATACATATAAAATAATACATACTAACACTATTATGAATGAATTTAATCATAAAATTTTACAAGTGGATAGCTAAAATGGCAATTTATGTCTACATCAGCATATAAATAAAATGTAATAAAAAGAGAGGATATTAACTAATCAAGAACAGGTTACAGAATATTCCTTTATATTGTGTGAATATATGTCATTGTGATTGGTCTGAGAAAGATTTTGACTGGATATTGTCTAAGAAGGATAAGTTTAGGTTGAAGAAACAGACAAAAAAGTAGTTATGAAAATGGAGGAGTCTCAGGATCGTGAGAAACTGTGGGAAGTAGATGTAATTGCTATACTGAGAAAAGGTACCAATCCACATGGCAGAGCACTTATAAGAAATATAATTAATTTAAAATGTACATGTTAACTAGTAATAACCTGAGCTATTTGCTGAGTGTTTAGAAATAATAATAATTTTCTCATTAGTTACTCAGAAACTGTCTAGGGGGAAACAAAACTCTATCTACTAATGATATTCTGATGTGGGCAACCTAATTAGTATAAAACAAAAAAATAGGTATCTAAAAGTTTCTAAGAAATCAAAAAATTGAATCAAATGTGTCTTCTGAATAAGTGTTTTTGTTCACCTAAGATCAAAGCAAGTGGAAAACATTGGAATGTTCTTTAAGAGGTATTTTATGAGCTGGGTGCTGGTGACTATTGAAAGCATAACTCTATTAAGTGGTCCTCCATCCAAATAATTTATAAGGTTTATTAATAGTGGGCTGTATGCTACTCAGTGTAAGAATGGACCCAATAATGTCCCAGAGGTGCAGTGATAATCATGGCTCCCTGAGACCTCAGCCATGAAGCTCATCTCAGAGGCATACAAAGGTCAAGAGCCAGCTACAAACGCCATGCAATAACACATGCTTTACTTTGAGCAGTGTTAAATTGCAACTAATATTGTAGCTTCACATTTGTCTCATCTAATCAACAACAATGCAAATATCCAATAAAGAAAGTTCAGGACAAAATAAAGACTCTAGACAGACTGCTGTATGTTTATAAATATGCATGTGCCAGTGACTTTGCTCATCTTTTTTGAAATGTTAGTAATGAATTTAAAAGATAGTATTAATGGATCACTGATAAGATGGGATTATGTAATTTCTTTATTTTTATTTACTTTTTCTTCACTGTACATTCTAAATAAAGTTCTCCCACAGATTCTTCTTCCCCATGCTTGCCTCCCCACAGTCCATCCTCATCAATTCCTCCCAAAGGATAGGTCACCCATGGGGAGGCAACATAACTTGACATATTAAGCTGAGGCAGTTCAAACCCTACCATATCAAGAAGAGTTAGATATACAAACTTAAGGAACTGTCTCTAAAAATTAGATCTTGTACCAGAAATGAGTCCTGGTCTCATTTCCAGAACCCTTAAATTGACCAAGCTTTACATCTATCTCCCACAAGCAGATAGCCTAGATCTGTGGAATACAGATTTCATAGCAGTTAGTATAGAGTTCATGATTTCCCATGAGCTTGGTTCTGTTCTATGTAAGTTTCTGAAGATCTCCAACCTCCCTTGCTCATATAATTCCTGCTCAGTTGACATTTTGGTGTCTTTTCAGACCATTGAAAATTATTTCTATATTAATATACAAATATTTTGTGAAAAAAATCCATCACATCCCAATTATAAAACTACTGCCCAATTTCCAAAATCACTATTACATCTGAAGATTGTATTCTTTTCTCTCTTTAATAACAATTCAGTTCATTTAAGCAAATTGTTGTCATTCAGTATGAATCTACCTACTGGAAAATTAATAGCCAATTTTGGCAAACATCCTTGAAAAAAACATCTAATATTCCTTCTCAGTGATCTCACTCTAATAAGGATCAGGCATGCTGGAATTTCTGAGTTTTTGATACAGAACAAGAATTAAGCATTTTGTTCTATTACTTGCAATTCATGAGTTCACATGTGCTTATATAAATGCTTTCCAATGTGTCCAAAGGTCAGAGAGTTCTGACCTACTCTTGCTCCTTCAAGGTTATAAGCTAGGATGCTTTGACCTAAAGTGTTGCTACAGAACATTGTGCCAAGACAAAAGAGTATTTTTACCTAGTGTCGGGTTACTTCCTCTTTGGAGATGTGTAGATGAAATTACTTTATTTGGTCTTTGTATCATGGCAACGAAGTCTTGCCTCACACCGATTTTATATTGAGGTACATAAGAACTATGAATAATGAACTAGAGACAGATAACAGTATTCAATGAATGCCCTATAAAATGTATAGATTTTCACTTGTTGATTCCTATCTTAATCTTAATCCCCACTGGGATTAATTCAGTCAAGACCCTGAGTGATGGCTCCTCAGAAGTGAAGCTTGAGTATGGCGGTATAGCATTATGGATACTGCAAGCTGAGAATCCCACAGCTGTTAAGTAAAAAATAAGTGCTTGGAAAAAAATTAAGAATGAACATGTGTTGAATAACATGGGATTGTAGTTGTAAATCAATTTGTAATGAGGCAGAAAATTAGTAGTTAACTTACTATGCAATTGCTTGGAGATATTTTAACTTTTTATTATTTATTTTCTGTTTATGTTATAAAAAATATCATTAAAAATTTCTGTTTCTTCTCTTTCTCCCACTTCCCTCCCACTTACACTCCCCCTTTTTCCTCCTCTTCCAATCATAAGAGAGGGCAGGGTATCCTGTCCTGTGGGAAGTCCAAGCCCCCCCCCCATTAAGATTAGAAAGGTAAGCATCCAAATAGACTAGAATCCCAAAAAGCCAGTACATATATTAGAGACAAATCCCAGTGCCATTATCATTGGCTTCTCGGTCTGCCCCAGTTGTCAGCCACATTCAGAGGGTCCAGTTTGTGCCCATGCTTGTTCAGTCCCAGTCCAGCTGGATTTGGTGAGCTCCCATTAGATCAAGCACACTGTCTCAGTGGGTGAACCAATCACTCATGGTTCTGACTACAGCAAGCCAACAACTAACATCAAATTAAATGGAGAGAAACTCAATGTGATTCCACTATAATCAGAAACAAGACAAGGCTGCCTATTCTCTCCATATCTCTTCAATATAGTGTTTTAAGTTCTAGAAATAGCAATAAAACAGCATAAAGAGATGAAGGGGATTCAAATTGGAAAGGAAGAAGTCAAATATTTGTTATTTGCAGATGATATGATAGTGTACATAGTGACCCCAAAAACTCTAACAGAGAATTCCTACAGATGATAAATATCTTCAGTGATGTGGCAGAACACAAGATAAACTCAAAAATCAGTATCCCATTTATACACAAAGGATAAATAAGCAGAGAAGGAAATCAGAGGAACATCACCTTTCACAATTGCCACAAATAGCATAAAATATCTTGTAGTAACACTAACCAAGGAAGTGAAAGATCTATTTGTCAAGTACTTTAAGTCTTTGAAGAAAGAAATTGAAGAGGATACCAGAAAATAGAAGGATTTGCCATGCTCTTGGATTGGTAGGAAAAACATAGTAAAAATTGCAATTTTATCAAAGGCAATCTATAGATTCAATGCAATCCCCATCAAGGTCCCAACAAAATTCTTCACAGACCTTGAAAGAACAATAATCAACTTTATATGCAAAAACAAAAACCCAGGATAGCCAAAACAATCCTATACAAAAGGAACTTCTGGCAGCATTACCATCCCTGACATCAAACTATATTAAGAGATACAGTAATGCAAACAGCTTGGTATTGGCATAAAACCAGAGATGTTGAACAATGGAAACTAATCAAAGACATGGATATTAATCCTCAAACCTATGAACACCTGATTTTTGACAAAGGAGCTAAAATTATACAATGGAAGAAAGAAAGCATCTTTAACAACTGGTGCTGGCATAACTGGATGACAACCTGTAGAAGAATAAAAATAGATCGTATCTATCATCAAGCACAAAGCTCAAGTCCAAATGAATTAAAGGCCTCAATATAAATCTGGCCACACTGAACCTGATAGAAGGAAAAGTAGGTACCCTGCAATACATTGACACAGGAGACCACTTCCTACGTACAACACCAGTAGCACAGACAATAGAGCAACAACGAATAAATGGCATCTCCTGAAACTGAGAAATTTCAGTCATTAAGACTAAGAGGCAACCTACTGAATGGGAGAAGATCTTCACCAACCCCACAGCAAGCAAAGTTCTGATCTCCAAAATATATAAAGAACTCAGGAAACTGGACATTTCAATTTTAAATAACCCAGTTTAAAAAACTAGGGTACTGAACAGAACACAGAATTCTCAACAGAAGAATTTCAAATTGCCAAAAGATACTTAAGGTCGTGTTCAACTTCCTTAGCTATCAGGGAAATGCAAATCAAAACAACTTTGAGATACCATCTTAAACCTGTCAGAATGGATAAAATTGAAAACACCAATGATAGCCTATTCTGGAGAGGATGTGGAATAAGGGGTAAACTCATCCATTGCTGTTGGGAATGCAAACTTGTGCAACCACTTTGGAAATCAGTGTGGTGGTTTTTCAGAAAATTGGAAGTTAAATACCTCAAGATCCAGCAATACCACTCTTAGGAATATACCCAAGAGATGCCAAATCATACTACAAAAGTATTTTTTCAACTATGTTCATAGCAGCATTATTTGTAATAGCCAGAACCTGGAAAAAAACTAGGTGCCCCTCAATGGAAGAATAGATGAAGAAAATGTGGTACATCTACCCATTAGAATACTACTCTGCGGTTAAAAAAAAGTGATATCTTGAATTTTGCATGCAAATGGATGGAAATAGAAAACAATATCCTGAGTGAGATAACCCAGATCCAAAACTATGAATATGATATGTACTCACTCATTAGTGGATTCTAGCATAAACAAAGGACATTGAGCCTATAGTTCATGATCTTAGAGAAGCTAAGTAATATAGTGAACCCCAAGAAAATCATATACAGGTCCACCTGGAAATTGGAAGCAGACAAGATCACCAGACAAAAGTTGGGAGCACGGGGATGGGGGTAGAGGGGGAGAGAGAAGGGAGAAGGGGAGTGTTGGGGAGAGCTTTGGGGAGTGGGATGATTGAGATGGAGGAAGGATGGATATGGGAGCATGGGAGAAGATATCTTAATTAAGGGAGCCATTTTGGGTTTGGAAAGAGGCTTGACTCTCTAGGGGTTCCTAGTTGTCTATGGGGATGTCCTCAGCTAGGACCCTGGATAGTGGATGAAAGGGTGCCTGAACTGACCTCGTCCCTTAGTCAGACTGATGACTATATTGAATATCACCATAGAACCTTTGTTCAGTGACAGATGGAGATAGAGACAGAGACCCACATCAGAGCACTGGACTGAGATCCCAAAGTCTACTTCGCGATATTTTAAAAGCTACAGTAGCTCGTATGTAACAGTTTCAAGAACAGAAATTTTTAGAATTTGTAGAGCATCTCTGCCATTGATTTACCAAGGATGGTATCTTGGAAACAGAACAATTGAAGTGAAAATCCAAGACCATTAAACCAGGATTCAGCACAACGTATTCTATAAATTTGTGGGGCCTTACAAGGAAGAATTTGGATTTGCACCATGATAGGTAAAAATTAGTTACCGCTGCAATGGTCAGAAATGAGATAGGACTCTCCTATCTACTATAGGGGCTGTTAAATGAGAAAACATGTACAGTAGTGTTTGACTATGATCAGTTTGTGCCTAAAGAGCTATAGGAAGAAGCTGCTAGGTAAAAGAATAAGGAACTCTCAAGTCCTTTGCTTCTGGTGAAAAATGCTGAGAAGTAGAAACTGGTAGAAAATTAAGCAGGAGCTAAAAAGCTTGAGGGATTAATAATATTACGTTCACAGAAGTTGAAACTCTGTAAATCTCCTCTTATCAAAGAACACTCCTCTTCCTACACAAGGGCTGGTTTAGATCTAGCAATGATGCAGAGACCTCCTGGAGTAGTGCAATCATTCAGAATTTGTTGTGTATCTCTCAAGCAAGCTAGTTTCAGAGAAGGTACCTGCTGAGGAGAGAAAGAACAAGTGTTATTAGCAATAGAGCAAAGATGTGTGCAGGACAAATAATAACTTAGGGGCCCAGAGCCCATTCAAACAACTCAAAGAATTAAAAGTAAACTGGACGTAGCTTGCCTTCAAATGGAGACTATCTGTTGTGGAAAACCAAACATGCAGAAAAGCTTTGAATAATATATTTGAGGCAGATCACATAGTCACTGGATGACCTCCCAATTCTATCTGTGGTCTCTTGTGGACTTCTGTCTTAATTTTCACCATTTCTCTCAAGTATGGACAAACATGTCAGCCAGGACCCTGAGACCTATATATCATTAAAATACTGATTTGATGCAGATGATTTTCAAAGATAGATTATTTACAACTAGTTTGGTGCAGTTGTTTATTAAAACTATCAGATTTAAGATATGTTTTGTTTATCCTTTAGCTGGAATTTGCCAATCTAGCCTAGCTGATAGTGTATACTTGGAGAGCTTCCTGTTACCATAGTGCTCTTGTGTCCTGGAATCAGACAATACCAGCATGCATGCCTTTGACTATGAGTGTTATAAAAATATATTCTAGGTTTACGTATTTTCAAATAATAATAGTAAAGACTGGACTTTGCCTTACTATCCAAAGTAAATCTTTAAAAGCAAAACATACAGTAGCATTCTTGAGTATAACCCAAATAGAACACTGTTCTTTACTCTAAAGTTCACTGTATTACCATTCCTTCCTATTTATTATATGGTCCTCTGTGTTCCTCCAGCTTTCAATTCTATTTTCTGAACAGTGGCTAGACAAATGTCAGTAATGAGCAAAAGGCAGTACTATTCCTTTAACATCCCTACACCTTCAATGGACTAAGAACGATATAAAGTAAACTCCTTTATAAGCCAACTCAGAATCAGATAAATTTTGGTAATTAATAATGGAGCTAAGGCATGACATATATTGAATTTTATTGCCTGTGTTAATCTGTGTGCCATTTTAAATTACCAAGTAAACCACACATAAAGCCAAAATCAATATTTCATACACCTTACTATTATTGAACTGTGAATTCCTTGCATAATTCAATGAGGTAGATAGAAAACTTGATAATGTATTTTTTCTGGTTACCAGATTTTCTTTATCTCATTTAAATATTTATCATCAGGGCAATTTACTCTTTGAAATTGGGTTGCTGTGGTTACATCATATTACAGAATGGGAGGGGCAGCATGATTAAGGTAAAAATTTTAGTGGACATTTTAAGAGAAAGCTTTTGATATAAATGTTGGGAAACATAAAATGCATATATTAGATGTTGCTCTATTCGGAGTTCAAACTACACGTAGCAATTTTACAGATATAGTTAAAACACTGGTCCTTCAATGAAACTTAGCATAGCATCTAACTGCAAAGCAATTTGAAATTGATTCATTGACAGCTTCTTAGTCAGAGGTACCTACATTCTTTAGATTTATTAACAAATAAAGTAGAGTCATATTTATAATCTCTTGAGAGTACATAGCAAATTTTTCATGTTGATATGCTTCCAAATACACATGATATATTCTAAATTTTATCCTATATATTAAGGCAGCTAGATCGAGTCTAAACCTGTGGCACAAAATTTAGCATACACTGCTTTATAAATGAACTATTTAAGGAATAATTACAGATATTTTAAACTAAACATACACAGAAAATATTACCCAAGTATTTTATAAACATATTTTTATCATGAAACTTGTTAAATAGAGGCAAGAATGGAAATGTATGTCTCAGTAGGCTTAGAAATATAATTCAATAAAAAGGGTGTGTGCATGAAAAAGTCAGGACCATGGTGAACAATATTCCTTTAAAAAGTGTGAATATATATTTAATGAACTCGTTTAATAAATAAGCTTCATGGCTCATACGTAGGCATGAAAAATTAGTTGAGAGAACCAGACTAAGGGTCTCCTGGGGAAAAAGGGAAGGAGTCTCAGTATTGTGAGGTGTTACAGAGAGAAGGACATGAACTTGTTATATCGAGATAGTTAATAACTCACATGGCATAGCCTAGATAAGAAAAGAAGGATTTACAATCTAGGGTGGAACCAGTAACAAGCCTGATCCATTGAAAGAGCATTTATAATTAATAACAGTCTCTCTGTGGTTTTGGGGACCATGTGGTGGGATAAAATATTCTACCTATAAATGGCACTCCTACTAAGGACCAGACATTCAACATAAGGAATAAAAAAAAAGTATTAAAAAAGAAACAAACCACCCAAAACTGGAGCCAAAAGCAGTTTCTTGATAACAACTTTCCTTTGCTAAACTCAATCCTAAGGTCAAACAGAGGAATGGCTCCTATAAGAGCCGGCTTCTAGTCTGAGTGCTGCTAACACATGTATGGCTTTTTTATGAAGCCCTTGATAGAAAATTAAATGGGGTTAATGAACAATGGGAAACAGTCTACTAATAGTCTGTATAAACGCAACACCTTCTCTTAGCTACAGAGACAATAAGGACTCCCTGATATCTCAGGCATAGACTTTCAGGGAACCATGAGAGGATACAGCCACTAATGCCTTGTGTCAACACATGTGTTAATCTGTATAGTGTTAAACTGCAACTAACAGGGAGTTTATAATTAGTCTTCCATGATCAAAGAACCATATATAAGTTCAATAAAAAAAAATCTAGACAGTGAAAAAGAGAAACTCTAGATTGGATACAGAATGATTAAAAATATACAGATGCCAGTGTCTTTACCATTCTTTTATAATCCACGCAAACATCAACAAGAACCTCATTGAAGAATACCAGGTATAGAAAGCCTCAGAATTAGATAAAATTTTGTTATAACATTGTTCTTCTTAAAAATATGGTACTTAGAGCAGTTTGTTATACTATTAGTATCTTAGATACAGTTCCTTAAGCCATTAATATAATATTTATTTCATTCTAATAATCCTACATTTTTAAGGTCAAAACTTCAGCAAACAGGAATATAAAATATCAAGTCAATTATGTGACTTATACTGGTTTCTTCATAATTTATCAATATTAGCCTTTCATAGATTATGGCTTATTTGCTACCAAAATAAATCTTCAAATTTTTTACTCTTACTCGTTCCAGTAATGTAGATAGATGTCATGAACAGGAAGGCAATTCTGTGCCCAATATAACAAGCTAACCAATTCAATGTTGCCAGGGAGTTAATGAGCCAAGAAGCAGAATCTTCATCTACAAATTCTATGAAGGAATATGGCTTCTTATTCTGTTATAAATATTTATTTTATATCCACATGCTCTACCTCTCAGAAAAAATCCTCATATTACAGCAATATTGCAAAATTATCCATATTTTCAAATAGCAAAAATCTTACAATGTTTCCTCCATTGCTACCTTCTCAAACCATACAAATCACCATTTTTCTTACAGTCAGAAAATAATACTATTAGAGGTCAGACACAATTTCATGTCATAAAAAAATAGAATATCTGTGTGATGCCAGTGTCTTTTAATAAGGACAAGGAATTAAAAATCAAAAGTTTAGAAAACTTGAAAGCCACAAAAATTAAAAAAAAAAACTCAAGAGGCTAGCACAATGACATTACAAATTGTAATTTCAACACAGATGGAGAACTTCCTCAGTTTCCTTCACTTAGGAGAACAGCCAAAGAAAAATACTAGATTCAGAATAAAAATTATCGGATTCTAAGATACAATAACAATGATAGTTTTTCAAGTACAAAATGATAATGCTAAAAATGGATACAATAATTGCCACAATGTGTACAGAGTATATATAAGTTAGGTATACATTTCTATTTGCAAAATAAAATAATTCTAATAAGCAGTTGCATTTATTCTGACATTTTATAGTTCATATATTTTATTGCAGGAAGAAACTGAAAGAAGTAAGAAATAATATACCGTACTCACAAATGAAATTCTAAAGTATGACATGAGAAGTGTACACAAGCATATATATATACATATATATACATATACATATATATATATGCATAAGCAAACTCACATATACACATTCATAAACCTAAATAAATAATTGAAAGACTGAAATGCATCATAGTAATTTTAGATAGAATTCTGAAAACTGAACCATTCATATTAATTAGGGATATCAGAGTTTTCTTGTTCAAGGGCCAGAAAGGTGTTATATAGTTTGCTTCTTAGAAAACCATATGCATATTATGCCAAAACAGAGATTCATAGACCATTTCAAAAATATGCTTGCAACTTACACTGTGATGGAAATAACCTTATTTTGACGTTCAAACATACTTATGTCATCATAGAACAGAAATCTATCTCCTGCTATTTAGAATCTTCAATGAGTTGACTACATCAGACATGAATTATAGCTATCCTATACGTCAACAAAATAAAATTAGCAGAGACAAAATTCCTCAATCACATGAACAACATGCATGATAAATTTCGAGCAATCTTCATATATATATATTTCATAGTTGCCAAAAATATCAGGATAGAAATCAAGTAATTTAAAGGATTATGAGTAAGGTGACTAGTTGGAAGGAATACCCCTCACTGCTTAGTAGCCAGGAACCTGAGACCAAAGTGATGACACTTAGAGAAAAGTAATTTAACTCATTCTGAGAGAGTCATGGAGAAATGAACTGCATTCTGATGACATATTGATATACTCATATATTTGAGCATCACTTGACTCTCCTAAGAGATGCTAAAAATCACTCGTTAGGAATAAACACAATGATGTGGACAAAATTCTATAGAAACTTATTTGTTTCAGTGCTATGTTCTGATATTTCTTGTCTCCAACAAAACCCCAGGAGAAAGCAACATACATTTGTATTTAAATGATGGCAGAAAGTTTCCAACAGATTCATAGTGGCTTGATGATTCCGAAGTACCAAAGTTTTCAAGTCTCAGCTTTATTATCAGACATAGGAGTTTAGAGTCTGAGATAAGACAAGAGGTAAGATCCGCACTGGTTCAAAGCATACAAAATTGATATACTGCAAATCAATAAAATCTGGTCATTTAATTGTTTTCAAGGGTAGTATAAAGTAAAACTCTGACATAAAAATTAATTGGTTTCCAAGAAATCCCATGACCTGCCTGATATCATGAATAGGCTATACTATATGAACCATAAAGAAACATGGGTAGATGTAAGGACAATATGTACTTAGTCTACTGTTTGAAATATTAAGTGACCCTAAGGTTTCATGATTAAAACAGCAGTGTCTTAGTAGTTCCCACAATGGATCTCCCAGGGGAGAAGAAATAGCATAATCACCCTGGTCTCTGTCAGATACTGAACCCTGTGGTGAATTATCTTCCTTGCATATATAGAACACTCAAGCTTGATACAGAGATGCCACATGTTTAAAGAGAACCAGTAGTTTCAGAAGCAGGAAATGCTTTGCTACACAGATGACAGGAGAAGTTCCTGAGAGCTGTAATCCTGGCAAGAGAACAATATCTGACTTATTATTATTATTTACTAATTTTCATAGACTCTCTTTCTCATGTATATGTTAGGAACATTCTGCCTCTGCAAGCTGTTGACATTGCCCAGTTTCAAGTATGCAGTGACTCTATGTCAAGCTATTAAGCAGTTTGTAACACAGTGCTTACAAAAACCATTTAAATGCTTGGTCTCTTGAAAGAGCCAGAGGTTGCTCTAGAAGTACTGACCCAACATTTCAAAATGGTGGTTTTTGTTGTTGTTGTTGTTGTTTTGTTTTGTTTTGTTTTTGCTATTGCTGAATCAGGAAAACTGCTTTTAAAGGAGCTGCAGTAAACTACCAACAAAAGGTTGGCTAAAAAGAAGCCATGATTATCCATGTTATTTTGTGTCTAGAATCCCTTTCCAAGCTCGCTCAGGTTTTAAGTAGATCTTAGTTGGCCATGTGCACACCAATTTGTTGTAAAGAAGGCCACTTGTTTGTTGCCAGCTTCTCAGATCCGAAATAATCACACAGAAACTGTATTATTAAATCACTGCTCAGTGCATTCGCTGTAGCTTCTTATTAACCAGCTCTTAAATATTAATTTAGCCCATCTCCATTGATCTGTTTTACCAGGAAATTTTCCGTCTGGCACTAGCTGGACCTCATGACTTTTTTGTGACTCTGCCTCCTTTCTCCAAGCATTCAATTTAGTTTTCCCTGCCTACCTAAGTTTTGCCCTTCTATAGGTCAAAAGCAGTTTCTTTATTCAATCATTGTAATCACAGCATACAGAAAGGACACTCCCATCACACATTAGTCTACATTGCTCTGTTTACCTCTAGTCTGTTTTATAAAGTTTGACATTTGTAAATCTTAAAAATAATTATCTTAGTACAGAGGGTATCCTTGAGAATGTCTACAGCTATGCCATAGAGCTATGTATCCAGATGAGCCAAGAATGTACTTCTACTTTCTCTAGTTTTAAGATACTTCATGCTCACTATGGGTGACTCTATTTCTTGTATACCTACCTATTTTCTACAATTATGGATCCTGAAGAAGACGTTCCAATATTGACCATGGTAAAATTATATGCATGGAAGCAATCTCGACAATATTGGTCGTCACCATGATCACCAACTTGGGGTTAGGTGAAATCTCTTGTACCCTATGGTCAGATTATTGTCCAGCAGTCTAAAAGAACGGTTACAGCCAAATATTTTTTCTGGCCATATGTGCTCTGTTAATTGTCTTTTCTGTTCAGGGATTAGCTGTATGTTATTGTGCTTATGTTCCTTGTACACCTATGTTTAAGCCTGTCTTTTGGAGAGATACTTATTTGTTAGTGTATACCACTATAAGTATCCTCTCTCCTCTGTGGAATAACTTGGCTTATCTGAATAATTTTAATGGGACCTCATATAATTTTACTTATATCGATGACAGAAAGCGAATATGTTTTGGAAATGGTCCTTGTTTTTCAATGGGATTTTAGCATTTGCTGAAACCTGGTATTAAAATAGGTAGATCTCATATTCATCTTCAAGACTTTCAGCATGGTCCATTAATCAGACCTGGGACAATATTATTGAAAATTATGAATTATCATAGCCTGTATGTCCAGATTTTACATATTATTGTTTAAAATATCAGCCATTTGTTTGGAAGACTTGTTTGGGCAAATGTGGCAAAAAAAATTCAAAATAAATGGATCAATTAGGGCCCGTATAGTCAATTTATTAACACTAGTTCTGAATGAAATATTACCACTTGTGATTTGCTTAATCTTACCAGAATTAATTGGGCTGAGAATAAAACTATAGCTGGAAGCCATCTTCTGGCATGGGGAGATGGAGGAAGTAATGATATTCGCATCACCTAACTCACAGCCTCTATTGCAATTGAGATGCATATTTGGAAGATCATGGCTGCCTTAAAACTTGTTCAGCTTTTTAATTGTTCATTTATTGCAACAGCACTATCTGCTTCTACTTATAAATTTACCTTGCTTAAAAGTACTAATGTTATTGCTTGTGTGTCACTACCACATGTATTTTTAGTTGGAAGAATTAATTTTACAACTGGAATTGTTATGATTGTCAATTGTATTTAAGTATCATTTCTTCTGTTAAGTTTAATCCTCATATCAATCCCTTAAGATATTACAAAGCATACATATATTTGGCTGCATGCAACTCGGGTTGTTTTTGGGCTAAAAATCCTCTAGATCATATTGTTGTAGAATTCTTCAAAAAGATATTGAAAAGAACAAAGCACATATTAGGTATAGTAAGAGCTGTAACTTTTAATCTTATTGCTGTTGTTGCTACTGCTTCTGTGGCTGGTATTGCTTTATATATGTTCTGCCAGACAAAACACTTCATGGAGCAATGACATAAAGACTCTCATGAACTCTGAATAGAGCAAACTCAAATAGACACTTTTCTTCAGACAGAGATTGATGTACTTAAAAAAGCTGTGGGATGTTAGGGAAAGAAATATCTATCTTTACAATAAAAAATTACCTTGTGTTGTGATTGAAATTCAACCACTTTTTGCGTTACTGATTTAGCTTATAATGATTCTTTACATGATTAGATGGTTATTCAAGCTTATCTTTGGAAAAATGTCTCTGCTCAATTTCGCATTAATCACTTTCATGATAATACAGGATTTACATTTTTAAATCATTTTCTGATTCAGATGCCTCCAAAATTGCACAAATATTTGATGACAAATTGACAGGATTAGATTCTAAGGGATTTTTACAAAGTATTCTTCATAGCTACAGTTATATGCTTATTGTAATCATTTTAGGCTTCTTTTACTCTAGATTATATATCAATTTTTTATTTGATCAAATGAAAAAATACATATTTATGGTTAAAACATCTTTTGGCTTCAAATAAAAATGGGAAAAGAAGAAGTTCTGGTGACCCAGAATTGACTTACAGTATAGGGTCTTACTAGGACAGATGAGACAAGATTGCAAAACAGTTGCTTGGAAGACCAAGCACAGATGAAATCATACTTTCTCTGCAAACTTCTCAAATGTTCTGTCAGAATTGTACCCTGGATACAGATTCTGACATACATACAGCTCATCATACATCACCAGGTATAGTTTTTGGAAGTGCTTTGCTTTAATATACTTTTGGTTTCTTTCATTGCTTTCTTTCATTAATTTGGCAAATATCCAAAAACCTACTAGAAGCTTTATTTTGCCATGGAGTCATTAGCAACATGCCCCCTAACTTTTTCCCTTGTTAGCATCCTTGCTTGGCTTATTAAATTTTCTTTAGCTAGGATATATTTTTTTAATCTGACGGCCATTTGTATATCAACAGGTGTATGAGACAACTAATGTGTAAATTATACAGGAAAAATGAAAACTGTACAGGTCCATTGTAATAATTAGATATGACCAACAGTAAAAAATTACTGTTATGTTTAGCTGGTAAGATCATGCAACCTGAGGTACCCATAAAATTGTCTTTAAACTTGGTGTGATGGGATGGTTAACCAGAGATGGGTAACGGGAGGGTGTATACCTAAGTTAAGCATGCCACCTAAGACAGGAACAGAACCAAAGGCAGTTCTGTCTCCCTATGATGAGTAAGGGTGGGACTACAGGAGCTTCCCCCAACCTAAGACAGGGACAGTCCACCTCAAGTGACTTTTGGCTTTCTAAAAATTAATAAAAAATAAAAAGGGGAACCTGTGGGGGACTTACTGCTCCCTGAATCAGTTTCTCTCACCCTGTTTCACTTGGCTTCTCATGCTGTTCTGATCTCTCAAATACTAACTCTGCAAGGAATTCTTTCTCCATTGTTCCCATGTTCTGAACATTCTGAATTTTCTGCATGTTGCAGTTAAGAACTTTCCGCCTGGCCATTAGATCACGGTTAGGTTGCCAATAAGTTGCCTAGTTACCTATGTACACAAGAATTTCCCTCTTTCCCTTACCCTATATTTACCTGGATTATTCCGTTGTATAAATAAGACTTGATCAGAATCCTATCTTGTCTCCAACTCTTGTGTCTCTTGCCCATCCAATTCTCATTGCCCCTCTAGGGTGTCCGTTGATATCCATGGGCCGGGGCAAATTTTATTATGTAGTAAGATTTATTTTGGTACTTTTACTATAGATATTGTTTTAAAGGAGGGAGCAGAAATGAGTGTGAAATAAAATAAATACAGTACTCATGTGTGAAATTCTAAACTACATTAAGGAAGTATGCAAATGCATGCATAAGTATGTATGAATATTATTTTGCATAGTCAATCTCATACATGCACACATACATAAACTTATATAAATATTAGAAAGTAATTGAGATGCTTCCTAGTATATTAGGAGAGAGATTGTAAAATTGAAATTTTTATAATATGAGGGATATCAGATCCAAGCAGTGTGTTATTTCATTTGTTTATTGGTCAAAGTCACGACTATAAGTACAAAACTGGAGATTCACAGACCATTTCAAAAATATGCTTACAACTGCCAATACGATGGAAAGAACCTGTTTTGTAAGTTCCTACATACGTTCATCATCATATAAATGTTAATACACCGCCTATTATTAGTAATTTAAATGGGATTACATACTTGTGCTATTATTACAATTATTCCTGAAATTAGCATGACCAAAATTCTTCACTCTCATTAGCTTCATATAAAAGAGAAAATAGTAAGTTGTCTTAAGATGTATTTTTGTTATAATGGCCAAAAGTCAAGAGAGAAATCAAGTAAATATTGTTATTCAGACTCTATGATGGAAGTCTTAACTCAAACAGCCTTAATGGCTAGGAACCTAAGCATACAATGATGACAGACTTACAGAAAAATAATATCTTTTATTCTCCCAGACTCTAATGAAATATTGATATGCTCATATATCTGAGCATCATTTGACCCTCATCAGAGATTTTCATTTGGCAGTAGATGGAAAACGACATAAAGATGTGCAGGGAAGGTCTTTCTATAGAAACGAAGAGCCTCTGTGGTCCTATGTTACTGTGTTTCATGTCTTTAAAACCCACTTGGAATTTTCATACATCTATATTTTAAAGATGGCAGAAATATTGTAACAGATTGAAATGGAGGCTCTTGATTCCAAAGTACCAATGTTTTCCACTCTCAACATTACTAGCAGATATACAAATTTAGAGTCTGAGACGAATGTACAAGATAAGATCTGAACTTTGTCAAAGCATATAAAAAGAAGACACACACACACACAAAAGAAATCGATTGTGTTGATTATTTTCAAGGAAAGTATGTAATACCTAGCTCTCATCATCAATAAATAATAAATAAATAAATTTCCAGAAAATGTCATGCTGTCTGATTTCCTAATTAGTATTGGGCATAAAGAATGAAAGTATCATGTATATGAGTATTTATGTGTAAAAACACAAAGACTATTTTAACCAAAACAATAAATTTGAGACTGTGAGAACCTAAAATGCATTAGGATGATAAGAAGTAGGTTTCCTCTTCTATAACTTACTCTAATTCAGAGTCTTTGGTGACAGATACAGAAGTGCTTTCATATATTAATGCATAATATTTTCAATGATTCTAAGTTTCAAAAAAAAGCTGCAATGAAACTGGGTGAAAAGAGGAAGGGGCATGACTTCCCTTGACACTGTCAGATACTAAAACGTGAAGTGAATTATTTCCTTACAGATACTGCAGTGTTCCAAAACTGAGTCAGTGGTGCCACGAGTTTAAAGAGAAGGAGAGGTTTCAGAAGCAGGGATGGACATGATGCACAGACCATAACGGATGGCTCCGAACTGTAATACTGGGAATATACCTGTACCTGACTGCTAATTTCCCTGGGCATTTTCTCATATAGCTGTCAAGAGCAGTCTGCCGTGTCTGGGCCAATGTACGTTCAGATTTCGGGTATAATCATTTGCAGCCGAGAGCTGGCATATTCCCAGAGGCTGACAATATTATTATCTCTCCTTGCCTCTGACTGAAGGAGTGTGTGCATTCAAATTTTCCCCGGAACAAGGCAGAACGTGATCTCATTTCCACCAATAGGAACAGAGCCCGTGGTTACCATGGAGATCCGCATCAGAGCTGCTGACTCATTTCTCCCTCCCATCTCAATGTTTGCTCCAGCAGGGAAAAAAAAAAAATGAAAATGAAAGTAGATACAGGAAAAATGTTTACCTGGGACCAGAATCCAATTATCAAAAGGGGAAATAATTATGAGTTGACTAGGAGGTGATCACATATCCGACTTCTTGGGTCTGTATCTTGCCTATCTACCTGAAAATTTCCATTTCGCCCTGCTGACGGCTGATTGTGATACTGTGCTGCCGATTGCAGCTTACTGGTATCACATTCAGAAATGCCGTGTCAGAGTCCCTAACACACTGATTGGGGAATCAGACACTTGAAATTTTCAGGATCCCAGGTGCCTGAGGCTATTTGCCGAAAAAGCAATTATCTTAGTGGAGACTCCAAAGGTGCATTAGATCAGTACATTCCGGTTATTGTCAGGTGTAGACTTTCTAAGCAAATCTTCATTTCAGAAAATACAGAACCCAAGGCTCACCTAGGAATCACAGATTTTACGGGTGAATCAATGGCTTCAGACTCTGAGCACATTTCCTGCACTGCAAACAGAAACGGGTGACTCTTCTCACAAATTCCTTGTTTTTCTTATTGCTTCTGTATCCTGCAGGTCTCTGGGACACATTTTCTTCACTGGTATTGTTTACAGTGAGGCTTTGACTAAAGTCCAGCTTTGAGCGGGACTTTAGTCAAAGCCCCACTGGCAAAATGCCTCAGATCCATCCTTTTTATGCCATCAGGGAACCAATAAGAAGAGAGCTCTCAAACCAAGGACCGGAACGTACAGGACTGCATTTAACATGGTGATCTCATCCAGAGCTGATGAGTCATCTGTGTCTCCCTCCTTTTGTGTGCTAGGAAAAAACGCAGAGCAAATGACAGGGGAACAGAGGATAAAATGCAATTTACCTTGAGTTTTGCCTCTAGCTAACAGCCGACAAAACTGGCAAAATGTGACATGTTGAGCAAGCCGGCAGCTGCAATTATAATTTTTCATATAGCTGAATTATAATATATAATATATTTAAGTTGATTAGAGTGTTGTATAATAAAATGCGTGGATTGTAGAAAGAAATGTAGATTTGAAACCCTTTTCCAAATAGCCCCAACTGTAATTTAGTAGCCCACAGAGTCTTAATGATAAAGAAATGAATTCAGTTTATTTGATTTCAGAAAAAAAATTAAATATATTTATATTGTTAAAATTTGTGATTGCTTGTTTTAAGGCTTATTGGTGTTTGCACATTTACATTTGCATGAAGCAGCCTTCATATATTTGTTTCTTATATGCAATCAATATACTTAAAATATCCTCTAAATAATAATTTTTATTTATTTATTAAAAAAACTAGATTTCAAATATTAGAATTTTTCTCCAAGTCTCATAATCACCATTATATCTTAAGCATTTTTATATCTTTAAAAAAAACAGAATTTATTTAAGGAGGTTGTATGTCCACCAATTTGAAGACATCTATTACTGTATAGCACATTTCATGGCAAGCTACCCTGAAAATAATTGTAAATTTTCTTCTCAATTAGTTAAATACAACAAATAGCCCCTCTAATAAAGGCTTGGCTTCTATTGTCCTGCCAGTAGGCATACTGGGATTTTTGAGCACTGGATATACTACAGGAATCATACATTATTTCCAGTTTTTGAAATTTCATTAGGGCAAATGTCCTTACATATTAATTAAAGTCTGGTTAAGGGCAGATGCTTATTAGAACTAGAAGATATGAGATTGGATTCCTCCTTTGACTGTAATGTGCCATTCTAGCCTAGCTGGCATGAATACTCAGAGAACTTCCTCTTCCCACACTTCTCTAATGTTCTGGAATCATTTAATACCAGCACGACTGCTTTAGAAAATGAGTATTGTGAAAATGTCTTCTAGGTTTCTAAATTTCCGAATGAGCCTGTTGCTGACAGTCTCACATTACAATGTAACCATAAAAGCAAAATAATAAGATAAAGACTATAACTCACAGACTTCACTGTTTACTAGTCTAAAGATCATGGTATTTAGCTTACTCACCAAGTATGATATGGTTCTGTAAACACCAATATTAAATTTTATTTTCTAAATTGTAGATGATAATGTAAAAAATGGACAAATGTCTGGGTTCTTCCTTTCTCATCTTTGTGCATATAATATAATTAGAACAGCATGTAGTTAAATCCATGCCTATCAAACAGAAAATGGATAAAAAAGATTGTAGGTACATTTAAACAATAGAGTACTTCTCAGTGGTAAAATACAATGACATATTGAAATTTGTAGACAACTGAATGAAACTAGAAAACTCCATCCTGAGTAAGGTAACCCTGACCAGAATGATGAGGATTATTTGCACCCAATCATAGGTGAGCACCAACTATAAAGCAAATAGTAGGGAATCTATAGGCCATGACCCCAGACAAGCTAAGTAACAAGGGGAACATAAGAGAAAAAAACATTCATCCCCTTGGCAGCTCTGATCTATTCCCTACAGCATGTTAGGTACTGAATACCATCCACTTGGAGCTTGGCAAAACTGACCTATGGACAAAGAACTCCCCATGTCTCGACCACTGAAAAAATGCAAAATATCTAAAAGGGACAAGCATGATAAAAGAAAAAAAAGATTGTCAAACATTGTTAAGACAATGAAAGATGAATTTTAAATTTTTCCTGCCTCTGAAAATGGTCTGTCAGTGACTCTAGGTCTTAGGAAATGCTGTTTGCTCCAATGCTGAAAATGAGACTTTGGGTGATTACCTATTTATCCATTTGTCTCTGTCATTTATTGCACATTTTGGATGTTACTAGATTGCACTTACTATTTACAAAAGTAATATTATTTTCCTCTCAGGTTTTCAATGGGGTTGAACACTAGGTAATCATAGTCATATTCCTTTCATGACTTGGCCAAGCTATTTCTAATATAAGACTTAGGCTCCTTAGGATAGGATATTTATTGAAACATTTAGGATATATTTCTTGTTTGATATTGTTTATGATGGGTGTAACTCTATTTTTTATTCTTGGTATCTGTTCTTATTGTATATAGTTTTACAATGGGTTTAAAACGTTCTTATTTAAACAAAAGGGCGAGGTGCTCTGGGAACTCCTTAAGACAATGGCTTTGAGATGCTGGGCCACTTTGGCATGGTCTTGGGGTAGTATAAAAACAGATGGAGAAACATGTTTTTCTTCCTCCTGACTGCTGAATTCAGTTCCTGTTCCCTGCTCATACAGAAGACTGTTGATCCATGAGTCGACCCCTAAATAAAGAATCCTTTATTATATTCAATCCTGAAATAATGAGGGACTATTTGTCATAATGTTCTACAAAATACGTTTTTTGCTTTAATCTAGTAGACGTTTAATCCAATAGGAACTTTGCTTCTTTGCAAAACATTAATTGTAGTAAATCATGGAAGCTCCACAAATAATGATTATAATATGGTGACTAATGTTCAAAAATTAATCTTCATTTCCTATTGGACTATAGGGTCTAGCTCAAGGAGGGGATTATTTCAGGCAATTTCTAGGGTTATTGTTTTCAGTTATCCAATTATATCATAAAAATAAATGAACTTTGATTAAATCTATATCAATAAAAAATAAATCAACTTTGTTATCATTGTTCATTTCATCCTGTAATGCAATTATCAATATCACAGCACTCTTTATAGCTTTAGAGGTTTGTAAGACCAATGTGGTTTCTCTGATTTCCCTCTCTGCTTCTCTATCCTTTGTGTATAGGAGGGCTACTGTTTTTTTTTTTTTTTTGAGTTGATCTTGTATCCTGCCACTTCACTGAAAGTATTTATCAGCTGTAGGTGTTCTTTGGTAGACATTTTTGGGGTCACTGATATACATTATCATATCTTCTACAAATAATGAAAGTTTGACTTCTTCCTTTCCAATTTGAATCCACTTGATCTCCTTATGTTGTCTTATTGCTATCGCTAGAATTTCAAGCACTATGTTGAAGAGATATAGTGAGAGTGGTCAGCCTTGTCTTATTCCTGATTTTAGTGGAATGGCTTTGAGTTTCTTTCCATTTAATTTGATATTAGCTGTTTGGCGTGTTGTATATTGCTTTTATTATATTTAGATATGATCCTTGAATTCCTAACCTCTCTAAGACCTTTATCATAAAAGGGTGTTGAATTTTGTCAAATCCTTTTTCAGCATCTAATGAAATGATCATGTGTTTTGTTTTTCTTTCAGCTTATTTACATGATGGATTACATTGATAGATTTTTGTATGTTGAACCATCTATGGAATGAAGCCTACTTGATAGCAATGGATACTTTTTTTTACATGTTCTTGGATTCAGTTTGCCAGTATTTTATTGAGAATTTTTGCATTGATTTTCATGAGTGAGATTGGACTGTAATTCTCTTTCTTTGTGTTGTTTTGGTATGAGGGTAACTGTAACTTCATAAAAAGAGTTTGGCAATGACTATTCTGTTTGGGGCAGTGGGAGGGTAGAGATGGAGGAAGAGCGGATATAGGAGCAGGGAAGAAGATATTTAGATTAAGGGAGCCATTTTAGGGTTGGCAAGAGACATGGCTCTAGAAGGGATACCAGTTGTCCATGAGGATGTTCCCAGCTAGGTCCTTAGGCAGCAGAGGAGAAGGTGCCTGAACTGACTTGCCCCACTATCACACTGATGATTATCTCAAATATCATGATAGAATCTTCATCCAGCAAAAGGTGGAGATAGAGACAGAGACCCTCATCAGAGCAATGAACTGAGCTCCCAAGGGCCAGTTGAAGAGCAGAAAGAGGATGAGCAAGGAAGTCGAGGGGTTGGTCCATCCACTAAGACAGTGTGACTGATCTAATGGGAGCTCACCAAATCCAGCTAGACTAGGACTAAATGAGCATGTGATCAAACAGGACTTTCTGAATGTGGCTGACAATGGGGGCGGACTGAGAAGCTATTGATAAAGATTCTGGGACCTGTTTCTACTGCATGAATTGGCTTTTTGGGACCCTAGTCTACTTGGATGCTCACCATCCTAGGCCTGGATGGAGGGGGGAGGGCCTTCGACTTCCCACAGGGCATGGTACCCTGCCCTCTCTTAAGGAGGAAAGGGGGAATGGGTGAGAGAAGAGGAATCGGAGGAGGGGAGGATGTGTAAATTTTTGAATGAAAAAATAAAAAAACAAAACAAAACAAAAAGACCTATGTGGCCAACAGTTATTGAAACATAAGGCATCTTATAAATATCCGTCATTATTTACATATTTGGAGCCTCAAAAATAATGTTTTTTTTTTTTACTTTATGTACAATACATCATTTACAGGCAGAATCTTTTTGTAAACTTTGCTAATTACCTTGGTGAATTCCATTTCTGTCATACTCTACTATAAAATCCTCAATGGTTCTTTGTACATTTTGTGAATAAAATTTCCACAATTAATTCTTAAAACACACTTGAATGCCTCTTATTTAATTTCACTTGTGAGGGTTGATCTACTTGCGTCACCCCTGACAATGGGAGAAGTGTCTGTCCATGCTGTTGGGCTGGTGCTCTGTAACCTGCTCCCCATACTGGATAGCCTTACTCTGCCTTAATACAGGGGAACTTGTTGGCCATATTGTAGAGGGATATGTCATGCATTTCTGGCATCTATGAGATGCGAATGCCTGACCCATATTGTGTGAATCCTGTGGAGGAGTAGAGTAAGGAGTGCTAAGGGAGAGGATGGAAGAAGAGATGGAGAGGTAATCTGCTGTGAAGTTTTGAAACAAAATTTACATAAATGAATAAATGACCAAATAAATATATATATAAAGGTCATTTGAATGGCATAAATGTGAAAAACAGAAATAAGAAACCAGATGCAAAATCCACATTAATATTCCCTGAGAATGACAACTTCCATCACCTAGATCTCATCAATGGAACTCCTTATTACCCCCTCCATTGCATGAATTTAGAGATTTAGATCTGACTGCTTTCCTCTTCCTTTAATTACATTTTCACATCAGGCTTAGATCCCTTAGCTTACTTATAGACTTTTCTATGTAGTTTGACTTTTGTAAATCTTAGGCATAATTATTATCTTAGTACTGAGAGTAACCTTGAGAATGCCTACAGCTATGCCATAAACATATCCTTCCAGATGAGCTATGAAAGTATTACTACCTTCACCACCTCTAAAATACTCAATCCACACCAAGAATGACTTTAGGCCTCTACTTCTTGAATATCTACCTGTTTTCTACCTCGGTTCTAATTGTACAAATCCTCATTTCTTCATCTCTTGGTTGTCTCATACAATGGAATAAGGTACGTGGTTATTCCTTGGCTGTTCATGGTAAAGTCAACAGCACAGTGAAAAGTTGCAATAGATATTTACCCATACAAGGCATAAACTTGTGTTCCCCAAGAGTGATTTATGATGGATTCATTCAATGAACTCCTGGCAGTCTTTAGATCATGTTATAATAGCACCAACACGAAAGTTGTCTTTCTTTCAATAATTTTCCTGCTATGAATGAGGTTCCTTTCAATGAGGTTCATTGCTTTCTAGTAACTCAGTTTCACCATTTCCTTCATTTTCTTGTCCTTTCTCTTATCTCTTCAGCATTGCATGTTCACATTATAGACAGATTTTGCACCATAATCAGTCAGTTAGATCTTCCAAAAGAATCTCAACTGTATAAATATACTGTTCCAGGAAATCTGAGCTAAACCATAATTTTCTATGCCAGTATAAATATCCAGAAAATATTTTAATCTTTCTTAAATATCTAATTATTGTATACTATGTTTCCAAGTGACCCAAGTAATGAATATATTTTTTCTCACAACTCATTCCCTCACACATCCAGGACACATATTTTTAACATTCGAGGGTATTATCTCTGGTGACACAAGTGTATAAAGGCTGATAGGTAATAGTCCAACATTGACGATATCCTATTGCTATTCATTCAGGTTTTGGTTATAGGGATTTAGCAGCTGAAAATTGGAATGTAGCCAGAGTCTTACTAGTAAAGACCAGCGATGCATAAAATGATACTAGTGGATGACAGGAAAAATATGCAGTCTACTTTGGGGCAGAATATAGTTATTAAAAGGGAAAACCACTGTGAGGTAACTGGGAGTTGATCATATATCCCACTTCTTGGGTCTGTATCCTGCCTATCTACCTGAAATCCTCCACTTCTGCCTGAGGTTGGCTGATTGTGATTCTTTGCTGCCAATTGCAGCTTACTGGTATCACATTCAGAAATGCCACGTTATATTCACTAAACACACTGATTGGGGAATCTGCTACTGAAAATTTTCAGAACCTGAGATGCCAGAAGCTACTCCCCAACATATCAATTATCATAGTGGGTCCTCCAGTGGTGCATATGATCAGTACATCCATTCTTTCTGTCAGGTATTGACTCCCAAATAAATTTTAATTACAGAAAATTAAGAATCAAAGGCTAACCAAGGAATCACAGAAACTAAGGCTGAAGCTTTGGCTTCAGAAACTCGAGCACATTTCCTGCACTGCAAACAGGAAGAGGCAACTCTTAGCAGGAACATGAAAAATCTCACGAATTTATTGCTTTTCCTAGGTTTCTATTGCTCCTGTCTCCTGCAGGTCTTTGGACCAGATTTTCTTCTCTGACTTTGTTTATAGTCAATCTCCTGATTAAATTCCAGCTAAAAACTGGACTTTAACCAGGAGCCCGGCTGGAAAAATCCTTTAGTGCAGACCTTTTTATGTTATCTAAGAACCGATAAGGAGAGAGATCTCAAACCAAAGATTGGAAAGCACAGCCCTGCATTTATCTTGGAGATCTTATCCAGAGCTGATGATTCATCTTTGTATCCCTCCTCCCTGTGTGCTGTAAAAAGAAGCAGAAAGATTTAAAGGAAACATAGGATAAAATGCAATTTACCCTGTCTTTTGCCTCCAGTTAACAGCAGACAAACATGCCTAATTATCATGGGTTGTCTTAGCAAGCTTGCAGCTGTTTTTGCCTAGAATCTAGCTGTATATATGGAAGCCTCTATTTCTGTATGGAGTTTTTTGATTGTGTCTTTGCATTGTCAAATACATTTCATTTCTGTGTCTTTGTGATTTGTTTTTATATTTGTTTATATGCAGTCAAATTATAATTATGTTATATTTAATATGTATTATATTTAAATATAATATATAATTACAATTTTTCATGTAGTTGAATTATAACTCATAATATATTTAAGTCCATTAGAAATGGATAGACTTTAGAAAGAAATGTTGATTTTAAGCCCTCTTGAAAGTGAACCCAATTGTAATAAAGTATCCCACAATGTCTTATCAATAAAGAAATGAATTCAAAGTAATTGATTTCTGGAAAGTATTTTAAATATATTTATATTCTTAATATTTATGTTTGCCCATTTTAAGGCCTTAGAGGTGTTTTCACACTTACCTTTGCAAAAAGTTTCCTTCATATTTTTGTTTCTCACATGTAATTAGTATACATAAAATATTCTTTTAATATTAATTTGTAAGTATTTATTTTAAAAATCTACTAGATTCCAAATAATAGAATTCCTCTCCAAATTTCATAGTCACTATTAAATCTGAAGTACATTTTTCTATCTTTGCTATATACAGAATTCATTTAAGAAAGTTATATGTCCATCCATGGCAGAGCACAATAAGACTGCACAGCCAGGTCTCATGCTGTTCCTTCAGAGCAACTGATTCATTTCTCCCTCCCACATAAAGGGGATATGCTATAGAGATTTCCATGTGTATGGAAATTGCCCTATTTATACAAGTTTTAGGTTAATTTTGTTATTATATATATAATATATGTGTATATATGTATATACATACATATATGTGTGTGTCTGCTTTTGATTAAGGCATTGTGTTTGTACAATTCATTTAAAAATATGTGTATACTTAAGAAATATAGTTTATCTGGGTGGTGGTGGCACACGCCTTTAATCCCAGCACTCGGGAGGCAGAGGCAGGCAGATCTCTGTGAGTTCGAGGCCAGCCTGGTCTACAAGAGCTAGTTCCAGGACAGGAACCAAAAGCTACAGAGAAACCCTGTCTCGAAAAATAAAAAAAAAGAAATATAGTTTAATAGAGTGTCATCTATAATAGTCAAGCTTGTAGTCTTATTAGTTAGGTTTTCTAGATATAGAAAGATATATTTCAATTAGTTAGGTATTCTTCAGTTCTTTCAGAGGCCTTCAGAATATGGGATTTGAAATGTTTAAATTATTAACTTATGACTTTTCATGACAATGAGACACATCTGCTTCTAGGAACACCAATCTACTTCAAGGGGAAGATGGGCATGGAAGAGGCTCCTTATGGAGTTTGTTAGCCATTTGGGCAAGAAACGGCTCTTGCCGGGACTGCTCTATCATATGCTGTGTAAACTGGACATGCAGGTCCCACAAAGAGATGACTACTAAACTTGCATAAAGGTGAGATGATCCTTCAAGGCTCCTACTCCATAAAAGGGTCTGCTAGACATTCTACAGGACACAGAAAAAAAAGTGACTGACAAACTGCCAATATAGGTGGAGGTGTCTTTTAATTTTCTGCTTAATGGAAATGTCTGTTGTATACTATGGGCCTCTAGGCTGAAGACTGGATGCCCCAAAGATACAGAAGAACTTTGGGTGTCTGTCCAGTAATCAAGATGTTTCTGTCAATTCTATAGATTTGGAAGTTGCTTAGAATGCATTTCTTGTTTACTTGGGTGATATTATATACTTCTGGAGTCTTTGATGGAGTTAAAGGATATTTAGTCATAGTTATAGTTTCCCTTATTTATGATAAAAGATAAATTAGATATAAATATTATAACAGTAATTCTTGTTTGATAACTATTTTGTTACATGTAATTTTACTATTTTAATGTTAAAACCTTACATTTTTATTTAAACAGAAAAGGGGAGGTGATGTGGGATTTCCTTCTGTATGCTATGAATAACATTGGTTAATAAAGGAACTGTGCCCATAGCAGAGCAATACTTGAACAGAGCTAGGTGGAGAATACTAAACTGAATGCTGAGAGAATGAAGGGTAGATTCATTGAGAAACCATGTAGCCCTGACAGAGAAAGACACTGGAAATTTAACTGGTAAGCCAGAGCCACATGGCAATACACAGATTAATAGTAATGCGTTAAATTAATGTGTAAGAGTTAGCCTATAAGAAACTAGAGCTAATGTGCCAAGCAGATTCTTCTGTGAAACTATATCAGTTCTCGACAACTAGTATGAACACTTGGCCCTCTTCCAACAAGAGTCCAGAGAAATAAATCTGTTCCACATTTTCTAAAGGTCAGAGAGTTCAATCAACTCTTCCTCCTTCAAGGGTATAAGCCAGGATGCTTTGACCTAAGTTGTTGTTAGAGCACATTGTGCCAAGCCATAAGGCTATTTTGACCTAGGGTGTGGTTACTTCTTGTTTGAAGATGGGTGAAAGTAATTACTTAGTTTGATAATTGTATCATGGCAAGGAAGTCATGTTTCCTCTTACCTTTTTGGATTTAGTTACATAAAAAACTTTGAATAATAAACTTGGGGCATATAACAATATTCACTGGATGCTCTTCAGAATGTATAAATTTTCTCTTGATAATTTCTATCTTAATCCTAATTTCTGCCACAAGTATGGAAAAATATGTTGGTTAGTACCCTGAGGAATGACTCCTAGGAAGAGAGGATTTGGTATGGAGGTAATACATGATAGACATCACAAGTCAGGGATACCACAGGTGTTAGTAAAGAGTATGCACTTTGGAAGAAAGTAAAAGTGAACATGGGTTGAATAACATAGGAGTATAATTGTAAATAAATTTGTAAATACAGGGGCAGAAAATCAGTAGTCAACTGTCTATACAATTGGAAGAAAGTAAAAGTGAACATGGGTTGAATAACATAGGAGTATAATTGTAAATAAATTTGTAAAGACAGGGGCAGAAATTCACTAGTCAACTGTCTATACAATTGGAAGAAAGTAAAAGTGAACATGGGTTGAATAACATAGGTGTATAATTGTAAATAAATTTGTAAAGACAGGGGCAGAAATTCACTAGTCAACTGTCTATACAATTGCTTGGAGATATTTTAAGAGTAGGAGGAGCTAAACTGGAACAGTAGCAAGAACAGAAATTTTTAGAATATGTAGAGCAGCTCTCCCTTTGAGTTTCCATGCATGGTACCTGGGACACAGAAAAATTAAGGTGACAATCCAAGATCATCATAATGAATATGGATCTGGAAGGATCACAAAAAAATTCTTTTAATTTGTAGGTGATTATAAGAAAAAGTTTGAATTTACACTATCAAAAGCAAAAGCAAGTTACCCCTGAAATGGTTAGAAGTGAGAAAAGATATTCCAATCCTCCACAGAAGCTGACAGATGAGAAAGCATTTAAAGTAGTTATGGGATTATGAATAGCTTGAAGTTAGTGAGCTATAGGAAGTTGCTGTTAAGTACCACAATGTGGAGCTGCAAGTTCTTTGCTTCTGATGAGGAATGCTGGGAGGTAAAAATTGGTGGAGAGATTAAGCAGTAGTTTACTGGCTTAAGAAAATTAGTAATACCACTTTCACAGACGTAGGAAACTCTGTAATTTCCTCTTATCAGAAAACAACTCCTTTTCTTACACAATGGCTGTTTTAGATCCACCTATGGTGCAGAGTCCTCCTGGAGTACTACCAACAATCACAATTTGTTGTGCATCTCCCAAGTAAACTAGGTTCAGAGAAAATACAAGCTGAGGAGAGAAAGAGCAAGCATTTCAAATGTTATTAGTAACAGAGCAAAAGGATGCACAGAAAAACGTAATAGATTAGGTGCCCTGAGCCCATTCAAACAACTCAAAGAATTAAAGGCAACCTGAGCTCAGTATGGCCCAAATGCACTTTTATGCAAATGTTACTAGAGTACAGGAGTTTAGAAGCCTTACTTCCTGGGAAATGGAAACAGATGAGCAAAGCTTGCCTATCAAAAGGAGACTATCTGTTGTGGAAAACCAAACATGCAGAACAAAGTCATGCCACAGATGAGAGAAATCAGCTTCAACAAATTCCCTTTTCTTTTGATATGCTTACCATTGAGGGTATTCATAGAGAAACAGATCAGCAACTAAATTTTGAAATCACAGCATACACCCAAATGAGTGCAACCACAAGAATGCCTGTAATACACTCCTGTCTTCTGGATAGCAAAATGACGACTTATCTCCAGTAAGGCAGGGACCTGATGGGTTGTTTCAGGATGATGCAGTCAGCAATCAGATTAATATGGGATGCAAAAGCTGGACTTTTGAATGTTATAGAGTAAGCCTTCAACAATCTTAATGCAATATTTCAGGCTGTTTTGAGAGCTTTTATAAAGAAAGTTGGTATCTCTGATTTTATTTAAATTTGCTAATATATTGGTTGATCATATACCCAGGGGCTAACTATGACTTCTGCTTTACAGGGAAAAAACAGTTAAAGATAATCTCTCCCCACAAATAAATCTGGAAATTGAGATTAATAAATATAAAATTTAGTATAAGAAAGTTAATAAGATCTAATCAGAGCTTAACAGCTTACATTGCTTTCTCTTTCTTCCATACCAAAGAGAGCTAAAGTATTGTTTTATATATAAAAGATTATTTTTACACCATGCCTTCATTTCCCCAAGATTGTCAAAGATTTTATTTAGTGTTTCATCCCTTAATTTCTAGAACCAGTTAGAAGTTATCATTGGAATGCCTTGCCTCAGGATATGGCAAAATATGTAACATTATGCCAGAAATCTGTGGCTCAGTTTATATAAGTAACTAGAGATCAATTTTCATAATTTTATATCATCCATTAATGGATAATATCTTGCTTGTCCATATAAAATAAGTAAGTTTATTTGATATCTATTGTCAGCTTCAGCACACTCCTGAACTTGCAGGGTATCTTATTGCCCCAGAGAAAGTACAAATACAACTGTCTTTTAATAGTTGGGATATATGTTTATATTAAAGAAATTTAACCTCAGAAATTGGAAATTAAGAGAGAAATATGGTAAACTTTGAAAGACTATTAGTAATCATTTGGGGATATAACAACAACCACTGTGGATCAATAGGACCCACCTAGATCCTCTGCTTATTTGTGACAGTTGTGAGGATTGATTGATTTGTGAGAGAATTGGCAGGTGTGGAATGATTTGTCCCAGTGGCTTTGGCTGATACTTTGAAACCTGTTCCTCATGCAGGATTGCATTTCCCTGCCTAAGTATAGATGAGGTGCCTGGTGTTATAGCAACTCATAATGTCAAATTTTGCTGGTGTCCAAGAGAAAGTTGCATCATATGGTGAGAATACTGTGTAGTAGTAGAATGAGAGCTGGGCCTAAGTTTTTTTTTTGTTGTTGTTTGTTTGTTGTTTTGTTTTGTTTTTCGAGACAGGGTTTCTCTGTGGTTTTGGAGCCTGTCCTGGAACTAGCTCTGTAGACCAGGCTGGTCTCGATCTCACAGAGATCCGCCTGCCTCTGCCTCCCGAGTGCTGGGATTAAAGGCGTGCACCACCACCGCCCGGCTCAGAGCTGGGCCTAAGTGAAAGAAAGGGAGGCGATGTGGAGTGAAGGCTGAAGTCATGCCAGAAAATAAAAAAAGAAACTAATTAAATTTAAACTAAAAGTCATTGAAACAAAAGCAGGGAGGACACACTAGCCTACAACAGGATTTTTTTAAAAGGTAGCAAAAGTAGAAAAATAAGAAAAAATGTGATTCAGACTTATAAATCAGTATTAAATTGCTTCTTTATCGGTCAATATTTATAATTATTATCTTTTGAAGAAAACTTTTAAAATATATTAAAATTTTATTTATCAACCTTTGTGTTTTGTCTGTGTCAATAGCAGTGGGCATGTGGTGTGGGAGAATTGTATGTATTCTGTCAATCATGTTTTAAATAAATGCTGATTGGCCAGACAGGAAGTATAGATGGGATAACCAGACAGGGAGTAAAGGTGGTGCAATGAAAACAGGAGAAAGCTGGGAAGCAGGAAGCCCATTCCTCTCCAGTCCTGCCCAGATCACCAAAGAAGCAGGATGTGACCTACCTTGTAGAAAAAGGTACTGAGCCATGTGGCTGACATAGATAAGAATAATGGGTTAATATATGTTATAAGAGTTAGCAAAAAGCCTGAGCTAATGGGCCAATCCGTTTATAATTTTATGGAGACCTCTTTGTGATTTCTTTTGGGCTTACCAGCAGTGGGAACTGGGCAGGACAGAAACCCCCGCAAGCTGGCCTGCATGTTACAGAATGGCACCAATGTGTGGACAACTGCATCCACATAAAGCATGAGACAGCTTGGCAAGTAATTCTAGAACAAAATAATAGCATTATGCATGGTTTCATGGAAGTAGCAATTTCTCGGGTCTGCTCTGCTTGCTAGAAGAAACCAAGTGCTCTTATCTAAGAGATGCTTCCTAACTCAGCTTTAGCTGTAAAGCCTTGCAATTCTTTTAAAGGGTACTGTCAAAAAACACTTAAATAGTGTGGGTAAAAAGCTTACTGCATGCTTTTCGGTTTTTAGCTGTAGCAGGAAAAAAGCTGTACCATTTTTAAATACCATCATTTGTCTGTCCTGCCAGTACAAACTATGACTCTTTGAGGCAAGAGGTCCTACTACAAAGAGAGCATTTGAATGTTGTTTGGGGACATGCTGTTGTGGCTTACTTACTGGCAAGGACCTTGAAAAAACATAGAGTTGTGGCAATAAACATGGCTCCAGCCCATACCTCTACTATGAGCCTGGAATCTTTTAAAGCTAAGGAATGGGCTGGATCCAGCAGTCAAACCACGGCTTTAATCCTACCCATGTTGCTTGGTAAATTAAAGACTTGTGTAGTCAGAAAAAAAGAAATATACAGTAAAGAGAGATTCAAAGACATAGAAAACCTCTAAATTGTTTACAGTGTATTAAAAATATATGCAGGCTTGAAAAAAGGTTAAAGTTCTTAAAATAAAAAAGAAAGAGTAGTTGTATGTGGGGGGTACACACCTTTCATTCCAACACTTGGGAGACAGAGGTAGACTGATATCTGTGACTAAAAGGTGTGGTAGCACATACCTTTAATCTCAATGCCTGGGAGGCAGAGACAGACAGATCTCTGTGAGTTCAAAGAGTGGTACTACAAACCTTTAATCCCAGCACTGGGATGGGCAGATTTCTGTGAGTTCAAGGACAGTCTGGTCTATAAAGTGAGTTCCAGAACAACGATACACAGAAACCCTGTCTCAAAAAGCTAAAAATTAAAAAAAAAAATTAGAGTTTAAAATAAAGTTGTATAAAGATGAAAATCAGTCAGAGAATCTTGATACTGTATGCTATTATGCTCTCTTTGAATTGTTTGAATTCTGAGAAAGGAGCAAGAGCTGCTAAAAGATAGTTGCTTATAAATGCTGCTGAACTAATTTTGAAGTCAAGGTATTTTCAGAATACCACTCTTGGATTAATGAGAGACTGTGGATTCATTTTTAGCTAAGAAAAATTAGATTTGCTCAAGGAATACAACCTGAGAAATCTCCGGTAGGAACAGATGGCCCAGATGTCTGAGCTCTATATCCAGAACAGATTCAAGATGCTGCCTGAGATGATTAAGCCTCACAAGATACTTCAGTCAGGACTTGATCATAACTCTAAATTTTCTTTAGGTCCTCATAAGATTATCAGTGCCCCAACCAGCTGAAAGTAGCCTGGAATAATATGCTCACATTCCCCCAAAATGGACCATGGATGTTCTTGTTTCAAAAAAAAAAAAAAGAAAGTAAAAAAGAAAAAAAAAAGAGGGGGAAGTGGTAGTGTGGGTGAATTGCCTGTATTCTGTCAATCATGTTTTAAATAAATACTGATTGGCCAGGCAGGAAGTATAGGTGGGACAACCATACAGGAAGTAAAAGTGGTCCAATGGGAATAGGAGAATGCTGGGAAGGAGGAAGCCCTTCCCTCCCCAGTTCTGCCCAGACCACCAAAGAAGCAGGATGTGACCTGCCCCACTGTAAAAGGTACTGAGACATCTGGATTACATAGATAAGGATAATGGGTTAATATATGTTATAAGAGCTAATACAAAGTCTGAGCTAATGGGTCAATTGGTTTATAGCTTATGGAGACCTCTGTGATTTTCTTTGGGATTTGCCAGCTGTGGGAACTGGGCAAGACAGAAACCCCAACAAGCTGGCCCTCATGTTACAGGCATGATTCTTCTTGCCATTCAGCCATATCCTAGAACTAGTACATGCTCATAAACTTTACTTGTCACTCTCAAAAGTACCATGACAGCATAATGAGCAAGGGTGAGTCTCTTTCTAATGTTATGATTTCATTGTAACTTAATTAACATTGCATCAGCTTAACTAGGTAAAATGTTTTCTTTTCTAGACAAAAAATCTCTTTCCACGGAGAGTGAAACACTGTAACTGAAATTGATCCTTTCCATCGCTGGTCCATATGCAACTCATACTATAATTTCTTTGTAATATAGTAAATTTTTAATTATCTTAAGTGCTCTGGAAATACTCTTATCACTTTAAAAGTATTTTCTGCGAGAAATTATCCAAACTAGTTTGAAAATGTCTACATCTTCCTCATTCTGCATGGAATTCAATAATTTCAGTTTTCTTCTCATGATTTGCAATTTGCAAAAGTGCTCTCTTTATTCCAGATACCTGCTCTCTGCTACACTGGGGCTTCCCAGTCAGGAGTTCAGCATATGAGCCAGGAGTGAGCATATGCTCACTGTCCACCATAAATGCATAGGATATGTGTTACATCCTATAATCCTATTCAGACAGGGGTTTACAGTAAAGTGTATACAATCAGTGCTCAGCTTTCAGAAGAGACCTTGCTGCTTTGGTTTGTGTTTCTTAGTTTTAAAGTATCATACAGATTCTATACAACATAGAAAGGGAAAAATAGGAAAGAAAAAACCAACTACTAAGGAAAAAGACAATGATAAGTTATTTTTGACATTTTTATAGAATTATTTGTGATTGCACAGATAACTTTGAAAGTGTTCTTCGTAATATTTGTTTCTCATGTGCAACTAATATCCATAAAATATCTTCTTAATATGGATATATACAAACTGTGTTTTGAAAAAACCTACCATATTCTCAGCACTAAAATTCTTCTTCAGATTCCAATACCACTCTAGCATCAGAAGTACACATTTCTTTTTCACTCTCTAATAAAAGCTAAGTTCATTTACGGCAGTTTTATTTCCATCAGTATGGCACCATCTGCTGGAATAAAAATAGTCCTTCATGGTAGGTATTTTTTAAAAAGAAGCCTAGCTCTCCTTTTCAATTAGCACCTTAAATCAAATAGTGACTCTAATGAGTGTAGGGTTCTTTAATGTTCCCAGTAGGATTACTGGATATACTACAAAAATTACGTATTTAATTCTAATTGTTGGAACTTCAAGAGTACAAATGTGATAAAAATCAATCAAATACTGATTTCTTGCAGATTTTTATTAAAATTGGCTGATTTGAGATAAGTTTTCTCTTTGGACATGAAATTTGCCAGTCTAGCTTGCCAAGTATGCTCAGATACCATCTTTTTCCAACACATCTCAAATGTCCTGGAAATATGTAATACATTATGTGAGCATTTAAATATGAGTGCTCTAAAACTATATTATAGATTTGCAACTTTTCAAATAAGCAGCCTATTGAATAGGACTTCTTCTCCTTTCACAGAATAGCCATAAAACAATAGCAATGTAAAACAGCAAAGTGAATATAACTCAAACAACACACTGATCACCACTCTATAGGTCCATTTCTTCTACTTGTTCCCTACCCATCCTGTATACTTTGGTTTCCTTCAATTTTAAATTCTATTCTCTGAATAGCGGATATTAATGTCAGAAAATCAGCAAGTTCCTGGCCTATATCTATATTATCCTGTCACATAGAATAAAAAAAGAACAGCCTAGACGATACTCCTGAATATTCCATGCAATAATACAATACTAAGAAAGAATTTCAGATTAAAACAATGGACCTAAACTGAACATGTATGAAATAAAATTAATGTATAATGAAATTACCTGTGTTAATCTGTCTGTCCTTTTATGCTAGACGGCAACCAGGCATCAAGGAAAAGAGAACCTTTAAATATAACTTGGTGTGTTAATTGTAATTTTGCTTTTGAACAATTGCAAGAACTAGAAAGAAAAAAAAAATGTATACTGGAATAGTTCCCTTTATGGAATTTTCTATGTCATAGAGATAATTATAGTCAAAGTGCTTTTGATTTTTAAAATTGTGTTGATGTGATTGCATCATATCAAAGAATGGAGACACAGCATGATAAAAAAAAAAGGTTTACATTACCTTAAGGCAGCTGTAGGTCACAATCAATACTGTTGTAAAAAATTAAGGAACACCTGAGCAGATTTAACTTCCGTGTCTTTGTGGCTGTTCTTCAGCTTCTAGGCCTGAGTATTCCATATGAATTGCCTGCTTAATAACTGAAATATGTAAGGAATAAATACAGATATATTAAACTGGACATACAAATAAATAATATTTCCCAAATATTTTCCTGAATAGATTTTAAACATAAAACCTGTTAAGTAAATGAAAGTGATGGAAATATATGTCTCCATTAGGATATAAGAGAATATAATAAAAAGGTGGTGTGTGTTGAAAATTCAAGAAATGTATATGGAATATTCCATTACACAGGATGATTAAATGTCACTGTGAATTGTTTAATAAAAAACTAAATGGATTATAGCTAGTCAGTATAAGCTTAGAGAGGAGAACCTACTTTGACATAGCTGTCAAGAACAAAAGAGGAGTCTCAGAATCATGAAAAGAAACAGGGAGAAGAAGATAAAATTGCTATATTAAGAAAAGGTAATATTTCAAAAGGCAGAGAAGAGAGAAGAAAAATCTCCAGATTTAAGATGTAAGAGTTATCTTGTAAAAATCCTGAGTCGTGGACTGATAACTTTTACTTAATAATAGCTATGTGTGTGGTTATTTCTGAATTATCTGGTGGGACAAACTAATAGCCTACTTGTTGGCAGACATACTGGGAGCCAAAACGTTCACATAAGACTTAAAAGGCTTTTAATATATTTCTAAGCATCCAAAATGGAGTCAAATGGGGCTTCCTGATGATTGCCTTTTGTACACCAAGGATAATGCTAGTGCAAACAGAGGAAGGGCTCCTTTAAGAGAGGGCTTCTTGGCTGAGTGCTTGAGAATAACATGGGTGTTCTTTTTTTTTTTTTTTAGAAGCTCTCCAATCAAACAGTTTAATGGAGTTTATGATAAGTAGTCAGTATGCTCCTCTGTGTCATCCGGGACTGAATAATTACAGAGGTGAGGTAGCAAACATCATTCTTTGATTCCTCAGCGATGAAGCAAGGGTCTTAGGGAACCAAGAGGAGCTATACCATTTCCATGCACCAGCACATGCACTAAGCAAATACAATGTTAATCTGCAAATAACATAGCAGTTTAAGATTTGTCTCATTCTCAATTTTCAATAAAGAAAGATCTGGACATAAAAACTGTAGTAATAAGGGGAGCTGCGGCGGGGCTATGTCCCCAAAACCCCAGCCACCTGCCCGGCTAGCTTATGCCCCGAAATAATTACACAGACACTGTATTCTTTTAAACACTGCTTTGGCTCATTTCTACCTAGCATCTTCTAGGCTAACTCTCCCACCTGGACTAGCCCATTTCTAGTCATCTGTGTAGCGCCCCTAGGTGCGCTTACCGGGAAGATTCTAGCCTAAGTCCATCCTGGGTCGGAGCTTCATCACGTGCGTCTGCCTGGGAGCTGGGCATGGCGTCTCTCCTGCGTCTGCTCCGGAGAGGAGAGCTGCGGAGTCTGACCTCACTTCCTCTTCCTCCCGGCATTCTGTTCTGTTTACTCCACCCACCTAAGGGTGGGCCTATCCAATGGGCCTAGCAGTTTCTTTATTGCTTAGCTAATGAAATCAACAGATATGACACTCCCACATCAAAAAACCTCTAGACCGATTACAGTATGTTTAGACAAATACCCATACCATTATCTCTGGTTTTCTTTTACAGTATCACAAACATTGATCAACAGCAATGCTGAGGAGTCTCCATATATAAAACCTCAGAATGAGATAAAAATTATGTCCCATCACTCTTTTGTCTTATGAACATAGTCCTATTGTCCCATTGTCCTCAGTTTTCAATAATATTCCTTTATACAGGGTGCATAAATGACACTTTGAATTGTTTAATAAAGAAGTGTAGTGGATTATAGCTAGTCAGTATAAACTTAGGAAGGGGAACCATAATTCATTGGAAGTATATAATACCTCGCTGTCATCATCAATAAACTCTTGATTTCCCAAAGAGCTCATGCTGTATAATTTTCTAATTAGGAATGGGCATAAAGTGTGAAAGTGTTATATACAATAGAATTTATATTTAAAAACACAAAGACTATGTGAACCAAAACAGCAAATTTGAGCCTGTTAGAACCTGAAAAGCAATAGTATCATATGGAGTATGTTCCACTTCTATAACTTATTCTAATTCAGAGTCTTTGGTGACAGATACAGAAATGTTTTCATATGTTACTGCATAATACTTTTAATGAGTCTAAGTTTTTATGCAGAAAAAAAACCCTGCAATGTCATACACATTTTCACAATGGAACTCAGAAAAAATGAGATGGCAAGACTCCCCTAGACTTTGTCAGATGTTAAAACCTGAAGTGAATTATTTCTTTGCAGATACTGCAGTGTTTCAAGTCTTAGACAGTGGTGCCAAAAGATTAAAGAGAAGAGGTTTGAGAAGAAGGGGTCGACATGATGCACAGAACATAGCAGGTGACTCAGAAGTGCAATACTGGGAATATATCAGTACCTCACTTTGCTAATTTTATCAGCTTTGGCTCATTAAGTTGTCAAGAGCAGTGTGCTGTGTCTGGACCAATGTACATTTGGATTTCAGTTATAAATATTTGCAGCTGAGAGTTGGCATATAGCCAGAGCCTGACTAGGAAGGACGTGCTATGCTGATAATATTATTAGCTCTCCTTGCCTCTGACTGAAGGAGTGTGTGCAGTCAAATTTTCCCTGGAACAATGAGGAGCGTGATCTCAATTCCACCAATAGGAACAAAGCCTGTGGTTACCTTGGAGATCTGCATCAGAGCTGCTGACACACTTCTCCCACCCATCTCAATGTTTGCTCCGGCAGAAAAAAAAATGAAAGTGAAAGTGGATGACAGGAAAAAAATGTAGTTTACCTAAGACCAGAATCCAATTATCAAAAGGGGAAATCACTGTGAATTAACTAGGAGGTGATCACATATCTCACAGGTCTGTATCCTGCCTATCTATCTGAAAATTTCCATTTCTCCGTGACGATGGCTGTTTGTGATACTGGGCTGCCGATTGTAGCTTCCTAGTATCACATTTAGAAATGCCATGTCAGAGTCGCTAAACACACTAAACATGAGACACTTGAAATTTTCAGATTCCCAGGTGTGTGAGGTTATTTGCCAACATAATTATTTTAGTAGGGTCTCCAATGGCGCATAAGATCTGTTGTTCAGGTTGTTGTCAGGTATTGACTCACTAAGAAAATCTTCATATCAGAAAATGCAGAATCCAAGACTAACCCAGGAATCACGATTTTACGGCTGAAGCAGTGACTTCAGAGATTCGCGTACATATCCTGCACTGCAAACCGGAACAGCTGGCTTTTAGGAGGAGCGTGGAGAATCTCACAAATTCCTTGCTTCTCTTATTGCTTCTGTCTCCTGCACATGTGTCTCTCTGGCACACATTTTCTTATCTGGGGCTGTTTACAAGGAGGCTTTGACTAAAGTCCAGCTGTTAGCAGGACTTTAGTCAAAGCCCCACTGGTAAAATCCCTCAGATCCATCCTTTTTATGCCATCTCGGAACCAATGAGGAGAGAGATCTCAAACCGAGGACCGGAAAGCACAGGGCTATATTTAACTTGTGATCTCATCCAGAGCTGATGAGTCATCTTTGTCTCCCTCCTCCCTGTGTGCTGGGAAACGAAGCAGAGCAATTGACAGTGGAACACAGGATAAAATGTAATTGACCAGCGTTTTCCCTTTAGTTAACAGCCGACAAAAGTGGCAGGGTATGACCGGTAGTCTTAATGAGCTTGCAGCAGCTTTTGTCTCAAATTTACCTATATACATGAAAGCGTCCATTCTATTTTGAATGTGAATCTGTGCTGATGAGTACCTACTGCTTCTGATTCTATGTGATTGTTTTTGTCTGTTTTATGTGTATTTTTATGCAGTCAAGTTATAATTGAACACGTTACCTATACAAAGATATGTAATATTGACAAGAACTGTATCCTTTCTGAGCATTGGTAAGGTTCATCAGGGTTCTGATTTCATTGTAACAAAGTTAATGCTTATTAGCTTAAGTGGGCTAAAGTTTCTCTATTTCTCAGACAAAATGTGCTTTCTACAAAGGGTAAAACTGTAACTAAAATTGCTCTTTTTTATATATGTCAATTTAAAACTCACAATCCTATTTCTTTGTTACCTAGTTAAGGGTTCATTAACGGAACTGGGCTGGAGGTATTTTGGTTGATTGAAAAGCATTTTCTTCCCAAAATTTATCCATACATCTTTGGACATGGAAGCACGTTCCTCAATTTACAGATTCACTAATTTCAAAGTTTTCACCCCCTGCACTGCAGTTTGCCAAAACTCTCCATTTCTTCAAGATATCTGATGTTTGTTAGAACTAGACTCCCCATTAAAGGGGCAGGCATACTGGAATCTGGCATCTTGTTAGAGATCACATGCCCACTGTCTATCAAAACTGCATAAGAAATGGCATACATCATATAAGCTACTTCACTCTAAGGTTAAACATAAAGCATTTCATCATCACAACTTAAATTTAAGAAGAGATTTGTGTCTTTGCTTTAGAGTTTTTGATTTTAAAATAGCTACAAAACTTAGAAAAAATTGGAGGAACAAAAAATAACTTGGTATGGAAAAATACAAGATTTGATTTATAACCAAAACAAAAAAAGATAAAACATTTTGACAAATGAGGCCTTCATGAGAAAGCAACAGCGTACATAGTGCTCATGGTGAGCATGTTGGAAATATTCACTAGAGTGTTAAACATTAGCTATATCTGTCATAAAAAAATCATTTTACACCAATATTACTCAATTCCACATTTGCTCAAAGAGCTAAATTTTTGCAGTGTTTCTTCTAATTACAACTGATTAATACTTACTATTTACCAATGTTCTTGGACTCAGAAAATATTGCGTGCAATGGGGAGATTCAATTTCATATCCCAAAGAAGACGGAATCTTCTTTGTGAACAGTGTAGAAGATCTGTTGGCAGAAGCTGCTAATTTGTAACCCAACCCTCCTGACTTGAAATAACAACTCAGACACAATATCATTTGAGAAAATGTTTGGCCAATAGCTTAAGGGTATTGTGAGCTAGCTCTTACATTCCAAACTAACTGATCTCCACTAATTTGTGCAACACCAAGAGATCATGACCTACCAGCAAATTTTGGCAGGCTCCAGCAAAGGCATCTGTCTCTGGCGGCAGCTTCATGGTTTCTCCCTGACTCCACCTACTTTCTCTATATATCGCTTTTAGCCTATCTTTACTCTTTAAAGACATTGGTTGAAATCAGCTTCCTTATTAACAAATGGCAATAGAAGATATTCACAGCATACATAACCTCCCAAATCACCTTTCCTTTTCTCTCTAAATAAAACAGAAAGAGTTAACTTTAACATAATAAAAATGCATATAAGAAAACTGTTTTCTACTAAGAATTAGACTTACAATATATATCTATCTTATATTTTATCATAAATAAGGAGAACGATAACTCTTTATTCTTCAACTCACCCAGCATCTCCAGAAAGATATGATATTACATAAGTTAACAGGAAGTGCATTGAACTACCAAAACTCATTGCCTGGACAGTAACTCAAAGTTCTTCTGTAACTTGGCAGGCACCATCTTCAGCTTACTGGTGCATAGTTTCTGGCAGACTTCCTCAGGAAATTCCAAAGACAGTTCCCCCTTATAGTAGCAGTTTTTCAGTCACGTTCTTCTGTGTCCTGCAGAATGTCTTAAAAACTCTTTCCTGAAGCAGGATCCTTTAAGGACTGTCTCCCCTTTTTCAGGCAGTTTCAGCAGTCTATTTTCTATGGGTTCTGCATATACATTATATCATCAAGCAGTCCACACAAAGAACAGTTTCTTGCCCAAATGACTAGCAAACTACATAAGGAGCTTCCTAATGCCCATCTTCCTCTTGAAGTAATTATTGATGCCAGGAGCAGTTGTGTATGTGTCTCATTGTAATGTAAAGTACTAAGATTTTAAAACATTTTAATGCCATATTCTGTTTATTTTTGAGAGGCTTGAAGAATAAATATCCATCTGAAATATATCTCTGTACATATAGAAAGCATAAATAACATAACTATAAACTTGATTATTGTAGCTGACTCTATATTAACTTATATTTCTTAATTATACATTATATTTTAAACTAGCTGAACAGCACAATAAATTAATCAAGGGCAGATACATACAGATATATATATATATACATATATATATATATATATATATATATATATATATATATATAACAAAATTGAACTTAAATTTGTATCAATAAACCAAAATCTAGACGTATGAAAATCTCTATAGCATATCACCCTTTAAATACAAACAAAATTTATAACCAATATTTGGGGATTTGGCAATAGTTATCTCCAAGCTACTTCCTGCTGTTTACTGGACAGATTAATTTGGGGTGGGCTTATTAAGACCTTTCAGGGCATCTTGTTAAACTGACCCACATTAGTCTTGAGAAATCCATAGAGAATCTCATCCTCTCTGGAAACAAGGTAGAATTTCTTTTTCAAAGCAACATATCATTTCCAAGAAGAAAATTTTGAAATAAAGATACCTTTAAAACATATATATTGGTTGAGATTAGCAGCAAATATTATGAAATATCTCTCTGTACTTAGCTCATTTACATAAAAAATAAAACACAATAATATAGAAATCCAGACCCTCTGTGTAATTTCCATCTTTACATGGCTTATTCTTCTTTACTCATTTAATCTATGACTATGTAAACACTGTCTCTTTAAAGACTTTGTTTTATTTTTTAAACCAGTTGTTTTTTTATAATTGTATATATTCTTTTATCTCTCTTCCAATCCTATGCTTATTTTTAGACACATAGTGACAATGTGACACATTTAGAGGTTTATTTTTGTCTGAATTTATCTTTATTGCATATTCATAACTGAATTCTGACCAGAAACATTTGTATTGATATGCATTCTCGGCTTGCCTATGTTTATCAAGTTATTTGTGAAGTTTTGATGGAAGGTTGGTGCAGATGTATGTGGCTTCAAACTACCCACACTCTCTTACCCCCTTTTAAGCGGAGTCTGGTAATAAAGGATGGATAAAATCTTTCTTTGTCTGGGTATACAAAGAAAGGGCATGGAAGACAGAGTGTGTACCAGTGATGGATAGTTATACAATGTTGAAGAATATAATCTAATAGAAAAACAGCCATTTGTCCAGTGGCATTATTAATTAAAATTAAAAAGTTTCAGACCTAGTTAACTTCTTCAAAGTTACACGAAAGAATATTTTGACTTGTGGTGTCATGACTGATTGTTTTCCTAAGACAACATTGCTGTGTAGGAATGTCAGAGGGAATTATTTTGTTAATTCTTTGTATCATGGTAAGGAAGGCTCTTGCACTCCCCTTCCCCACATTGTAGGCTCGAGTACATAAGAACTTTGAACAATAAATTTGAGGCAGTTCACAGTATTCACTGGATGACCTCCCAACTCTATCTGTTGTCTCGTGTTTATTTCTATCTTAACCTTCACTATTCCTGCCAAGTATGGAAAACAAGTCATCAAGAACTTTGAGTCTAATGTATCAATAAAATACTGGATTGATATACGTGTTTTTCAAAACTAGATTATTTGCAACTAGATTGCTGCAGTTGTTTATTAAAACAAAAAGATTTGAGGTTTTTTTTCTGTTCATTGGAATTTGCCATTCAAGCCTAGCTAAAAATATATGCTTGGAGAACTTCCTGTAACTGTAGTATGCTTATGTCCTGGAATCATATAATAACAATATGCACAAATTTGAAAATGAATATTCTAAAAATATATTCTAAATTTATAAATTTTCAAATAAACATAATTAATACTGAGACTTCTGCCTTGCTGTCCAGAGTATATCATTAAAAGCAAAATATAAAATAACATAATTGACTATAACCCAAACATAACACTGCTAACCATTTTCATGATCACTGCATTAAAATCCCTTCCTAATTTATTATATAGTTCTTTGTGTTCCCCCAATTTTCAATGCTACATTCTGATCACTGGATATATAAATGTCAGAAATAGGCATAAAACTTAAAACTTGTTAAGTTAATGCAAGGATGGAAATGTATGTCTTGAAAGGCTTGTAAATAAAATGTAAAAATGTAAAAAGGGGTATTTGCATGAAACTGTCAAGAACATAGTGAAGAATATTATTTTATTCTGTGTGAATATATATTCCATGGGCTGGTTTTACAAATAAACTGAATTGCTCATACCTTGTTGGACCTTCCATACCAATATCTAGTCATGAAAAATTAGTTGGGAAAAACAGACTAAGCGTCTCCTTGGAAAAAAGGATAGGAGTCTCAGTGTGGTGAGATGATACAGAGAGAGGATATAAACTTGTTATACTGAGAAAAGTTAATAATAAACATGCCATACCCTAGATATAAAATATAAAATATGCTTACACTTTTCAATTTAATGGAAAGAATGCATTTTATAGTAATTATAGATTTCCTATATAATTATGTCATCATAGAATAGAAATCCCTCTGTTGCTGTTTAGAAACTTTACTGGGATTGACTACATGTGGCATAACATAAGGATAATCCATTAAAACATAATCATCTTGTTGGTGGAATAAAGTTTGCAAAAAATATACATCCCTCTATATGCCCTAAAAATATGTCTTCAGATATATATAAATGCCATTACTGGAACACATAAATTCCCTTGTCAATATTTTTCTCTAAACACACATATCAAGTATTGCTGTGGAAATTCATTAAAATGGGATAATAGGTAGATTCATGTGAGCTTATTCACACTAATAATAATAAGTGTCAGAGTGAATACTTGTGAGTTACCATTCATGGACAATTTACATTAGTATAAATTCTTGTATATCGATACAAATTCAAATTATATTTGATGTATTGAATATTCTATTTCTGTTTATAATATTTGTATACCTAAGAAAATTATTTTTTCATAATGTATGCTTGCAGGTTTGACCTCTGTTTAAGACATTTTATATACTGATACAATTTTAGGATATATTTATGATATTGTACTATACATCTTCCTCTGATCACGATTCTTATACATTTTTTACATTTTGAATACATTGTCCTCATTTGCTGCACAGCTGTTTAAGGATTGTCTAATATTCTAATATGAAGCTTTAATCTTTAATCTACATAGATGTTAAAATTATAGATGAATACTCATCCATGTTTGCCGTTCTTATATTTAGACTAATCAGGTTCCTTTGCTACACAGAGATTCTATTCCCTCTGGATAGGTATTCTTCGATCTTTTTAGTGAACTATAGAATATGGCATTTAAAAAACTTAGGGTTCTGTAGACGTGGGACAGGATTGCTCCTGGGAGTACCATTCTATTCCCCACAGAATGTCGGGCATTGAAGACAATCTACATGGTGTTTGGTAAAACTGGCCTTTGGGCAAAGAACTGCCTGTGCCTCAATCACTGAAAAAATGCACCATATCTGAACTGGACAAGCATGATAGAAGAAAAAAGACTGCCTATATGTGCCAATACAGAGGAAGATGGTTTTAAATTCTTTTCTATTTATGAAAATGGTCTGTAAATAACTCTAGGTCTTAGCATAAGTGTTTTCTCCAATGTTGCAAATGAAACTTTGGTTATTGCCTTTGTATACATGTGTCTCTGTCATATACTGCACATTTGGGAAGTTGCTTGATTGTACTTGCTATTTACTAAAGTGATATTATTTCCCTTTTCATGAGGTTGAAGAATCATAGTTACTTTCCTCTCTTGACTTGGCAAACTAATGTAAGACTTAGATTCCTTAGGATAGGATAATTATTGAAAGATTTAGTATCTATTTCTTGAAATATATAAAAGAAAATATACTGAAGGAAAAAAATATAGTGAAAGAAAAAACCATACTATCATTTCATTAGATGCTGAAAAAAGCATTTGACAAAATTCAACACCCCTTTATGATAAAGATTTTGGAGAGGTTAGGGATACAAGGATCATACCTAAATATAATAAAAGCAAAATATAGCAAGCCAACAGCTAATACCAAATTAAATGGAGAAAAGCTCAAAGCCATTCCACTAAAACAAGACAAGGCTGTCCACTCTCACCATATCTCTTCAACATAGTGCTTGAAGTTCTAGCAATAAAAATAAAATGTCTTAAGGAGATCAAAGGGATTGGAAAGGAAGACGTCAAAATTTCATTATTTTCAGATGATATGATAGCATATATTAGTGACCCCCAAAACTCTACTAAAGAACTCCTACAGATGATAAATACCTTCAGTGTTGTGGCAGGTTAGAAGATCAACTCCAAAAAATCAGTAGCCCTCCTATATACAAAAGATAGAGAAGCAGAGAGGGAAATCAGAAATTTCACATTTTACGATAGCCACAAATAGCATAAAGTATCTGCTGGTAACTCTAACCGAGAAAGTGAAAGATCTATTTGACAAGAACTTTAAGACACAGAAGAAAGAAATTGAAGAGAATGCCAGAAAATGGAAGGATCTCCCAAGCTCTTGGATGGGTAGGAACAAAATAGTAAAAATGGCAATTCTACCAAAGGCAATCTATAAATTCAATGTAATCCCCATTAAAATCCCAACAAAATTCTTCACAGACCTTGAGATAACAATAATCAACTTTATATGGAAAAACAACAACAAAAAAAAAACAGGATAGCCAAAACAATCCTGTACAATAAAGGAACTTATGGAGGCATTACCATCCCTGACCTCAAACTCTATTATTGAGCTACAGTAATGAAAACAGCTTGGTATTGGCATAAAAACAGAGAAGTCAACCAATGGAATTGAATAGAAGACCCGGATATTAACCCACAAACCTAAGAACACCTGATTTTTGACAAAGGAGCCAAAAGTATACAATGAAAGAAAGAAAGCATCTTCAACAAATGGGGCTGGCATAACTGGATTTCAACCTGTAGAAGAATGAAAATAGATCCATATCTATTACCATGCACAAAACTCAAGTCCAGATGGATTAAAGACCTCAATATAAATCTGAGCATATTGAACCTGATAGAGAGAAAGTGAGAAGTAGACTGCAGCACAAAGGCACAGAAGACCATTTCCTAAATATCACCCCAGTAGCACAGACATTAAGAGCAACATTGAATAAATGGGACCTACTAAAACTGAGAAGCTTCTGTAAAGCAAAGGACACTGTCATTAAATCAAAAAGGCATCCTATTGAATGGGAGAAGATCTTCACCAACCCTGCATCAGACAAAGGTCTGATCTGCAAAATATGTAAAGAACTCAAGAAACTAGACTTTAAAATTCTAATTAACCCAATAAAAAATGGGGCACTGAACTGAATTCTCAACAGAAGAGAATTCTCAACAGAAGAAGTGCAAATGGCCAAGAGACACCTAAGGTCGTGTTCAACCTCCTTAGCGATCAGGGAAATGCAAATCAAAACAACTTTGAGAAACCATCTTACACCTGTCATAATATCTAAAATCGAAAACACCAAATGTAGCTTTTGCTGGAGGGGTTGTGGAGTAAGAGGAACACTCATCCATTGCTGGTGGGAATGCAAACTTGTACAACCACTTTGGAAATCAGTGTGGCAGTTTCTCAGGAAATTCGGGATCAACCTACCCCATGATCCAGCAATACCACTCTTGGGAATATACCCAAGAAATGCTCAATCATACTACAAAACCATTTGTCCAACTATGTTCATAGCAGCATTATTTGTAATAGCCAGAACCTGTAAACAACCTAGATGCCCCTCAATGGAAGAATGGATAAAGAAAGTGTGGAATATATACACATCAGAGTACTACTCAGTGGTAAAAAAACAATGACATCTTGAATTTTGCATACAAATGAATGGGAATAGAAAACACTATTCTGAGTAAGATAACCCAGACCCAAAAATATGAATATAATATGTACTCACTCATAAGTGGATTCTAGCCATAAACAAAGGACATTGAGCCTATGGTTCGTGATCCTAGACAGGCTAAGTAATAAGGTAAACACAAATAAAAACATATATAGATCCTCCTGGAAACTGGACACAGACAAGATTACCAGGCAAAAGCTGGGAGCATAGGGGTAGGGATGGACTTGGGGGAAGTGGAGAGGGAAAAAAGGAAGAAGAAGAGGGGTGGGGGGAGCTTGGGAGAGTGGGATGGTTGAGATAGAGGAAGCTATCATAATTAAGGGAGCCATTTTGGGGTTGGCAAGAGGCTTGGCACTAGAGGGGTTCCCAGATGTACACAGGAATGTTTTGAGCTAGGACTCAGGGCAGTGGAAGAGAGGGTGCTTGAACTGGCCTTGACCCATAGTCAGACTGATGACTATCTTGAATATCACCATAGAACCTTTGTCCTGTGACAGATGGAGATAGAGACAGCGACCAACATTGGGGCATTTTACTGAACTCCCAAGATCCAGTCGAAGAGCAGAACGAAGTCAGGACTGTGAGGGATGGGTCCTGAGCTAATGGGAGCTCACCAAATCCAGCTGGACTGGGGCTGAATGAGCATGGGATCCAACTGGACCCACTGAATGTGGCTGACAATCAGGGCAGATTGAGAAGATAATGATAATGGCACTGGGATTTGTCTCTACTGCATATACTGGCTTTTTGGGATTCTATTATATTTTGATGCATACCTTTCTAAGCCTGAATGGAAGGGTAGGGCCTTGGATTTCCCACAGGGCAAAGTACCCTGCCCTTTCTTCGGACTGAAGGGGGAGGAGGAGCGGGAGTGGAGAGAAGGAGGGAAGTGGGAGGAGAAGAGGAAGTGGAGATTTTGAATGGTATTATTTATAATGTAATAAAAAAATAATCTGCTGAAAAAAGAAATGTACTCTCAGAAATAGTATACATTGCTACGAATTTCTGTTTACTGATATAAATTAAATCTTACTTTTTTCAACATACTGGATACAGAATTCTATTCTTGTTTTTGTTATTTTTTAATGTACTCATTAGAAAATGTATCATAAGGAGCTACACCTTGAAAGCTACTATTACAAACTGTGTAGGATAACTAATAAATGTTGGTAGTAGTTAATCACCACTAACAATCAAAATGTGTACATGTTAGATATGTTTTCTAAGTAAATCAGAGATGAATTTTGTAGATAGGTGATCTTCAACACAAGAACTCTAAAAAATATATAGAATTTAAGTTATTTTATTAGAACAAGCCTTTTTATGACACACACATTAAAAACACCCACATGCATATGTGTGTCCCTGGATGCACCAATATACTACTGAGAAGCTGATGGGCATCAAGGAATCTCTATAGAGAACTTGTTTTCAAAGTGGAAAGAAGAGACACCAGGCAAGAAATTGCCTTTGCCTCTACAGCAAACAGTATGCGGTCCACATTAGACAGGATGTATACCAAAGAGTGGACTGCTGGGATTTGTTAAGATGATGTACTTCCATATAGTGCCTTACAGAAACATCTGTGAGATATTTCAGTCCAGTTAGCTAAAGACAGATGCCTCAGTGTTGCAGAAAAAACTTGGGTGAGTCTCCCTGCAGGCCACAGTCTCCTTCAATTCCATAGTTCTGATTGTGATTCTGGTCTTCTCATTGAAGCTTGTTGCTGGCATTTTCTAATAAGCTAAGTCAGGTCCCACAAATGCAATGAATAACTACATGAGGTATAGAATTCAAATATATTTGAATTTTAATATGAATGATTTTTACATAAAAATTATGAAATTAAATGTATAATTTTAAATAGGAATGTTATTTTAAAACCCAGTTCTGAACATTCACAAATTGCATATGGCATCTAACAATGTCATGATAATTTAGCAATAATTTGATATTTTAATTTAGAAAAAAACACAATATACATATAATTTCCACAACTTCACAATTGTGTGTATGCTTTTATTAGTGTTTCACATATATGTACATGTTTTTGACATTTATTTCAGAACAATAGTCTTAAGTAATATTTGTGAAATATTCTTCAGTATTATTATATGAACAATTATATTTTTATAAAATTCAGTGAATGGCCTTTACTAGATTTTCTCTGCGATCACCAATATCAGTACTCCATCCTTTGGTCATGTATCTGTTCTCTCTTTTCAGTGACATCTGACTTCAGGGAAAATGTGTGTGTGTGTGTGTGTGTGTGTGTGTGTGTGTGTGTGTGTGTGTGTGTGTATGGTTGGATATGGTACTACTAGCACATGGGCATCATTTCAAAGCTAGCATACATGAGAAAATCTATCTTCCCCCTTTTATCATCTCAGTAAATTATATAAGCTATTCTGATAATATTTTGAATTCATAATAGTTCCTCAGAATACGGTATAACATTGTCTGATTTTTATAGTGAAACAATTATATAGGCTAACTTACACAATGGAAATTCAATAATACCAGTTTACATGAGTATTCATCAAATACTATTTTTTGTATGCATTAGTATAATAGCATGCCACAGCCTTGGAATTTGTCACATGTGGTATAAAAAATGCCAGTAAATCTCAGAGCTCCCTGCATTCACTAAATATGCTTCATGTCCTAGGACTGCATAATAATTTTATTATATATATATATATATATATATATATATATATATATATATATATATACTCGAAATAGATCTAGTTTTTTAATATTTCAAATTATCAGTTCAAGGACAGAGCCCTCTATATGTCTGTGCTTCTTATGACTATAAAAGCAGAAAATATCATAAGGTTTATTTAGAGTAGACACTGACTTTTTTAATGTAACAAACTATTCTCCTGCTTCCTTTCCTCTGATTCTATTACTTGTATTCCCATAGTTTCAACATATGTTGTCTGCCTCCTGAACTAAAACTGTAGTTACTCCACTGCCTTTGCTGTTTTTATGTAATCCACACATACATCAAATAAAAGCAACATTCAGGAGTCTCCCATACAAAACTACTTGGAAATAAATAAAATTTGGTTTTACTGTTTTTTTCTTACAAACAAAATATGTAAACAATATTTTACACTATTAGGGTCTGTGACTCAGTCTCTTACACCATAAATATATCTATAATTTCTACTTAAATCATCCTAATATGTTAAGGTCAATACTGCATGATTTCTCCAGCTCCTTCAAATGTCATAATTTACCAACATTTAGCTCTTCAGAGGGTATTATTGGTTTCATATGCATAGACATGTCTGAATTTTTACTCTTATTTGTTTTTTTTTACAAATGCAGATACATAATTGACAAAAAAGATTTTTGCCAAATGCAACCGTATCACCTACTTTAAATTGTTAGGGGTACCAGAAACAGAATCTTCAGCTGCAACTATTCTGAAGGAATATAATTTCTAACTGTGTCCCAAATATTTATCTGTTGTACGGGGCAGCCGCTTATTCGCCCCGGTTGCCCAGAACCAAAGCAATCACACAGAAACTGCTTGGCCCATTCGCTCTAACTTATTAACTAACTCTTATGTATTAATTTAATGAACCCATCTCCATTAATCTGTGTATTTTCACGTGTCTGTTCCATAATGGCAAGGCAAGATTCTAAACCGGCATCTGTCTCAGGCAGAGGATCTATGGCTTCTCTCTGGCCCCACCCTTCTTTCCAGCATACATCCTAGTTTTCCCCGCCTATGTTCTGCCCTATCAACATTCCAAGGCAGTTTCATTATTCCTTAATGATAATCACAGCACACAAAGAAAGAGTACTCCCACGTCATTTATCACAAAACATTGGCTCTCACTTCCAGGAAAAAAAAAACAAACAGATACGGTTAAGGTATTAAGGAGCAAAATTTTAGAAATCTTGAAAGCTAATTAAAATTAAATGAAAGCAAAGGAACAAAAAAATTATTAGCATAATAACATCCCACATTGAGAGTTCAAAAAAATGGAAAGCTCTCTAAAATGAACACAATTAGAAGAAAAGCCACTGATAAATTTTGGAGGCTAAGAGAGAAAGTATCATTTTACTATATAGTAATATAGATAGGCCTTTGAATTAGAAAAGTTCAATGTTAAATTGGTTATATAAAATCACAAGATTGTATATTCAGTAGGGAATATTGTTGTAAACAATTGTATCTACACAATAAAATATAATAATTTTATTATGTAGTAAAATTTATTTAGACACTTCTGTATAGATATTGGTTTAAAAGAGGAAGAAGAATGAGCATGAAATAACATAAATACAGTACTCATCTATAAAATTCTAAACTATAAGAATGTGTACACATACATGCATATGTATGTATAAATATAATTATGCATTGTCAATCTCATACATGTACACATACATAAATGTAGATAAATATTTGAAAGTAATTGAGTTGCTTCATAGTACATTAGAGAGATATTGTAAAATTAAATTCCTTATACTATGAAGGAATATCAACTTTTTCTCACTCAGGTCTGAGTAGTGTGTTATTTCATTTGGTTATTTGTCAAAGTCATGACTGTAAGTGCAAAGTTGGAGATTAACAGACCATTTAAAAATATGTTTACAACTGTACATAGAGTAGAAAAAAAGCTGTTTTGGAAGTTCCTACATATTTTTCATCTTCATAGAATGGGAATCCATAAGCTATTATTTTGAATTTAAATAGGATTGACAAGTTGTGTTATAATTGCAGGTTAATCCTCAAATTAGCATGACCAAAATTTTTTGGTCACATTAGCTACATGCCCCACAAGAGAAAATAAGTGAGAAGTCTTTAGATATACTTTTGTCATAGTGGCCAAAAGATCAGGGGAGAAATCAAAGAGATACTGTTATTATGACTATCCTTAATGGCTAGGAATCTAAGGATACAATGATGACAAACTTATACAAAAATAATTCATTTTATTCTTCAAATGTCAAATAGAAAAAAAAAACCTGTGTCCTAATAAAATATTGGTATACTCATATCTGAGTATCACTTGATCCACTTCAGAGATGTTCCTTTGGTACTAGTTGGAAAATAACATGATGATGTGCAGGGAAGGTCTTTCTATAGAAAATAAGAGGCTCTGTGGTACTATGTTCTGATGTTTCATGTCTTTAAATACTACTTAATGGCTCATATATTTATATTGAAAAGATGGCAGAAATAATGCAACCAATTCAAATGGAGGCCGTTGATTCCAAAGTACCAATATTTTCCAGTCACAACATTATGAGCAGAGAGAGGACTTTGAATCTGAGATGGAAGATACAAGATAAGATATGCACTTGCTCAAAGTATACAAAAATAACACAAAATAATAAAGAAATCTGGTCTGTTAATTATTTTCAAGGGTAGTATTTAATACATCACTGACATTATCAATAAAGAGTTGATTTACAAAAAGGCTCATGCTGTCTGATTTCCTAATTAGGAATGGGCATACTTTTGAGAGAGGATTATGTTTTAAATGCCAAAAACACAAATACCATGCCAAACAATACAGCAAAATTGAGCCCGTCAGAACCTAAAAGTCAATAGGATGATAAGAAATATGTTTCCTCTTCTATACCTTACTGTATGGTGAGAGTCTTTGGTGATAGGTAGGCTAGTACCTTCAGATGTTACTGAACAATATTTTCAATGAATCTAAGTTTTCATGAAATAAAAACTACAATGTCATACCCATTCCCGCAATGGGACTCAGTTCTCAGTTAAAATAAAAAAGGGAATGACTCCTCTTAACTCTTTCAAATGCTAAAAGCTGAAGTGAATTAATTCCTTGCAGATACTTAAAGACTGAGACAGTGGTGCCACAAGTTTAAAGAGAAGCAGAGGTTTCAGAAGCAGGAATCGACTTGCTTCACAGGAGACAGTAACAGGTAACTCAGAACTGCCGTACTGGGAATAAACCAGTACCGGAATTTGCTAATTTCCCTGGGCTTTTTCTCACATAGATGTGAAGAGGAGACTGCTGTGTTAGTGCCAATGTACATTTAGGTTTCAATTATAAACATGAGCAGCTGAGAGCTAGCATATAGCCAGAGCCCGACTACGCTGAAAATGTAATGAGCTCTCCTTGCGTCTAAATGAATGAGAGTGTACATTCAACTTGTTCCTGAAATATGAACAAATGAGGAGACTGATCTCAATTCCACCAATAGGAACAAAGCCTGTGGTTACCTTGGAGATCTGCGTCAGAGCTGCTGACTCATTTCTCCCTCCCTTCTCAATGTTTGCTCTGGCAGAAAGAAATGAAAATGGATGACCGGAAAAAATGTAGTTTGCCTAGGACAAGAATTCAATTATCAAAAGGGGAAATCATTATGGGTTAACAAGGAGGTGACATATATCTGACTTCTTCGGTCTGTATCCTGCCTATCTACCTGAAATTTTCCATTTCTCCCTGCTGACGGCTGATTGTGATTCTGTGTTGCCGATTGCCTCTGACAGGTATCACATTCAGAAACACCATGACAGAGGTGCTAAACACACTGATTGAGGAAACAGACACTTGACATTTTCAGATTTCCAGATACCTGAGGTTATTTGCCGACACAGTAATTTACTTAAAGGGGTCTCCAATGGCTCATAAGATCAGTACATCCCGGTTGTTGTCAGGTATTGACTCACTAAGTAAATCTTCATTTCAGAAAATGCAGAATCTCAGAGTAAATCAGGAATCACAGATACTAAGGATGGAGCAGTGACTTCCGAGAATCGAGCATTTTCCTGTACTGCAAACCGGAACAGGTGACTCTTAGCAGGAGCATGGAAATTTTCACCAAATCCTTGCTTTTTTAGGTTTCTGTTGATTCTGTATCCTGCAGGTTTCTGCAACGCATTTTTTTTCTCTGGGGTGGTTTATGATGAGGCTTTGACTAAAGTCCAGCTGTTAGCAGGACTTTAGTCAAAGCCCCACTGGCAAAATCCCTCAGTGCAGACATTTTTATGCCATCAAGGAACCAATAAGGAGAGAGATCTCAAACCGAGGACCGGAAAGCATTTAACATGGTGATCTCATCCAGAGCTGATGAGTCACCTGTGACTCCCTCCTCCCTGTGTGCTGGGAAAAGAAGCAGAGCAAATGACAGTGGATAACAGGATAAAATGCAATTTATTCTGTGTTTTTGCTTTCAGTTAACAGCCGACAAAACTGGCAATGTATGACAGGCAATCTGAGCAAGTTTGCAGTTGCTTTTGCCTCGAATCTACCTATATACATGGAAGCCTCCATTTCTGTCTGGAGATTTCTGATCGTGATTCTGTGCAGCCAAGTGTATCTGGCTTCTGATTCTTTGTGATCTGTTTTTGTCTGGTTTTATGTGTGGTCTTTATGCAGTCGAATTATAATTAAATACATTATGTATAATACAATAATATGTATTATATAAAAATGTAATATATAATTACCATTTTAATGTAGTTGAATTATAATACATAGCACATTTAAGTTTGTTAGAGTGTTGTGCAAGGAAACAGATAGATCATAAAAAGAAATTTAGATGTGCAACCTTCTTCCAAATAAACCCCACTTAACATAGTAGCCCACAGAGTCTTAATGTTCAAGAAATGAATTGAGTTTAATGGATTTCAGGGAAAAATGTAAATATATTAATATTGTTTACATATGTGTTTGCCTGTTTTAAGACTTTATAGGTGTTTTCATATTTACCTTTGCAAGAAGTAGCATTCATAGTATTGTTTCTTATATAAAATCAATATATATATATATATATATATAATATCGTCTAAATAATAATTTTAAGTACCTATTTCAATAATCAACTAGATTCCATATTCTAGAATTTCTTTTCAGATTTTATAATCACTATTAAATTTGAAGTAATTTTTCTATCTTTACTAAAAATCGAATTCATTTAAGGAAGTTGCATGTCAATCAATTTGAAGCTATCTATTGGTACCCGACTGAACTTCATGGCAATCTACCACAAAAATAATTGTAATTTTCCTTCTGAATTAGTTCAATACAGCAAATAACCAGTCTAAGAAGGGGTTGGCTTCATTTATCCTGACAATATGCATACTGTGACTTTTTTAAGACTGAATCTATTCAAGTATTATGCATTTTTTCCAGTTTTGAAAATTTATTAGTGCAAATATGCTTATGTATTAATCAAATACTTGTTTAATACAGATATTTATTAAATTAGCAGATTTGAGATACATTTTCTTCTTGGAATGAAATGGGCCATTCTAGACTAGATAGCCACAAATACTCAGAAAAGTTTCCTTTACCACACTTCTCTAATGTCCTGGAATTGTGTAATACCAGCATGCCTACTTTAGAAAACAAGCATTCTAAACATGTCTTTTAGGTTTACAAACTTCCTAATGGGCACGTTGCTGACTGAGACTGATAGCTGACTGTCTCTGGTTTCAATGTAACCAAAAATAGTAATAAGAAGATAATGACTGTAACTCACCGACTACATTTTTAACCACTCTAAATATTCCTGTATTCTACTTACTCACCAAATATTATATGGTCCTCTGTAAACACTAATGTTAAGTTATCATTTCTGCATAGTATATAATAAAGTCAAGAAGTAGGCAAATGTCTGGATTCTTCCTCAGTCATCCTCATTCATATAATGTAATAAGAGCAGCATGGAGAATAATCCATGCCCATTGACCAAAAATGGATAAAATTATGTGGATACAATTACACAACAGAGTACTTCTCAGCAGTATAAAAATGACATCTTGTAATTTGCAGGCAAATGAATGAAACTAAAAAAATCCATACTGAGTGTGGTTACCCAGATGAGAATGATGATGTTGGTATATACCCAATCATAAGTGAACACCAACTATGAGGAAAAGAATAGGGAACCTATAGCCCATGACCAGAGACAAGCTAAGTAACAAGGGGAACATTAAGGGACAAAATCATTGATCCCCCTGGGCAAGTGGAAAAAACATAAGATCTCTTGAGAAAATGAAAAATTATGGGTGCAGGAGAAGGGAATGCAGAAGAAGGTAGAGAGAAAAAGAGAGGTGAGGAGAATTTGAAAGAATGGAATTTATGAGATGGAGATTGAGAGAGAGAGAGAGAGAGAGAGAGAGAGAGAGAGAGAGAGAGAGCAAGGAAAAAGGTATCTTGATTGAGGGAGCCATTAGGGTACTAGCAAAAACCTGGTATTTGAGAAAATCCCAGGAATTCACAAGGATGACCCCAGGTAAGACCTTAAGCAATAGTGGAGAGAGTACATGAACAGCCATTAGACATGTAGTCAGATTGAAGACTATTTTAAATCTCATCACAGAACCTACATCTAGCAACTGATGGAAGCAGATGCAGGAATTCACAGTTGAATACAGGACTGAGCTCTTAAAGTCCAGTTGAAGAACGCAAGGAGTAAGAATACATGCCAAAAAGATCAAGGCCATTATCAGAATACCCCTGAAACAGCTTGCCTGAGCTAATCGTAGCCTAACACCTCTGGCCTGATAGTGAGGGAACCAGCAAATTAATAAAATAAGTGCTCTGAATGTGGGGGAGACCTTTATGGCTGGGGAAGGCTGAGGGGCCAATGTCAGTGGGACCAGGATTTATCCATCCTGCTTGTTCTGAGTTTAGGGAGCCATTCTCTGAATGACAACCTAGCTCAGCCTAGATACACTGTGATCAAAATAAAAATAAAATTAAAAAATGAAACTATGGTATGCTCATAGGAAATAAAATAAATACCTAATGAAATTACTTGTGGAAGTGGTGTGTCTATTTAAGGTACCATGTTAGCTATATACTCAGAAAAAGAGAACCTTTACATATGACTTAGTTAAATGTGATTTTGTTTATGAGTAATGCCAAGACATAGAAAGAAAAAAAAATGAGTGGTTTTGGTTTTATTCTTTGAAATTGTTTTTTGTGTTTATTTCATGTCACAGAATCGGAGGGTCAGCCTGTTCATTAATTCCATATTTTTAGGCAGCTGTAGACCCCAACCCAGCCTGTGGTAAGATATTAAGCATGAACTGGGCAGGTTCAACTTTCATGTTTATGTGGTTGTTCTTCAGTTTCTAGACATGAGCATTCAGGATGAAATCACTGCAGATTAATTAAAATATGTAAGGAATAAACATAGATACTAACCTGAGTAAAGGAACCAATTCACATGAGAACACACATAAGAAATTGATTAATTTAAAATTTATAAGTTAGTTAATAATAAGCTCGAGCTAATGGCTGAGTGTTTATAATTGTATCTGATTGATGGAGTGTGTGCATTCAAGTTTTCCTTGGAATATAAAAAATAGAGCATTCTCAAATCATGGAAAGAGTCCTCTATAAGTCTGTGCCTTTTATGATCATAAAACAGAAAATAACATAAGTTAATAATATTTTGAGTAGACACAGTTGTTCTTTTATGTATCTAACTATTCTTCTACTTTCTTGCCTCTGATTCTAAATTTTGCATTTTTGAAGTTTCAACCTTTGTCATCTGCCTCCTGAATTAAACAGTAGTATCAGTCCAGAGACTCTGCTGTTTTTATGAAATTCACAGATCCATCAGATAAGAGCAGCATTGAGGAATCTCCCATATATAACCATTCAGAATTGAATAAAATAATGTTTTACTGTTGCTCTTAAAAATAATGTCCTTAAACAATCTTTTATGCTATTAAGATTGGAGAGGTAGTCTTAAAACAATAGTGTAGTTTTAATTTCTACTTATAATCATCCTAATATGTTAAGTTCAAAATTGCAACTAACTGACAACATCATATCAAGGTAAAATGTATGATTTCACCAGCTATAACAAATATAATTACTGACATTTAGCCCCTCAGAGGTTATTACTGGTTTGGTGCCACAGACATGCCTGAACTTTTACTCTAAATTGTTTTAGAAATGTAGATATATTATTTACAGGAAGAAAATTTTCAAATGCAAACAGCAAGCCTATCCCAAAAGGTTAACGAGATAGAGGGACCACAAACAGAAACTTGGTCTGTAAATTTGCAGAAGAAATATAATTGTTAACTGTGTCCTAAATATTTATCCCTAGATCCATAGGAAACATTAGCTCTAACTTCCAGGAAAAAAATGGAAAACATGATTTTACGGCATTGCTATATGATTCCACAATGGCTCAAATATCACACAACCTACTGTTTGGACAGAGGCTAGCTAAATATTCCAAAAACTCACCACTATTGTGATGAAATAATTGAGAATTATTTCATGCTATGTCCAGAAAGAATTTATTATACCAAAAAACAGTGTATCTGCTGTGAAGATTATCACTCTAACAAGCATAGAGTAATAAAAAGCAAATCTTGAAGGCCATTTAAATTAATGAAAGCAAAAAAACAACAAAATCTATTTAGCACAATGATATCCCATATTGAAATGTCATGAAGATGAAAGAATCTCTAAAATTTATCCAATTAGCAGAAAAGCCACTGACAAATATTAAAGGCTTAGAAAGAAAGGATCATTTTCTAATATAAAGTATCATCAATAGGCCTTCCAGTTGTAGAAGATCAATGCTAAGTTAGGTATGTAAAACCACAACAATGTGTGTCCTGTGTGGAATACTTATGTAAGCATTTGTATCTGAATAATAAAATAAGATAATGTTATTGTGCAGCTGGATTGATTTTGACATTTCTAGTATAGATATAGTTTTAAAGGAAGAAGCAGAAATGAGTGTGAAATAACATAAATACAGTACTCATGTATGAAATTCTAAACTACATTAAGAATACACATGCATGCATATGTATGAATAAATATAATCATGCATACTCAATCTCATATATGTACACATACATAAACTTATGTAAATATTTGAAAATAGTTGAAATGCTTCATAGTATATTAGGAGAGATATTGTAAATGGAACTCCTTATACTATGAAGGGATATTAGCTTTTTCTTGCCCAGGAACAAGCAGTGTGTTATGTCATTCATTTATTGGCTAAATGCATTGTTGTAGGTGCAAAACTGAAGATTCAAGGAACTTTTCAATATATGCTTACAACTGCTGGTATGATGAAAAGAACCTATTTTGGAAGTTCCTACATGCATTCATCATCATAGAATGGGAATCCATCTGCTGCTATTTAGAACTTAACTAAGATTAACTAGGTCTGCTATAATCTCAGCTTAATCTTCTTGTTAGTGGAATAAATGATCATGATCTAAATTTTTCACTGTCATTAGGTACATGCCTGAAACAAGAAAATAGTGAGAACTCTTGAGATATATGTTTGCCATAGTCGCCGAAAAATCTGGGCAGAAATCACGTAAATATTATAAAGACAATATGATGAAAGGCATAACAAATACCACCTAATGGCTAGGAATCTACAACTAAAATTATGAAAAATTTACATAAAAATAAACTTTCATTCTTCCATAGTCAAATAGGAAAATAACTGAGTGTTAATGAATTACTGATATGCCCATATATCTGATCATCTTGACTCTCACCAGAGATCCTTCAGCACTAGTTTGAAAATAACATTATGATGTGCAGGGAAAGTCTTTCTACAGAAAATAAGAGACTTTGTGGTACTACATTCTAACGTTTCATGTCTTTAAAAAACCGACTTGAAAGCCAATTAAAGTCATATTGAAAAGCTGGCAGAAATACTCCAACACATTCAAATGGTGGCTGTTGATTCCAAGTACCAGTGTTTTCCCGTCTCAACACTACAAGCAAACATAGCAATTCAGAGTCTCAACTAGAAGATACAAGAAAAGGTTTGTACTTTTCAAAGCACACAACAGCAACACACACAATAACAAAGAAAGCTGGTATGCTAATTATTTTCTAGGGTAGTATGCAATACCTCTCTTCTATCATCAATAAGTAGTTGATTTCCAACAAAGTTCATGATGCTTGATTTAATAGATAGGAATGGACATACAAGTGAGAAAGAATTGTTTACAAGAGTTTTTCTATGACAAAACACAAAGACTATGACAACAAAGAAGGCAAATATGAGCCTGTGAGAACGTAAAAGGCAATAGAATGATAATAAGAATGTTTCCTCTCACATAGCTTATTGTGCCACGAGAGTCTTCGGTGACAGGTAGGGTGTTGCTTTCAGATGTTACTGCATAGTATTTTCAATGACTAAGTTTTCGTGTAAAAAAAAAAAAACTACGAAGCCATACCCATTCCCAAAATAGACTTCAGAGAGGAAAGGACATGACTCCTTTTGAATCTGTCAGATGCTAAGACCTGAAGTGTCTTATTTCTTTGAAGATACTGCAGTGTTCAAGACTGAGACAGTGGTGTCACAAGTTTAAAGAGAAGCACACGCCTTTAATCCCAGCAATCGGGAGGCAAAGGCAGGAGGATCTCTGTGAGTTCGAGACCATCCTGGTCTACAGAGCTAGTTCCAGGACAGGCTCCAAAGCCACAGAGAAACCCTGTCTCGAAAAACCAAAAAAAAAAAGGGGGGGGGGGGAGAAGCAGAGGATTCAAAATCAGGAATCAACTTGCTGCACAAGAGACAATAGCAGGTGACTAGAACTGTAATAGTGGGAATAAATCAATACCTGACTTTACTAACTTTCATGGGGTTTGGTTCATTTGGTTGTCAAGAGCAGTCTGCCTTGTCTAGGCAAATGTACATTCGAATTTCAGTTATAACCATGAACAGCTAAGAACTGGAATACAGCCAGAGATTGAATATTAAGGACCCACTATGCTGAAAATGTTATGGCTCTCCTTGCCTCTGACTGAAGGAGTGTGTGCATTCAAATTGTTCCTGAAATATTTAGCAATGAGGATAATGCTCAAATTCTACCAACAGAAACAAATCCTGTGGTAACCTTGGAGATTCACAGCTGCTGAATCATTTTCCCCTCCCATCTTAATGAGTCGTCTGGCAGAAACAATGAAAGACAAAGTGGATGACAGGAAAAAATGCAGTTTACCTCTGATCAGAATGCAATTATGAAAAAGGAAGCCATTGTGAGGTTACTAGGAGGTAATCATATATCCCACTTTTTGCGTCTGCATCCTGCCTCTCTACCAGAACTCCTCCATTTCTGACTGCAGAAGGTTAAATGTGATTCTGTGCTGCCAGTTGCAGCTTACTGGTATCACATTTAGAAATTCTGAGACATATTCTCTAAACATACTGATTCGGGAACCTGCCTCTTGAAATTTTCAGAATCCGATATGCCTGAAGCTATTCCCCAACATGGAAATTATCATAGTGGGTCCTCCAATGGCACAAATGATCATTACATCCCCGGTTTCTGTCAGGTAATGAATCCACAAGTAAATTTTGATTACAGAAAATGCAGAATCAAAGACTTACCCAGGAATCACAGATATTAAGGCTGAAGCAGTGGCTTCAGAGACTCAAGCATATTTCTTGCACTAAAAACAGGAACAGGCGACTTTTAGCAGAAGCTTGGCAATCTCACAAATTCCTTGCTTTTCCTAGGTTTCTACTGCTTCTGTCTATTGCAAGCTTCTCTGATAGATTTTCTTCTCTGGGTTTGTGTATAGCCAGGCTCCTGACTGGACATCGGTCAGGAGACTGGCTAGAAAAATCCTTCAGTGAAGACATTTTTATGCCGTCTAGGAACCAATAAGGAGAGAGCTCTCAAACCAAGGGTTGGAAAGCACATGATTGCATTTAACCCAACGATTTCACCCAGTGCTGACGAATCATCTGTGTCTCCCTCCTCTCTCTTTGTTGTAGAAAGAAGCAGAGCGATTGAAACGGGAACACAGAATAAAATGTAACTGACGCTGTTTTATGTCTCCAGTTTACCACAGACAGAATGGCTAATTAGGACTGCTTGTCTCAGGAAGGTTGCAGTTGCTTTTGCGTGGACTTTAGCTGTATACCTGGAAGCTTCCATTCCTGACTGGAGTTTGTTTTTTTTTTTTGTGACTCTGTGTTGTCAAGTTCATCGGGCTTCTGATTCTTTGTTGTTTGTTTTTGTCTGTTTGTTTTGCTGTGTTTTTTTCTGCAGTCAAATTATAATTAAATGTTATATATAATACATATTGTATGCATTATATAATAATATATGATTATGTTTTTTTCATGTAGTTGAATTAAAATATATAATATTTTTAAGTCCATTAGAGTGTTGAACATATAGATGGGTAGACTATAGATAGAAATGTTGATATCTAGCCCTCTTGCAAATTGACCCAAATGTAACACATTATTCCACAGAGTCTTAACAATAAAGAAATTAATTAAAATTAATTGATTTTAGAGAAAATATATTTATTTATATCCTTAACATTTATGTTTGCCAGATTTAAGCCCTTGTAGGTGTTTCCACAATTACTTTTCCAAGAAAGAGTCATCATCTTGTTTGTTTTTCACATGTAATTAATATAAATAAAACAACCTCTTAATATCAACTTTTAAATATTTATTTTGATAATCCCCTAGATTCCAAATACTAGAATTATTCTCCAAATTTCATAATCACTATTGAATCTGAAATATTTATTTCTATCTTTAATAAAAACAGTATCTATTTAAGTAAGTTATATATCCATCAGTTAGAAATATCTCTTAGTGCATGAGTGCCCTACATGGGAAGATAACATGAATATAATTCTATATTTCTTTCTCAATTAGCTCAATATAACAAATAGCCTCTCTAATAGTGGTGTGGCATCATTTTTCCTAAGCATACTGGGGTTTTGAACAGTGGATATACTACACAAATTAAGCCTTTAGTTCCAGTTGATGGAAGATTATTAAGGCAATTGTGCTTACATATTAATCAAATACTGTTTTGATGCAGATATTTATTAAAACTGTCAGATTTGAGATAGGATTTCTCCTTGGACTGAAACATGCCATTCTATCCTAACTGGCCATGAATACTCAGAAAATTTTCTCTTACCACATTTTCTAATGTCATGAAATTGTATAATACCAGTATGCCTGCTTTAGAAAAGGAATATTCTAAAAATGTCTTCTAGGTTTGTAAATTTCCAGATGGGCATGTTGCTGACTGAGATTGCTACCTGACTGTCTCAGGTTACAATATAGGCATAATGGCAAAAAAAATAATATAATAACTATAACTCACAGACCACACTGTTAACTGTAAAAGGAGCTGCGGGCCGCTTACTGCCACCCAGCTCCCAGCCTCCTGGCTAGCTTATGCCCCTAAATAATTACACACAAACTGTATTCTTTTAAACACTGCCTGGCCCATTATATCTAGCCTCTTCTTGGCTAACTCTCATGTCTTGCTTAACCCATATTTAGTAATCTTTGTAGCACCACAAGGTGGTAGCTTACCAGGAAAGATTCAGCATGTCTGACCTGGTGGCAGGATCCATGGCATCTCTGACCCAGAGAGGAGAGGCATGGCAATTGCCTAACTTCCCTTCTTCCCAGAATTCTGTTCTGTCTACTCCACCCACCTAAGGGCTGGCCTATCAAATGGGCCAAGGCAGTTTTTCTATTAACCAATAAAATCAACACAAATAGAAGACCCTCCCACATCAGTTAACCACTCAAAAGATCATTGCATTCTACTTACTCACCAAATATGATATAGTCCTTTGCAAACACCAATGTTAAATTATCTTTTTCTTAAATAGTTGGTGATGATGTCAAATAATGGGCAAATGTCTGTGTATATGATGATAGAGGCAAATGTCCTCTATCAGCCTCACGTATATAATGTAATAAGAACAAGATAGAGGAAACCCCTGTGTATTCCATCTCAGACACAGAGTGAAGATGGAATTAAAACTTGTACAACCACTCTAGAAATCGGTATGGTGGTTTCTCAGAAAATTGGGAATCAATCTGTTGCAAGACCTACCTATACCACTCTTGGGCTTATACCCAAAGGATGCTCAATCATACTACAAGGACATTTGTTCACGTGTATTCATAGCAGCATATTTATAATTGCCAGAACCTGGAAATAACCTAGATGTCCATCAACCAAAGAATAGATAAAGAAAATGTGGTATTTTTATGCAATGGAGTACTAATCATCATCAGAAAAAAAAAACAATGAATCTTGGAATTTTCAGGCAAATGGATGGGGCTAGAAAAAAAACCATCCTGAGTGAAGTAACCAAGACCCACTATGATAAGCATGTTATGTGCCCACTATAAAGCAAAGAATAAGGAGCCTATAACCCATGAACTCAGAAATCCCAAATAACAATGAAAATCTTAAGAGAAACATACATTGATCAAACAGGGAAGGGGAAATAGACAAGAATTCCTGAGAAAATTGGGAATGCAGGGGTTCAGGGAGAAAAGAAATCAGAAGAGGATGAAGAAGGAAAAGAAGGAGCAGGGAGGACAACTTGAAGGAACAGGATTGTCGAGATGTGGGATAGACAGAGACAGAGAGCATGAAAAAAGTTATGTTGAATGACAAAGTCATTATGGGACTGGCAAAAACTTGGAATTGGAGAAATTCCCAGGATTCCACAAAGATGACACCAGCTAAACCCTAATCAATAGTGGAGAGGGTGCCTGAACAGCCCTTGCCCTGTAGTCAGATAGATGACTATCTTAAATGTCATCATAGTATCTACATACAGCAAATGATGGAAGGAGATGCAGAAATCTACTGTCAGTCACAGGGCTGAGTTCCCAAAGTCCAGTCAAAGAGTGAGAGAAGTGAGAAAATATGCAAAAGTGTCAAGACCATGATGGGAATACCCACTGAATGAGCTCACCTGAGCTAATGAGAGCATAACAACTCAAACCTGACAGTAAGAGAACAAGCATAGGACCAAACTAAGCCCTCTCTGAATGTGGGTTTCAGTTGTATGACTGGGGCAGAATGTGGAGAAACTGGAAAAGGAACCAGGATTTATACCTACTGTTTGTTCTGACATTATGGAGCCCATTCTCTCTGGAAGGATACCTAGCTCAGCCTAGATATAGGGGAAACAAAGTAAAAATAAAATTAAATAATAGAACTAGAGTATGCTCATATGAAATAAAATAAATACCTAGTGAAGTTACCTGTGTTAGTGATGTGTCTTTTTAAGGTACCAAGAGAACCTTTACATATAACTTAGTGTTATTAAAATGTGATTTTGCTTTTGAGTAATCACAAGTCATAGGCAGAAAAAAAAATGATTACTAGAAAATTTTCCTTTACTAGATTCTCTTTATCTCATGATAAATAATTAAATCACAGTGGTTTTACTCTTTTAAATTTTGTTGCCCTGCTTACTTCATGTCAAGAATGGGAGGGGCACCTTGTCTAAGAAAACAGCCTGTTCTTTTATCCCATATTTTATTTATACTGAGTGAATTTACATCATTATGGTTAATTTAATAAAGATCCTGACTGAATTATAACTAAATAGGATAAGGGTAGGCTGAAGAATCAGACTAAGCAGTAGCTGAGAGAAGGGCAGTGTCTCAGAATCTTGGGAAACCATGGGTAGGAGATATACTTGTTATACTGAGAAAATGTACCATTCCACACAGCAAAGCACAAACAAGAAATACGGTTAATTTAAAATCTAGAAGTTAGCTAGTAATAAACCTGAGTGTTTATAATTAATAACGTTTGTTCCTGTGGTTATTCAGGAACAGTCTTGTGGGACACAATTCTCTGCCTACTAATAGCACCCCAATGTGGGTCCCTAATTACTATATAACAACTAAAAAATGTATCTAAAAGACTCTAAGTACCCCAAAATGGAGTCAAATGTGGTTTCTGAATAACTGCCTTTACTCAACTAAGCTCAATGCTGGTGGCCAACAGAGGAATGGCTCCTTTAAGAGATGGCTTCTGGATTAATATCCAGGTCTTCAATTTGATGCCATTGGTTTACTTCTCTGTTTTTATGCCAATACCAAGCTGTTTTCATTACTGTATAATAGAGTTTGATGTCAGGGATAGTAATACCTCTGGCATTTCCTTTATTGTACAGGATTATTTTGGCTATCCTGGGTTTTTTGTTTTTCCATATAAATTTGATTATTGTTCTCTCAAGGTCTGTGTAGAATTTTGTTGGGATTTTGATGAGGACTGCATTGAATCTACAGATTGCCTTTTGTAGGATTGTCATTTTTACTATGTTGGTCCTACCTATCTAAGAGCATGGGAGGTCTTTCCATTTTCTGGTGTCCTCTTCAGTTTTTTTCCAAAGACTTAAAGCTCTTGTTAAATAGAACTTTCACTTCCTTGGTTAGTGTTACCCCAAGATACTTTATGCTATTTGTGGCTATCGTGAAAGGTGATGTTTCTCTGATTTCCCTCTCAGCGTCTTTATCCTTTGTGTATAGGAGGGCTACTGATTTCTTTGAGTTGATCTTGTATCTTGCCACTTCACTGAAGGTATTTATCAGCTGTAGGAGTTCTCTGGTAGAGTTTTTTTGGGATCACTTATATACACTATCATATCATCAGCATTATTTGTAATAGCCAGAACCAGGAAACAACCTAGATGCCTCTCAATGGAAAAATGGATAAAGAAAGTGTGGCACATTTACACATTAGAGTACTACTCAGTGGTAAAAAAAATGACATCTTGAATTTTGCATGCAAATGGATAGAAAATACTATCCTCAGTGAGATAACCCAGACCCAAAAATATGAATATGGTATCTACTCACTCATCAGTGGATTCTAGCCATAAACAAAGGATATTGAGCCTATAGTTCATGATCTTAGAGAAGATAAGTAATTAGGTGAATCCAAAGAAAAACATATATAGATCCTCCCATAAATTGGAAGCAGACAAGCTCACTAGGCAAATCTTGGGAGCATGGGGGTGGGGGTGGGGTGGGGTAAGCAGAAAAAGGGAGAGAGAGGGGAGAAGGGGAGAGTAGGGGAGAGCTTGGAAGAGTGGGATTGTTGAGATGGAGGAAGGAAGGATATGGGAGCAGGGAAGGAGCTATCTTAATTGAGGGAGCACTTTTGGGGTTGGCAAGAGGGTTGGCTCTAGAGGAGTTCCCAGTAGTCCACGGGGGTGACCCCAGATAGGACCTTGGGCAGTGGAGGAGAGTGTGCCTGAACTGGCCTTGTCCCATAGTCAGACTGATGACTATCTTGAATATGACCGTAGAACCTTTGTCTGGCGATGGATGGAGATAGAGACAGAGACCCACATGGGAGCACAGGACTGAGATCCCAAGGTCCAGTTGAAGAGCAGAAGGAGGGATAATATGAGCAAGGAAGTTGGGACCTGAGGGGTTGGTCCCCTGACTGAGACAGTGTACCTGAGTTAATGGAAGCTCAACAAATCCAACTGGACTGGAATTGAACGAGCATGGCATCAAACTCGACCCTCTGAATGTGGCTGATAATTGGGGCCCATGTAGAAGGCAATGATAATGGCTCTGGGATTTGATTATACTGTATGTACTGGCTTTTTGGGATCCTGTTCTATTTGGATGCATATCTTCTTAAGTCTGAATGTAGGAAGGAGGGCTAACCACAGAGTAGGTACCTTGTCCTTTCTCAGGAATGGAGGGGGAGGGGGGAAGATGAGTGGGGGAGTGAGAGGGAAGTGGGGGAATGAAAATTTTGATTGGTATTTTATAAAGTAATAAAAAAAGAAAGAAAGATGACTTCTGGGCTGCTTGCTGGTGACAAACAGGAGTATGGCTCTATTAAGAGACTCTCAATCCAAACAATTAATATTATATTCTGAGGCCTCATCCCAGACCGTGGTACCCATTTTTGGAATGGAGCAGGAAGATCCATTTCAAGCCCCCTCCTCTGAGAGTTGCCTTGGTCTGGACTCCACCTTCAGCAAAACCTGCCCAGCTATGACCCTGCCCCAGGGAGGATCAGGAACACTCCCACAGACTATTTCAGCTGCCCCTTAGAGAATGAACATCCTCTCTCTTCCCCTAGCCATGCTTTCCCGGTGCAATTTGGGAGCTCTGCATTAAACACAGGCATCTTTTATTCAGTCCAATTCGGTCTGATTGGAATTATTTGTGTCAGTGTAGGGCCTCACCTTAAAAAAAAAATCCTAACAATTAATGAGGTTTATTAATGGAGGGTTGTGTCCTGCTCAGTGTAAGCATGGACCCAATAATATCCTAGAGGTGCAGTGGTAATCAAGGCTCCCTGATACTACAGACATGAAACTAGTTTCTGAGGAAACCAAGGGTGGGGACCAACCACAAACGCGATGCAGCAACACATGCTGTACTCTGAACTGTGTTAAACTGCATGTAACACAGCAGTTTAGGATTTGTCTCATACGATCAAAGAACAATGCAGATGCTAGGTAAAGAAATACTGAGACAAAAAAAAAACTCTCTAGAATGATCGCCGTGTGTTTATAAATATCCCTGTGCCAGAGTCTCCGTAGCTTTCTTTTATAGGTTCTTTACAAGGGTAGTATGATTTTAAATGAGATAATATTCACAATAATATAAAATAAATTTAACGATTAGTTTTATTTATTTTTATATTGTGTAGTACAGACATTGACTTGAAGAGGAAGCGGAAAGAAGTGTGAAATAGAATATAGAATAAATACTGTACTTATATATGAAATTCTTTCTAAATATTTCAAGAAATAGTATACAAAGATATGGATATATATATATATATATATATATATATATATATATATATATATATGAGAAACCTCATGCATATAAATTTCCACAATCCTATATAAATTATTGGAAGTAATTGAAATGCATCATAGTATATTTGGAGAGATAATGAAAACTTGACTTTTAATGCTATGATAGGATTTCAGTTTTGTTTTGTTTTGTTTCTGTTCAAGTATCAACAAGGAATGATATGATGCCATAGCCATTTCCACGGTGGATCTCCCAGGAAAGAGATAAGAGCAGAACTCCCTTAGTCAGTAGCATCAGAAGCAGGATTTTAATTGCACTCAGTGTTCTAATGATGACAATCAAGCAATCTCTGACTTGACTGATTTCCATGGGCTCCCTCCCACCTAAACATGTGCTGCAGCAGAAAGAATGAAATTGAAAGTAGAAGGCAGAGGCAGGCACATCTCTGTGAGTTCGAGACCGGCCTGGTCTACAAGAGCTAGTTTCAGGACAGGCTCCAATGCTACAGAGAAAGCCCATCTCAAAAAACCACATATATATATAATTTATCCAGAGCCTGAATGCTAAAATCAAAAGAGAAAACCATGCCATGTTAAACAGGAATTCTCATATATCCAATTACTTTGGCCTATATGCAAGATCTCTACAGCCAAGTATATATTTCTGCCTGTTTATGACTAATTTTGATGTGATTCTGGGCTGTCAATTACAGCTTGCTGATAACATTTTTTTTGTGACATATGCTTGGTCACATTTCCAAATTCCCTTCTTTGTGGAATTTGACTATTGAAATGTTAAGGTTCCTAGGTGTCTAAGTGAGAATTTTCCATGACATAGTCATTTTTAATAGGTTCTCTGAAGGAGATTATGAACAAAACACCCTGGTTTCTGTCATGTATTGACTCATGAAATAATCTTCGCTGCAGATAATGCAGGATCTAAGTCTGAGCCAGTGGTTACAGATATTGAGCCTGAAGCAATAGCTTTAGACACAGAAGCACATTTCCTGCACAGCAAATTAGAACAGGAGATCCAGAACAGGAGTGTGCGAAATCCCACCAAATTTTTGGATCTCCTAGGCTTCTATTGTCTCTTTCTCGTGTAGTTTCTGGGACAGTTTTTCCTTCTCTTGAGTTGTTTAGAGTCAGGATTTGTCTGAGTCCAGGTAAGAGATGGACTTGGCCAGGAGACTGACTGGTAAAATCCACCATTGTAGATTTTTTTTCACCATATTATTGTTCCATATTTTATTTATCTTTTTTTATTTTATTTTAGTTGTTGAAAAAAAAATTCCCGCCTCCTCCCCATTTCCCATTTCCCACCCCCTCCTCCCACACATTGCCCCCTCCCCCTGCTCCCCTCCCTCTCTCCTCCTCACCCCTACTCTATTCCTCCTCCCTCTAGAGACTGAAGAGCAGTCCAGATTCCCTGCCCTGCGGGAAGTCCAAGGTCCTCCCACTTCTATCCAGGTCCAGGAGGGTGAGCATCCAAACAGGCTAGGCTCCCACAAAGCCAGTTCGTGTATTAGGATCAAAACCTAGTGCCATTGTCCTTGGCTTCTCATCAGCCTTCATTTTCCGACATGTTCAGAAAGTTCGGTTTCATCCCATGCTTATTCAGTTCCAGTCCCGCTGGCCTTGGTGAGCTCCCAATAGATCAGTTCCACTGTCACAGTGGGTGGGTGCACCCCTCGTGGTCCTGACTTCCTTGCTCATGTTCTCCCTCCTTCTGCTTCTCATTTGGATCTTAAGAGCTCAGTCCGGTGCTACTATTTGGATCTCTCTCTCTATCTCGATCCATCGCCAGATGAAGGTTCTAAGGTGATATGCAAGATATTCATCAGTATGGCTATAGGATAGGTTCATTTCAGGTTCCCTCTCCTCAGTTGCCCAAGGTACTATCTGGGGACATCTCCCTGGACACCTGTGAGCCCCTCTAGAGTCAAGTCTCTTGCCAACCCTAAGATGGCTCCCTTAATTAGGATATATATTTCTCTGCTCCCATGTCCCAACCATCCCATTCCCCCATCCCATTCCATTCCCCCAAGCTCCCCCAATCCTCCCCTTCTCACGTTTCTCACCCCAATTCCCCTTAGCCCCATGCCACCTCACCCCCAAGTTCCCAGGTTTTGCCCGGCAATCTTGTCTACTTCCCATATCCAGGCGGATGACTATATGTTTTTCTTTGGGTTCACCTTCTTATTTAGCCTCTCTAGGTTCACAAATTATGTGCTCAATGTCCTTTATATATGGCTAGAAACCAAGTATGAGAGAATACATCCCATGTTCATATTTTTGGGTCTGGGATTCCTCACTCAGGATAGTGTTTTCTATTTCCATCCATTTGCATGCAAAATTCGCGAACAAGGCAACTGATGCTACTGATCCCATCTGTGTGTCTTCCCGAAATTGCTGGGTGCACAGTACATCCCCCCAACACATGCACCCCCACTCCTTATTCCCTCTTCTCCTCTTTAAGCACAGATGAAAGTCCTTCATGTACTGCTTTTTATCCAGGGCTTTATGAAGCCTTGAGTGTGCTACTTTGTACCTCCTTTAGTAAGGCTCCTAGTATGTGCTATTGTGTGACTTGTTCATTAAGAAAACCCAGCCCACACCCTATTTCATAGCTTCTTCTCCGTTCCTGCATTTGTTACGTTGCAGTATGTCTTGGAGCTGTCTCTTATGTAAGTACAAAGAATTTTGTTTAGCCCCACTCACTTTCCTGAACATTCCTTCTTGATGGAGATTTAGGTTATTGACAATATTTCCACCATAATCAGTATTACCAGAGAAACATTGACAAACCCCATGAGGAATGTACAAATAGGAACAGTCGCTTAGAGGTAAATTGATTTTTTTTGTGCAGATTTGTTTAAGGGAAGCTAGCCTCTAATGTAAATTTATAAAAGTGGAGTTGGGGCTGGCAAATGAATGTATTAACTGTAGTTAGGGTCTCCAAAGCCCAGAGTGTGGTGACCATTTCACGTTCTCACTAAGTGTTAGGTTCTGTGTATGGCTGAATTATATGTAATCAAACACTTTAATCTCTTTGTTAGTTTCTTCAGTAAACATGGAATGTCTTGTTCCACCACCATATTTCACTCCACATGATTTTGGTGTTTTTTTTTTCTTCTCCCCATTGAGAAAAGGAAAAAAAAAGCTTCAGCCTCCTCCCAGCTCCCCACCCACCCCTCCTAACATCCCCCTCCCCTCCCCCCACTCCTCTCCTCCTCCCTCTCCAGTCCAAAGAGCAGCCAGGGTTCCCTGCCCTGTGGAAAGTCCAAGGTCCTCCCCGCTCTGTCCATGTCTAGGAGGGCGAGCATACAAACTGGCTATGCTCCCACAAAGCCAGAACATGAAGTAGGATCAAGACCCTGTGCCATTGTCCTTGGCCACTCATCAGCCATCCTTGCTCGCCATGTTCAGAGAGTCCAGTTTTATCCCATGCTTTTTCAGTCACAGTCCAGCTGGCATTGGTGAGCTCCCAATAGACCAGCCCCACTGTCTCAGTGGGTGGGTGTACCCCTCATGGTCCTGACTTCCCCGCTCATCCTCTCCCTCCCTCCGCTCCCCATTGGGACCTTGGGAGCTCAGTCCAGTGCTCCAGTGTGGGTCTCTGTCTCTATCTCCATCCATCACCAGATGAAGGTTCTATGGTGATATGCAACATTCAGGAAATCTGGGACACAATAAAAAGACCAAACCTAAGAATTATTGTCCCATATTTTATTTTCCTTAGATGTATCTGAAGGAGATATGAGATTGCAGGATAGATAGAAACTTCAGAATTTATCGTTTTATATCCATGTGTTGCTTCCAACACTTACAGTATATTTGTTCTTTTTTTTTATTGAAAAATATTCTGCCTCCTTCCCACCTATTTCCCTCCCCCCACTTCTCTCCCCCTCTCCCCACTCCTCTCCCCCTCCCCCCATTAGTTTCCTCTTCTCTCTCCAGTCCAAAGAGTAGTCAGGGTTCCCTGCCCTGTGGGAAGTGCAAGGTCCTCCCCCATCCTTCCAGGTCTAGGAAGGTGAACATCCAAGCTGGTTAGGCTCCCACAAAGCCAGTTCATGAAGTAGGATCAAAACCCAGTCTCATTGTCCTTGGCTTCTCATTAGCCCTCATTGTCTGCCATGTTCAGAGAGTCTATTTTTATCCCGTGCTTCTTCAGTGCCAGTCCAGCTGTCCTTGGTGAGCTCCCAATAGATCAGCCCCACTGTGTCAGTGGGTGGGTGCACCCCTTGTGGTCCTGACTTCCTTGCTCATGTTCTCCCTCCTTCTGCTCCTCATTTGGATCTTGGGAGCTCAGTCTGGAGGTAAGCCAGACCCAAAAAGATGAACATGGGATGTACTCACTCATAATTGGTTTCTAGCCATAAAAAAGGGACATTGAGCCTATAATTTGTGATCCTAGAGAAGCTAAATAAGAAGGTGAACCTCCCCAAAAAAACATATAGTCATCCTCCTGGATATTGGAAGTAGACAATGTTGTCAGGCAAAAATTGGGAACTTGGTGGTGGGGTGGGGTGGGGGTAAGGGGAAATGGGGAGAGAAAAGTCAGCTGGGGAGAATGGGGGGGATCTTGGGGGAGTGGGATGATTGGGATAAAAGAAGGGTGGATAAGGGAGCAGGGAAGTATATATCCTAATTAAGGGAGCCATCTTAGGGTTGGCAAGAGACTTGACTCTAGAGGGGCTCCTAGGTGTCCAGGGAGATGTCCCCAGTTAGTTCCTTGGGCAGCTCAAGATAGGGAACCTGGAATGGCCCTATTCTTTAGCCATACTGATGAATATCTTGCATATCATCATAGAACCTTCATCTGGTGATGAATGGAGATAGAGACAGAGACCCACATTGTAGATATTTTTTATAAGATTTTCTTGTCTCATTCTGGAGGAGAGTATGCATTCAATTGGAGATGCATTAGGAACCTGTAAGGACAGAGGTCTCAAAACAAGGAATCAAAAACAGATGACTGCAGTTATCATAGAGGTCTCTACCAGATCTGATGATCCCTCCTTCCTGTGCATTGTAAAAGAAACAATGTAATTGACAGGGGAGCACTTGATAAAATGTGATTTACCCTAGCTCTTCCTTCAACTAAAAGTAGATATAACTGATGAATGGTGGCTTGTGGGTGATGTGGGAGTGTCATATATCAATCTGTTGATTTCATTGGTTAAGTAATAAAGAAACTGCTTGGCCCTGATAGTTTAAAACATAGGTCGGAGGAATAAACAGAACAGAATGCTGGGAGGAAGAGGAAGTGAGCTCAGAGACGCCATGCGCCCCTCTCCCGTGCAGACGCGATAGCTCTGCTCTCTGAGGCAGACGCATGAAGCTCAGACCCAGGATGGATGTAGGCTAGAATCTTTCCTGGTAAGACTGATGCTACACAGAATACAAGAGATGGGTTGACCGGGATATGAGAATTAGCCTGTAAGGGCTAGAGTTAATGGGCCAAGCAGTGTTTAAAAGAATACAGTGTCCATGTAATTATTTCGAGGCATAATCTAGCAGACGGCCGAGATGCTGGGGACACAGCCTTGCCGCTCATATTTACTACATGTGGGATTAGATTCCAGATGATTTTGCCTAGATTCTAGCTATCCATAAGAAAACCTTCATCACTGTCTGAAGTTTTCTGATTGTGATACTAGGCTGCCAAGAATTCTGGCTGATTAATTCTTGCTACATGTTTGTGTCAGGTTGTATGTGTAGTGTTTTCATGCAGATCAATTAAAATTATATTTATTATTTATGCTTCTTGTCGCTGATATGTATTATTTCTCCCTGCCCATCAGTCCCAATAATTTCTTCCACTGTTTTAAATGTTTTCACCCTGAATTTTGATATGTCTGAATCTCTGGTCCTGTGTGTTGCTCTAGTGCCATCATTGATTCCTGTAGCTTCTGCTTCTTATTCTGCACATATGATTTCAAGGTATGAATTTTTTCCAGTAATGATAGCGTCTCTTTCTTGGATATTATTTGGATGGAGTGCATATTGCCTTCCTAGAGAGGCAGTTTATCTGATAACCTATCATAACTTTTCAACAGACTATGATTGCTAAATTCAACAATATGAATTCTTTCAGATAATTTCTCAGGACCCTTCAATATAGATGGGATTTTCTCTGCTAAATTAATGCTATTCTTTTCAATAGTATTAATGTTTTTAGTTATCTATTTATTATTAGTCTGTAAAGACTGTATCATTTCTAAAAGTGACTCATTCTCAGCTCTGTTATCAAACCATTTTCTTAGAGATATAATCTTAAAAAAGCTAATTTCCAAAACCAAGTAAATGGATGTATAAGTAAAAATCACATAAGCCTTCCTTAATACAATCCATAGCATAAGCAAAATGGTTATTAAATTTCTGAATAGTAATATTATCTGTAATTATATAACTTTCAAATTTAACACTTTGCTTTCCTGATCTAGTCAATAACGGTGAATTGGAGTAGGTGTAATGATCTTTATTGGCCAGTAGGTGTCTGCAGTTGCATCTGTTTCATGGATGGACTTAGCAGCCTAATCTCTGCTGCTCTTTCAGCGCGCCTTCAAAGCTGCTGATTTATTTCTCCCTCACATCTAAATGTGCGCTTTCACAGAAACAATGAAATTGTAAGAGAAAAATTGCTCTGGTAACTGAGGCATGATCCTATATCCAGCTACTTATCCCTCTGTTCTAGATATTTATGTGGAAGCCTCCCTCTCTGCCTGCTGATGGCCAATTGTGATTTTATAATTTGTGCTTCAGTTATGGGTTTTTCTTTTTGTATGACATTCAGAAATTCTATATCAGATTCAATAAATGAACCGACTAGGAAATATGACACTTAAAATTTGCAAGGAGACACAGGTGGCTTTGAGAATTCTCCCCGATATAGCCGTTATCTTAGGGGTAATCTCCAATTGTGCATTTGAACCGTATGTCTGTGAAGTCTGACAGGTATTGATTCCCAAAGGTAATCTTCCTTGCAGTTATTGCAGAACAAACATTGAGCCAGAAGTTGCAGATATAATGCCAGAAGCAGTGGCTTTAGAGACACAAATACATTTTCTCTACTGCAAACAAGAGCAGGGGAGTCTTAGTTGAAGAATGGAAAATCCAGCTAATTCCTTGCCTTACCTACATTTCTATTGCCCCTGTACCAGGCAGGTCTCTGGGACAGAATTTCTTGTCTAGGGTCACTTATAGCCAAGTTTTGTCTAAATCCAGCTAACAGCTGGATTTTAGCCAGCAGCCGGACTGACAAATCTTTTTGATCTGATTGCCTTTTATTTGAGACAGTCATGCATTCACATACAGATGCATTAGGAACCACTAAGGACAGAGATCTCAAACTAAGGATTAGAAAGCACGGGTCCGAAGTTTACATGGAGATATCCACCAGAGCTGCCAATTCATCTATGCCCCTCTTCTCCCCGAGTGTAGTAAAATTAGTAGAATAATTGAATGTGAAACACACAACCTAGGCTCTGTCTCCAGGGATAAGTAGAGAAAAATGTCTAATACTACAGGTTGGCTGAGTGAGTTTCAGACTTCTTTTACATGGATTTGAGATGTATACATGAAACTCTCCATTCCTATTTGAACATTTCTGATTGTGACTCTGGGCTCTCAAGTACATCTCACTGCTGACTGTTTTTTATCTGTTTTTCTCAGCTCTTCTGTATATTTTTATGTAGCTGAATTATAATTATAAAACACTATATGCATAATACATATAACGTACATTATATGTAATTGATAATTATATTTTTCTTTAGTTGAATATATTTTTATTTAAAAAATTGTGCATCAAAAAATGACAGGATAGAAGAAATACTAATATCAAGCCCTCTTCCAAATAGGCCCTAGCTGAATATAATAACTCAGAGTGGGTGCTAAGGTTAACAAAATAAGTTAAAATGTCATTAAAATTTTTTATGTGTATTTATGTTATCAACAATTATGTTTATTTGTTTACAAGGTCTTATTAGGCCTAGTGGCACCCAGCAAAATCCCAGCAAAATTCTTCAAAGACCTCAAAAGAACGGTACTCAACTTCATTTGGAAAAGCAAACAACCCAGGATAGCCAAAACAATCCTGGGCAATAAAAGAACTTCTGGAGGCATCACAATCCCTGACTTCAAACTCTACTACAGAGCTACAGTACTGAAAACAGCCTGGTATTGGCATAAGAACAGACAGGAGGACCAATGGAACCGAATAGAAGACCCGGATATCAATCCACACATCTTTGAACACCTGATATTTGATAAAGAAGCAAAGAAATATCAAATGGAAAAAAGAAACCATATTTAACAAGTGGTGCTGGCATAAGTGGATATCAACATGTAGAAAATGAAAATAGACCCATATCTATGGCCATGCACAAAACTCAAGTCCAAATGGATCAAAGACCTCAACATAAAGCCAGCCACACTGAACCTTATAGAAGAGAAAGTGGGAAGTACACTTGAACACATTGGCACAGGGAACCACTTCCTAAATATGATCCCAGCAGTACAGACACTGAGAAAAACAATTAATAAATGGGACCTCCTGAAACTGAAAAGCTTCTATAAAGCAAAGAACATGGTCAACAAGACAAAACAACAGCCCACAGAATGGGAAAAGATATTCACTAACCCCACATCAGACAGAGGTCTGATCTCCAAAATATGCAAAGAAGTCAAGAAATTTGACACCAAAAATCACATAGTCAAATAAAAAAAAAACGGAGTAACCATCTAAACAGAGAACTCTCAGTGGAGGAATCTAAAATGGCTGAAAGACACTTAAGGAAATGTTCAACATCCTTAGTTAACAGAGAAATGCAAATCAAAACAACTCTGAGATTCCATTTTACACCTGTAAGAATGGCCAAAATCAAAAACACCGATGACAACTTATGCTGGAAAGGTTGTGGGGAAAAAAGGAACACTTCTGCATTGCTGGTGGGAATGCAAGCTGGTAAAACCCCTTTGAATGTCAGTGTGGCTATATCTCAGAAAATTAGAAAATAACCTTCCTCAAGACCCAGTAATACTACTTTTGGGTATATATCCAAAGGATGCTCAATCGTGCCACAAGGACACTATGGTCATAGCAGCTTTGTAATATCTAGCACCTGTAAACATCCTAAATGTTCCTCAGTCAAAGAATGGATAAGGAAAATGTGGTACATTTACACAATAGAGTACTACACAGCAGAAAAAAAATAACGACAGCTTGAATTTTGCAGGAAAATGAATGGAGCTAGAAAGCATTATTTTGAGTAAGGTAACCCAGGACCAGAAAGACAATTATCACATGTACTCACTCATAGGTGGTTTTTAAACACAAAGCAGAGAAAGCAAGCCTACAAACCCCAATCCCAGAGAACTTAGACAACAATGCAGACACTAAGAGAGACTTACATAGATCTAATCTACATGGGAAGTAGAAAGTAGAAAAAGACAAGATCTCCTGAGTAAATTGGGAGCGTGAGGAACTTGGGGGAGGATTGAAGGGGGAAGAGGGGAGGCAAGGAGGAGAGCAGAGAAAAATGTAGAGCTCAATAAATATCAATAAAATGCATAAAATAAATAAAATTAAAAGTAAATTGTAGTACTTTGCTCACAAGCCCCATTTAAATGCTCCATACCCAGACCACTGGAAAGTTTCAGAGTTGTTCATGAATCAGGAAGTTTTCTTAAAGGAGTCTCAAAGTTTTGCTGCTACCACTGAGTAAGGAAGTCTTCTCTTAAAATAATTCTGCTGTTTCATGCTTCTAGGAAACAGATCCCAACTGAGAAAATGTTGCTACTAAAATGCCGTGCTTAACTCTGTCCTTTTGTGTTTAGAATTCCGTTTTAGGCTTTCTCAGTTTACATAATATAGTTGACCACATTGCTAGTTCATCTCACGACTGCCTGACTAGAAATAATCACTCAGAAACAATATTATTTGCAATAATGTTTTGCCAATAGCTTAAGCATATTGCTAGCTATAGGCTTTTATCCTAAACTAACCCATCTCCACGAATATGTGCATTGCTATGAGGTTGAAGCCTACCAGTTTCAGAAGTTTGCTGTAGAGACGTTTGTCTCTGGCAGCAACTACAGGGCTTCTCCTGGACTCTGCCTACTCTCTCTGTCTGATTTCCTAATTAGTAATGGGCATACTTTTGAGAATGATTTGCAAGAACTTTTATATGCAAAAAAAGAGTTTGGTAGCCAAGACAGTAAAATTGAACCTGTGAGAGCCTAAAAGACAAGAGGATGATAAGAAGTATCTTTCCTTTCTATACCTGATTTTACCTCAAGAGATTTGGTGACAGATAGGGTTTTGCCTTCATATGTTACTGCATATTTTCAATGACTCAAAGTTTTCATGCAAAAAAAAATCCCTACAATGTCATACTCATTACCACAATGGAACTCAGAGAAGAAAGGAAAGGGCATGACACCCCTTGACTCTGTCAGATGCTAAAGTCTGGAGTGAATTATTTCCTTGCAGATACTGCAGTATTTCAAGACTGACACAGTGGTGCCTTATGTTTAAAAAGAAGCAAAGGTTTCAGAGGCAGAAATCGATTTGTGGCACAGGAGATCATAAGGTGAATCAGTACTATAACAGCAGGAATAACTTAGCTTCTCACTTTGTTAATTTCCCTGGGTTTAGTCTCATATAGAAGTCAAGAGCACTCTGTCATGTAAATTCCAGTTTCAGTTATAAACATGAGTAACTGAGAGCTGGAATACAACCAGAGACTGACTAGGAAGGACCTGCTACGCTGAAAATGAAATTAGCTTTCTTTGCCTCTGACTGAAGAAGTGTGTGCATTCAAATTGTTCCTGGAACAATGAAGATAATGATCTCAATTCCACCAATAGGAACAAATCCTGTGGTAACTTTGGAGATCTCCATCAGAGTTGTGGACTCATTTCTTCCTCCCCTCTAACTGTGTGTGGTCCGGCAGAAAAAAAAAAAAAAAGAAAGTGAAAGTGGATGACGGGGAAAAATGTGATTTACCCGGGAACAGAATGCAATTATTAAAAGAAGAAAACATTGCAGGTAACTAGGAGACGATCATACATCCCACATCTTGGGTCTTTATCCTGCCTATTTATCTGAATTTTTCCATTTCTGCTTGATGATGGCTGATACCGATTCTGGCTGCCTATTGCAGCTTACTGTTATCATAATCAGAAATGCCATTTCGGAATCCCTATGCACACTGATTGGGAAATTAGATATTTTAAATTTTCAGATTCCCAGGTGCCTAAAGCTATTCCCAGACATAGCAATTGTCTTACTGGGGCGTCCAATGGCGCATATGATCAGTACATCCCCGGGTGGTGTCAGGTATTGACTCCCAAAGTAAATCTTCATTAGAGAAAAATACAGAATCCAATATTAACCCAGAAATCAAAGATATTAAGTATTAATCAGTCACTTCAGAAATTGGAGCATATTTACTGGACGGCAAACAGTAACAGCTGACTCTTAGCAGGAGCATGGGAAATTACACAAAATCCTTGCTTTTCCTAGGTTTTATAGGTTCTGTCTCCTTTAGGTCTCTGGGACACATTTTTTTTTCTCTGTGGTTTTTTTACCAGTTGGACTTTAGTCAGGAGCACAACTTGTAAAATCCCTCAGTGCAGATATTTTTATTCCATCTAGGAACCAATAAGAAGAGAGATCTCAAACCAAGAAATGGAAAGCACAGGACTGCATTTAACTTGATGATCTCATCAGGAGCTGATGATTCCTCTGTGCTCCCTCCTCTTGGTGTTTTGTAAAAAGAAGCAGAGCAATTGAAAGGGGAGCACAGGATAAAATGTATTTTTTCCTGTGTTTTGCCTTCAGATAACAGCAGAAAAAAATACTGTGTAAGTATGGCAGGTTGTCTGAGCGACCTTGCATCTGCTTCTGGCTCATATCTACCAATATACATGGAAGCCACAATATACAAGTGGAGATTTCTGATTATGACTCTGTGCAGCCAAGTGTGTCTGTCTTTTGATTCTTTGTGATCTGCTTTTGTCTGTTTTTATGTGGTCAAATTATAATTAAATATACTACACATAACACAAAATTACATATTATATACAAATATAATATACAATTACAATTTTAGTGTAGTTGAATTATAATGCATACTATATTTAAGTCCATTAGAGGGTTGTACAATGAGATGGGTGGTTTGTAGAATGAAATATTGATTTCAAACCCTCTTCCAAATAGACCCATGGTAATATAGTAACCCACAGTGTCTTAAGGATAAAGAAATTAATTCAAATTAATTTATTCAGGAAAATTTAAATATTTATATTCTTATCATTTGTGTTTGTTTGTTTTAAAGCCTAATAAGTGTTTGCACAATTAACTTTGCAAGAAGTGGAGTTTATTCTTTTGTTTCTTACATGTAATTAAAATACATAAAGTATATCCTCTAAATATTAATATAAAATATTTACTTTAAAAATCCTCTAGATTCCAAATACAAGAATTCCTCTCCAAATTCCATAATCACTGTTAAATCGGAAGTATAATTTTTCTATCTTTAATAAAAACAGAAATTATTTAAGAAAGTCGTAATCCATCAATTTGAATCAATCTATTGGTACATGAGTCCCCTAAATGGCAATCTACCCTGAAAAAAAGGTCTAAATTTCCTTTTAAATTAGTTCAATACAAAAAAATAGCTACTTAAATAAGGGTTTGGCTTTATTTGTCCTGACACTAGGCTTACTTGATTTTTTGAGCACTGGATATACTACAAAAATATGTATTAAGTTCCAGTTTTAGAAAATCCATTAGGGCAAATGTGCTTACATATTAATCAAATACTGGTTTGATGCAAATATTTATTAATACTAGCAGATTTGACATAGGTTTCTCCTTGGGCTGAACATGCCAATCTAGCCAGCTGGTCATGAATACTTAGAAAACGTCCTGTTACCACACTTTTCTATTCTCCTGGAATTGTACTTTAGAAAATGAGTATTCTAAAAATGTCTTCTAGGTTCTCAAATTACCAAATGGGCTTGTTGCTGACTGAGACTGCTACTTAGTTGTTTCAGGTTACTATGTAACCATAAAAGCAAAAGAATAAGAAGATGCTGGGAATTTTACCTGGTAAGCCACTGCCACGTGGGGATATACAGGTTAATAGAAATGGGTTAAATTAAGATGCAAGAATTAGCCAATAAGAATTTAGAGCTAATGAGACAAGCAGTGTTTTAAATAATATGGTTTCTTTGTGATTATTTTGGGGCTGAGTGGCCAGGATGAACAATTGGACCCTCCTCCTATAATAAGATAATGACTATAACTCACAGACCATATTGATAACCACTCTAAAAATCATTGTATTCTACTTAATCACCAAATATGATATATCTCTCTGTACACACCAATGTTAAATTACCTTTTCTGTATACTAGATGATAATGTCAAGAAATGGGTAAATGTCTGAGTTTTTCCATTATTGTTTTCATGCATATAATATAATAATACCAATGTGGAGACAACTCCCTATATATTCCATCTCAGACACAGAATGAAGATGGCTTTAATACTTGCACAAAACTCTGGAGTTCAGTATGGCAGTTTCTCAAAAAACTGGAAATCAATCAACTGTAAAACCAATCATTACCACTATTAGAGTTATTTACAAAGTTTGTTCAATCATGCTACAAGGAAATTTGTTCAACTATGTTCATAGCAGCATTCTTTGTAATTTCAGGAACTTGGAAACAACCTAGATGCCCATCAACCGAAGAATGGATAAAGGAAATGTGGTAATTTGCACAAAAGGAGTACCACTCACGCTGAAAAAAAAAAGATATCTTGAAATGTGCAAACAAATGGATGAAACAAAAGAAAAAACATCCTGACTATAGTCCATGACCCCGGAGAAGCTTATTAAAGTAAACACACACAAATCCCTCTGGAAAGAGGAAATAGAGAAGTTCTCCTGAAAACTTTGGGAACATATGGGTGCAGGAAGAAGTAAAGTCAGAAGACGAGGAGGTTCTGTGAAAAGGAGAGGAGAGGAGAACTTGAAAGAACAGGATTGTTGAGATGGGGAATGGACAGAGATAGAAAGCAAGGAAAAAATTTCATTGAACCCTTATGGAACCCACAAAAACATGGAATAGGAAAAATTCCCAGGAAACTACAAGGATGAACATAGTGAAGACCCTAAGCAATAGTGGGGTGGGTGCTTGAACAGACCTTGCCTTGTCGTCATATTGATGTCTATCTTAAATGTCATCATAGAACTAACATCCAGCAACTGATGGAGGCAGATGCAGAGATCAACAGTCAATCATAGGCCTAAGGCCCCAAAGTCCAGTTGAAGAATGGAAGGAGGGAGAATACATGCAAAGAGATCAAGGCTGTAATGGAAGACCCACTGAAACAGCTTACCTGAGCTAATGGAAGTCTAAAAACTCAGGTGTGACAGTGAGATAAACAGCAACATACCAAACTAGGCACTCAGAATGTTGGTGACAGTTGTATGGCTGGGAAAGACAGTGGGGACACTCACAGTGGGAACAGGACTTATCCCTACTGCTTGTTCTGGCTTTAAGAACCCATTATCTGGAAGGCTACCTAGTTCAGCCTAGATATAGTGGGAACAAAATAAACAGAAAATACAACAATGGAACTGCAGTATGCTCATATGAAATAAAATAAATATCTAATGCAATTACCTATGTTAGTGATGTATCTTTTTAAGGTACCAGGTGAATAATATATAAAGTAAAAGAGGGAGAAAGAATACTTCAGGGTTCCTGTTTTATGAGTCTTCTGGATATTCTGAAAGACACAGAAGAATATGAGTATAAACCACCAATGTAAGTAAAACAGTGTTTCAAATTTCCTGCTTCATAGAAAAGTCTGTCATATACCATGGGCCTATAAGTTATAGATGATAATCCCAATGTTACGGAAAAACTTTGGGTAGCTCTCCAGGGAGTGACAGCCTTTATCAGTTCTAGAGCCTTGGAAGTTGTTTACAATGCACTTCCTCTTTGCTTAGTATTGAAAACATATAATTATAATTATATTTTTCTTTTGTTACAATAAAAGATAAATTACATATAAAGTAATAGTCTTATAAAGATAGGATGAATAATAAAGCATTTTCCTGAATTTGCAGTATGTAAAAGGATTAAATATAGCTAACAATTCTTGCTTTATCCTTGTATTGTTATATGTAATTTTCCAATATTAAAGTAAAAATCTTTTTTTATTCAGACAGAAAAGTGGAAATGATAGGGGATTCCCCTCTGTATGCTGTGAATATGTTTTATTATCATTGCATAATAAAAATCTGCTTTTGTCTATGGTAGGAGAGAATACTGACAGACAAAAAATTCAAACAAAGATATAGAGAAAGAGTAGTCTGAGCTAATGAGACACCATGTTGCTACAGAAGAAAGTGATGGAAAGGCTATAAATTGTCATAGAGAAGCTATATTTCAGGACCATCAAAATCCTTAGGTGACAGGGTAGTGAATTGTTAAAACTGGCTAATTGTTTAGGGTCAGCTGAGTGAGTTGCTGGCTGCTTTTGCCCAGAATCTATGTATCTATAATAACTGTTACATTGATATCAGGACTTCTATGATTGTGACCCTGGTCTTCCAAGTCCATCTTATTGCTGAATCTTTCTGATCAGTTTGTGTCAATTGATTCATGTGTCTTTTTAATGAAACTGAATTAATATTATATGTTATAATATATTATTATATATTTTATATATATTTGTAATACATAATTATAAACTTTCATGTAATTAAAATATAATATACTTACATCCATTAGGTTGTGCTGTCAAATGCTGTTTGGATTTAAGAATGGAATGTGAGATTCAAGCTAAAACGGATTAATTAAAAATGCTGAGGATCCCCAAGTGGCTGCAGTGGCAGAAATGCTGCAGTCCCTAAGCAGCGGCCTCGGTCCATGTGGCAACAGGCAGTGAACAGCAGGTCCCAAGAGCAGCCAGTCCCAGGCAGGGACAGCAAAGTTCCCCGAGTGGCCACAGCAGGCCATGAGGAGAGACAGACAGATGGGCATGCCACGAGACCATGCTGCAGGTCTCCAAAGGTGGTTAGTCCCAGGTAGAGAGACACAGAGTAGCAGATGAGAGACAGAGACATGGATCAGCATGCATGCACAGTGAGGTTAGATATTTATTTAGTGGCTTGTGAAGGTGAAAGGGAGAAGGAGAGAAGAGCAGAGAGAGAGAGAGAGACAGAGACAGAGACAGAGACAGAGACAGACAGAAAGACAGAGACAGACCCAAAGAGAGAGGGGAGGCAGGAAAGAAACAAACGGTGGAAGGGGAGAATGGAAAGAGGCAGAATCTGCATCTTTGGGGGAGAGACAGAAAGGAAGAGACTCAAGCTGCAAGCTGGAAGGAAGATCTGCCTGCCTCAGTAGATGGGGGAGGGAATAGGCATGGCTTGTCTCTTAAAGAGACAGAACAGTTAATTACATTCCAGTTTCTTTTTTTATAATAAGAAGGCAGGAGGTTAGGCACCACAGTTTAAGGGAATTGAAGTAACAGGTTCTCCAGACTACTTCTTGTTTATTTATGGGTGTCATTTTTATCGGGGGGGGGTACCTGAGAAAGCTGGATGCTGGTCACATCCTGGCATAGCTGGTCCCTTTGTTTCTTTCCAGTGTTTCTGGTATGGAAATGTTTGGTGTCTCTTATACCTGTTTAAGGTGGATCCTTCAATGCAACTCCCTGGAACTCACAAGAATGGTTTGGGAAAACAGAAGTTTTAGACATATACTTTGTATAAACAGTAGCATCTTTGTGTCAGAATGACTGTGACAGATATTTTTGCACAATTAAAAGTATTTTTAAAACTCTGCAAGGCAGCATGAGATAGAAAATTGATAACTCGTATTTGTCCTCATACCTTTATAACTTTCAGGTATACACCTTAATAACTTGTATTTATATTTCTGAAATTTGTTTGGTGAGGGTCTCTAAAAGGCATCCATCCCAGGGGGGATGGACATGGATGACTTGGTATGCATAGCTGAAACTGTAAAAACCCACAAAAAATGGCAATTCCACAAGGCCCAAGGTGAGATGCCTCTCCATTATAGGTGGGATGTGAATCATTGTGAACATCACAGGACCCATGGGAGAGTGTCCTCCACCCCGGGTTGGGGTGCTACAGCCTGACTGGATTTGGTCAAGGTGACTCAAAAGCCAGAGAGGCCAGAGGCCGCTCTGAGTGGCCTTTGAAGTAAGGGTAAATAAAAGAAGAGAAAAAGAAAAAAGAGGAAAAAAACTGAGGAACCCTGGGCCCCCAGTCAAATGCACCACACAGAGTGTCCAGTGCTAGTGCAGGAGGACTGACCCTGGGCTCAGTCCAGTCATGATTTTAGCTAAGAGAAGCAGTCCAGAGATGAATGTCAGTGAAGGGCTCAACCTTCCATAGTTGGAGTCTGTCCCCCACTTTCAGGAGCACCAGAAAATTTCCAGAAGCTCACCAGTCAATTCCTCTGGTTTGGAGAAATGGTTAAGCTGACCAGAATGGGGGAAACTCACCAACTGAAGCCAATGGGGTGCGTAGAAATCATGCCGTAGAAATCACATACAGGCATATGGAAAATATGGTTGTTGTGGAAAAAATACCTGGTTCTGGATCCCAACCCAAGAGAGGGTCTCAGGGTGGGAGAGGCTCCTGAGTCTCTCAGCACCAAATTTAATGGATTAATTAAAAATGCTGTGGATCCCCAGAAGCTACAGCAGCAGAAACGCTGCAGGTCCTTGAGTGATGAGTTTTCCATCTCTTTTTTTTTAAATAAAAAGGCACCACAGATTAAAGGAATTGGGGCTTTGAATTCTCAATACTTCATCCTACCTTTTTTGGGGCATCATCTTTGGGGGGACCTGAAAAGCTGGGTGCTGGTTACATCCTGGTGTAGCTGGTCTGTTTGATCCCATTTGGTGTTTGTGGTATTGAAATGGCTGAAGTCTCTTACACCTGTTTAAGGTATTGGCAGAACAGAGGACAAAGTTAAGTTTAGGAAAATAAATTTTAGGACCATGGAATTGAGAAGGGTGTATCTGAACTATTTCAGCTCCCTGGAACTCACAAGAATTTGGGGGGGGGGGTAAAAACAGAAGTTTTAGATGTATACATTGTATAAACAGTAGCATCTTTATTTCAGAATGATTGTGACAAATATTGTTTGAACAATAAAAAGTATTTTAAGACTATGGAAGGCAGCATGGGAGAGAATTTTGTTAACTTGTATTTGTCCTCACACCTTTATAACTTTCAGGTACACACTTTAATAACTTGTATTTGTAATTTACTGATATTTGTTTGGTAAGGTTGTCCATCTAAGCTGACAAAACCTCTCAGCTGCATCAGAGATCTTTGAGAAGAATGAAATTTTACTTGAGTCACTGATTATAAAATGACAGAGAACTTACTTGGTGGTACCTAGAGCTACTACTCAGTGCTCTCCATGATCGCTGAAGGTTGTATTTACCGTGGGCTGTTTAGCACAAGGCCTGCCAGGTTCCAGAAGATCCTGTGGGCTAAGAAACCTATAGGAAGACAAGACAATCTTGAACTGTGCAGTTAGGCTGTCAATTTCAGTGTTTCTGTCCATGTCTGGTGATCTGTAGTTTAGATGAAAGGCAGTTTTTCCCCAGTGGTCAGTGCTTGACATTTGAAACTAATCATGGATGGTCGTTGTTCTGTGCCATTTGTCTTCTGTTTTCTTTGGTGGATACAGAGTACTGTTGTTAGGAGCCAACCAGTCTCTTTTGTTACAAAATGTCTTTTAATAATTAAGTATTTAAATTCCATATTCCCCAGATCTCTGAGCCCTTGAGGACTGTTTATCATGTAAAACTACAGTATAGAATCTGCCTAGAGAGCTGGGTCTGACCTTGACTGTACTGGCTCTTTAAAGGTACGATTTACACTCATAAAAAGATAGAAAGAATAAAAGACCACTTCCAATAGAATGTTAATGGCACAAGTAACAATAGTATAGAACATCTTAATATATTTTAAGTTAGGGTTGGATTAAATATATTGTATTGTTGTAAAAGACTTAAAAGTACATACCAATTTAAAACACTGGAATTACTGTTTTTGTAGTCTGAAATGAGATGCAATGAACAATAATAACACGAAGCATAGGTGAATTTAAATTACATTTATGAATATACACACAGAGAGTGAACAGGAATTGGGTGAAGTGGATGCTCTTGTTGGGCCTTACCAAAGTCATGCCACTGTGCAAAACACACATGCAACCGAATCAGCTAGAAGAATTTAGAGAAAAAAAAAACAAAAGTAAATAGGGAGCCAGGCAGGATATACTTAAGTAAAGATGGCAGGAGTTGGTCACATGAATTGGTTTTCAGTTTAGATGACAGTAAGGTCACCTCACCTCAATCAAAATGGTATCGGTCACATGTTGTAAGGAAAAGCCACAATTTTTGAACTACAGAGATTTTAAGCTTAAGAATAACAGAGACCTAGAGGCATGATCCACCTTATAAGTAAGGAGGAAGCAACAGGCTATGTAACATCTATACTAAACATGGCACATGTTTACATTGCTTAAATCCTCTAATGATTATTAACTTTAAATGCCTGACTTTTCTAATTTCCAAGGGCTCTGTCTCACACAAATGTCAGGAACAGTCTTCCTAGCCTGGAACAAGGAACATTCAGATTTTGATTATAATCATGTGCAGCTGAGAACTGAGATATGGCCAAAGCCTGACTGGTAAGTACATGCTCTGCTGACAACTGTATTGCACCTGATTTTAGCAATGTGTGCATTCAAGTTGTGCTTGAAATATGAGCCAATTAAACGTGTGATATAAATTCTACCAATATAAATAAATCCTGTGTTAACTTTGCAATCTCCTTCAGACTTGCTAACTCATGTCCTTATGTTGGATTCCTCTCTATATGCAGTGAATATGTTTTCTTACCATTGGTTAATAAACAACCTACTTTGGCATAAGGCAGGGCAGATTATATACAGACAAGAAATCAAATAGAGATATAGAGAAAGAGTAAGCAGATTCAAGGAAAATCAAGGTTGCTGCTGAAGAAGAAATATATCAGTAAGCCAGTCGTCAGGCTATATACAGATGAACAGAAATGGCTTAATTTAAGATGTAAGATCTAGCTATAAATACACCTGATCTGTTGTCCAAAGAGTATAGTAAGGATTATAGTTTCTGTGTGATTATGTGGGTCTGTGTGCATGGGAAACCATAAGCAGAGTCTCTGCTTACAAATGCTGACTGACCTATGGCAGTGTACAGCAACATAAAGCCAAAAAAATAAAAATAAAAAGCTTTACAAAGCACTTATAAGCTCATATATAGAGGAGTCAATTGCAGCTTCTTGGCAATCACATTTTCATAAAGGTTGTTTTTTTGTTTACAGTGATAGAAATGTGACTTCCTTAAGTGATGGATTTCTGGTTCATACTGGAAGAAATAAGGGGCTCTGGATCTTTTGGACAGTCCTCTTATAGAGCTCATAAATGGTGTTTGTGAGTAGCATGTTACAAATTGATTTCTAGTGACATAGGCCCAATTTGTCCCTAGAGCTGGAGCAGTTATCAATGCTTAGAGCAGTATGAACATACCTCTGTCATGTTGGTCTTGGTGGGGAGTACAACAGGCAAAGTCATAGGGATAAACTTTACCATGCCTGATGAGCATTAATTGTCTGGTGGGATCTGAAACTCTGCCCTCTAATGACATTTTGACATGGGTTCCTAATTACTACGTAAAACCTAAAATATATATTTAAAAGATTCTAAGCAATCAAAAAATTAAACCAAACGTGGCTTCTGAAAATGTGCCTTTGTTCAGCGAAAATCAATGCTAGTGGCAAACACAGGAATGGCTCTTTAAGAGTGTCTTCTGGGCTGATAGTTGGTGACAAACTGGAATATGGCTCTATTAAGTGGCCCTCCATCCAAATACTTAATAAGGCTTATATACTCTGGGCTGTATGCTACTCAGTATAAGCATGGAGCCAATAATATCCCAGAGGTGTAGTGGTAATCATGGCTCCCTGATACCTCATTCATGAAGCTAGTCTCTGAGGGAACCAAGGGCAAGGAGCCAGCAACAAATGCCATGCAACAACACATGTTGTTCTCTGAGAAGAGCTAAACTGCAACTAACAGAGTGGTTAGAGATTTGTCTTATCTGATAAAAGAACAATGCAAATGTTCAGCAAAAAAAAAAAAAAAACCTCTAAAGAGACTTCTGTGTTTTTATAAATATGCACGTGCCAGTGTCTCTGCAGCTCTTTTTTGGATCTCATAATTGCATTATGGATTTAAATGAGATAATATTTATCAATCACTGATGAAGTGGGATTTACACAATTGCTTACTTTTTATTTATTTTTTATTCATTTTATATTTAAACATAGTTTTGCTAAACTCTCCTCTTTCCACACGCTTGCCTCCCTTTGGGGAGCCCATCTCCCCTCATCTCCTCCCAAACGTAAGGCCTCCCATTGGAGGCAACATGGCCTGGCACACTAAGCTGAGGCAGTTCCAAACCCTTACCATATCAAGGCTGAGTTAAAATCCCAACTTATGCAATTGTCTTCAAAAAGTTACCTTTTAACAGAAATAAATACCCTGGCCTCTCAAACAGAGGTAGCTACACATTTGTTTCCCACAAGCAGATGCCCTAGATCAATAGAATATAGGCTTCACAGCTATTGGTGTAGATTTCATGATTTCCTATGAGTTTGATTCATTTCTCTGTAGCTTTTCCTTTCATGGCCTTTACTCTTCCTTGCTCATATAATCCCTTCTCATTAGGCATTTTCACTTCTCCTCATACCACTGAAAAATGCCTCTCCTACCTAAGCCTCAGTACTATATTCGAATATCTCAAAATTCATTGTATGAAAGATCTATTAATCTATTGGTGTTGATCTGAACTTTAAAGGACCAAGTATCTGTTTGCATTTTAAGTTAGCATTTTCAGAGATTCTATAAGTACACACATATCTTCTGGGTCTCTTACTGCAACTTATAGAGCCTGTTAGTCTTTGTAAGAAGTCACTAAAGGGTTATCTTCTGTCCTGGTTAATCCTGGTATATAATTAAAAAATTTTTTCCTGGTTCTTGAATCCAGATCCTTACAAATAATAAGATATTATTGCTTGCTTTATTTCCTTTAGATCACTCATACCTATAGGGTGCCATTTATATTATTTGACTTCCTTAGGGTATTTTGGACCAGATCTCTTCTCAGAAAAAAATTACTGAATATTCAGTTAAAACTCTGGGTAAGTCTTCCATAACTTTGACCCATACTGGTGAGAATAAATCCTGTTCTTGCTCCTTCTCTCCATGCCCATCAGTTTCAATAATTTCCTCAATCATTTCAAATCTTTTTACCACTTACTTTTCTAAAGTATGAATCTATAGTCCTGTGTGCTGTTCTACTCTCATTGATTCATTTAGCTCAGGGTCCTTATTCTGCCCATATTATTCTAAGGTATGAATTTTTCCAGTAAAGATAATGGTTCATCCTTGAATATTATTTGATGGAATGCATATTGCCTTCCTAGAGAGATAGTTCATCTGATCACCTATTATAATTTTTCAATAGATTCTGATTGTTAAGTTCAACATTATGAATTCTTTAGAAAATTTCTCAGAACCCCTCAACATAGATTAGATTTTGTCTATTAAATTAATGTTTTTCTTTTCATTTGAATTAATGATTTTAGCTAGCTGTTTATTATTAGTCTGTAAAGACTGCATTATTTCTTAAAGTGACTCATTCCTGGCTCCATTTTCAAACCATTTTCATAGAGTTATAATATGAAAAACTAAGCTCATTCCAAAGAAACACATAAATGAATGTATAAGGAAAATAGCATAAGCCTTGCAGAATACAATCCATATTGTAAGCAAACTGGTTATTAAATTTCTGAATTGTAATATTATTAGTCATCATATAACTTCTAAATTTTGCAATTTATTTATCTGCCCTAGACTTTTACGGTGAATTGGAGTATGTGTAATAATTTTTATTGGACAGCAGATGTCAGCATTTGCAGCTGCTTCGCAGAAAAACTGAGCAGCCAGGGCTCCTGAGCTGTTGATTCATTCTTCCCTACCATTAACCTGTTTACTTTGGCAGAAACAATGAAATTATAAGTGGATGACAGGAAAAATATTATTTAACTAAGGCACTGATTCCCATCATCAAAGGTGTAAACATCCTTGGTAACTAGGGGGCAATCTGATATCTAGCTATATATACTTCTGTCCTGGTTGTTTACATGAAATTGTCCCTCTATGCCTGCTATGACTGATTCTAATTATGTGTTTTCAGTTGCAGTTTGTTGGTATGACATTCAGAAATTCCATGACAGATTCTGTATATAAAGTGAAGTTTCTATTGCCTCTGTCAACTGCACATCTCTGCAACAGAATTCTTTGTCTAGGGTTGCTTATAGTCAAGGTTTGACTAGATCCAACTAAAGGCTAAATTTTAGCCAGCAGCCTGACAGGCAAAATGCTTCAATAGAGACATTTTTATTTGTTCTCATTGCACGCTACTGGAAAAGACCATGCATTAAATTATATATGCATTAAGAACCAATAAGTACAGAGATCTAAAAACCAGGGAATGGAAAGCACAAGGCTGCAGTTTAGTTATATTTACATAATCATGCCTCAAAAATGATAGTATTGAAGAAATATTGATTTTAAACCATCTTCTAAATAGACCCTACTTGATTACAACACACACAGTGATAAAGATAAAGAAATAAGATCAAATGATTACATTAAAATTATATATAGAGAGGCAGAAGGGGTAGGGTTCGTGATGCAAGCTGGATGGGATAGGAAGAGAGAGGTAGTATGCATGGAGGGGGTATAGGCCCTGCAGGAAGGCCAGTATAGGGGGGATGAGGAGCGTCTGAGTTCCGGGGCCCCGGGCTGCTGCCACGGGTCAGAAACTTGGGGAAACAGGATGATTGGGATACAGGAGGGTTGGATAGGGGAGATGGGGAGAGAAACGGGAGAAGGGGAGGATGGGGGGAACTTGGGGAAAAAGGAGGATTGGGATAAAGGAAGGTTGGATAGGGGAGCACGGAAGCACAATTCTTAGGTAAGGGAGCCACTTTAGGGTTGGCAAGAGATTTGAACCTAGAGTGGCTCCCAGGAACACAAGCCGAGGTCCCCAGTTAGTTTCTTGGGCAGCTGAGGATAGGGAACCTGAAATGACCCTAGCCTATAGCAATACTGACGAATATCTTGCATATCATCATAGAACATTCATCTGGTGATGGATGGAGATAGAGACAGAGACCCACACTGGAGCACTGGACTGAGCTCCCAAGGTCCCAATGAAGAGCAGAAGGAGGGAGAACATGAGCAAGGAAGTCAGGATCACGAGGGGTGCACCCACCCACTGAGACAGTGGAGCTGATCTATTGGGAGCTCACCAAGGCCAGCTGGTCTGTGACTGAAAAAGCAAGGGATAAAACGGGACTCTCTGAACATGGCAGACAATGAGGGCTGATGAGAAGCCAAGGACAATGGCACGGGGGTTTGATCCTACTTCATGTTCTGGCTTTGTGGGAGCCTAACCAGCTTGGATGTTCACCTTTCTAGACCTGCAAGGAGGGGGGAGGACCTTGATTTTTCCAAGGGGCAGGGAACCCTGACTGCTCTTTGGACTGGAGAGGGAGGAGGAAAAAGTGGGGGGAGGGGGAGAGAGGCGTGAGGAGGGGAACAGAAATGGGAGGCTGGGAGGAGGCAGAAATTTTTTTCTTTTCAATTAAAAAAATAAAAATTATATATATATATATATTCATGTTATCAATAATTATGTTTGGTTGCTTATAATTTCTTATATCCAATTTCACAGGTACTTTGCATTTGTTCCTTATGTTTTTCTTTCTTTGATGAAATTCCTTTTCATAATATATTCATTATATTGATATATGAATACCTTGGGGGAAAATCCACTACATCTTGCCTTACAAAACATCTGTCAGATAGTTTAGTCCAGTAAGATAAAGACTGATGCCTCAGTGTTGCAGAATAAACTTGGGTGACTCTCCCTGCAGGCTTTTTAAATTCCATAGTTTTAAACATTGTTTGTTTTGCACTTGCTGTTCATTCAGGTAATACATTCACCTGCTCAGGTCGTTGAAACATTTGAAGACTATATAGTTACAGTTTAACAAATTTCCTTGCTACCAAATTAAAAAAGTCATAAAAGTGATGTGATACTTAAAAAGCTAGAGAAATATGAAACACTACCATGTTGAACTGAGAAAATGACTTAAGGACCGATGGTATTTTTAGTATGGAATACAAGTTATTATACAATGTGGGTTTTACACAAAATTTGTAAGCACCAGTATAGGGTGGGTAATAGAATACATTCTACAAAGCTGTCAAACACAGTTGGAATAGTTGTTATGAATGTAAGTCTTGATTTTTGCTAATTTCCATGGACTCGGACACCTGTACATGTCAGCAGCAGCCTGCCTTGTCTAGACAATGTACAGTGAGGCTTTGGTTATAGCCAGGTCCAACTAAGACATGAAATACAAATAGAACCTGACCAGTAAGAACCGGCACTGATAACACTTTTATAAGCACTCCTGTCCTCTGAATGGAGTGTGTGCATTCAAACTGAATATAAAATAAGAACTAACAAGGAAAGTAATCTTAATTCCAACAGGGGAGGCAAATCCTGTGGTAATCTTGGAGAGCTCAAACATAGCTGCTGATTCATTTCTCCCTCCTATGTAAATGTATTTTTTAGCACGAGCCGCCAAACTGAAGGTGAACAAGAGAATAAAATTTTAATTTACTCCTAAATATGGGTTAACTTTATGGGCACAAAAATATAATAATTTGATTATTTAGTAGGATTTATTATGACAATTTTTAGCATATATATGGTTTTAAAAGTAAAAGCAGAAATGAGTGTGAAATAAAATAATTGCAGCACTCATGTATGAAATTCTAAACTATGTTAAGAGAGTGTACACATGCAAGCATATGTATGTATAAATATAATTTTGCATAGTCAATTTCTTACATGTACACATATATTAACTTATATAAATATTTGTATGTAATTGAGTTGCTTCATAGCATATTAGGAGAGAGATAGTAAAACTGAACTCTTTATACTATGAAGGAATATCAGCTTTTTCTTACTCAGATCCAAGTAGTGTGTTATTTCATTTGTTTATTGGCCAAAGTCACGACTTCAAGTGCAAAACTGTAGATTCACAGACCATTTGAAAAATATGTTTACAGCCGCCAATATTGTGGAATCTGTTTTGGAAGTTTCTGCATGCATTTATCATCATATAATGGGAATCCTTCTGCTAATTTTTGTAATTTATATGGGATTGAATACTTGTGCTATAATTGCAGGTTAATCCTCAAATTAGCCAGAATAAAATTCTTCACTCTCATTAGATACATGCCCACAAAGAGAAAATACTGAGAAACCTTCAGATATATTTTTGTTCTAGTGGCCAAAAATCAGGGAAGAAATCAAGTAAATATTCGTATTCAGACAATGTGATATAAGCATAACACAAACAAACTTAATGGCTAGGAATCTAAGACTACAATGATGATCAGACTTACATAAAAATAAATTATTTTAAACTGCCATATTTAAAAAAAACCTGAGTCCTAATGAAATATTGAGCAACGTTGAACCTGTGAGAAGCTTAAAGGCAGTAGGATGATGAGGTGTATGTTTCCTCTTCTATAGGTTATTGTACCTTCAGAGTCTTTGGTGACAGGTAGGATTGTGTGTTTATATGTTACTATGTGACATGAGAGGCCTGCTCGTTGGGGTTTCCATCCCACCCGGTACTCCACAGCTGGCAAGTCTCAAAGAAAATCACACAGAGAATCTGCATTAACTATAAACTGATTGGCCCATTAGCTCAGTCTTAGCTCTTGCAGCTTATATTAACCCATTATTCATATCTATGTTACCCATGTGGCTCAGTACCTTTCATAGCTGGGTAGATCACATGTCACTTCTTCGGAGTCTGGCCAGGAATGGGGAAATGGGCTTCCTCCTTTCCAGCATTCTCCTGTTCTCATCTCTCGGCTTCTACTTTCTGTCTGGGTGACCTGCCTATACTTCCTGCCTGGCCAATCAGCGTTTTATTAAGACACATGATTGACAGAATACTGATAATCCTCCTGCACCACTTCCCCCCTTTTTTTTAAACAAAGGAAAATGCCCATAGTCCATGTTTTGGGAATGTGGGCATAGTATTCCTAGCTACTTTTTGCTGGTTGGGGGCGCTGATAATCTTATGGGGACCTAAAAAAATTATCAACAAGTCCTGACTGGAGTATCTTGTGAGTCTTGCTCACCTCAGGCAGCAGTCTTGAATCTGTTCTGGTTGTAGAACTCAGACATCTGGGCCATCTGTTCCTACCAGAGATTTCTCAGGTGGTCTTCCTTGATCAAATTGGATTTTTCTTAACTCAGAATGAATCCACAGCCTCTCATTTTCTGTAGAAACAAAAGCAAAATATCTTCTCCAAAGTAACATACCTTTGGACTTCAATTTTGAAGTAAAAGTATTTTCAGAATACCTCTCCTGGATTAATTCAGCAGCATTTATACGCAAATATCTTTTAGCAGCTGTTGCTCCTTCCTCAGCATTCAAACAATTCAAAGAGAGCATAATAGCATACAGTATTAAGATTCTGTGTATTTTTCTTCTTTACACGACTTTACTTTAACCTCTATTTCTTTTATTTTTACTTTTACTTTTTGAGACAGGTTCACTGTATATCTTTGTCCTAGAATAAAGAGTTATTCCTGTAGACCAGGCTGTCCTTGAACTCACAGAAATCCCTCTGTCTCTGCCTCCCAGGCCTTGGGATTAAAGGTATGTCCTGTCACATCTTGAAGTCACAGAGATCAATCTACCTCGGCCCCTTGAAGTCTCAGAGGTCAATCTACCTCTGCCTCCCAAGTGTTGGGATTTAAGGTGTGTACCACCACACCCAACTACTCTCTTTTTTTCACTTTAAGAGCTTTAACCTTTAGCCTACATATATTTTTAACAAACTGTAAATCATTCAGAGGTTTTCTTCAACTTTGAATCTTTCTTATCTATCTCTCTTTTTGTGACCACGTGAGTCTTTAATTTACCAGGCAATATTGGTAGGATTAAAGCTGTGGCTTTGACGGCTGGATCCAGCCCATTCCGTAGCTTTCCAGGATCATGGCACAGGTACTGGTCTAGCCATCTTTATTGTCACAACTCTATGGAATTTCAAGGTCCCTGCCAGAAAGCAAGCTGTAGCCGTGCACTCAGACCACAATAAAAATGCTCTGGTAGTCAGACCGCCTGCCTGAAAGAGTTAGAGTTTGCCCTAGCAGGATGGTCCAGAAAGCTGGCATTTTAAAGCAGCACAGCTTTTTTCCTGCTAAATGGTTTAGGAGGGTCTTCTATCTTTCTGTTGATTTCATTGGTTAATTAATAAAGAAAACTGCTTGGCCTGATAGGTCAGAACATAGGTAGGTGGGGAAGACAGAACAGAATTGTGGGAGGAAGAAAGCAGAGTCAGGCAGATGCCATGCTTCTCCTACCAAAGACAGATGGTGGTTAGAATCTTCCTGGTAAGCCACCACTTCATGGTGCTACACAGATTGATTATTAGAAATGGGTTAATCAAGATGTGAGAGTTAGCCAATAAGAGGCTAGAAATAATGGGCCACGCAGTGTTTAAATGCATACCGTTTCCGTGTTATTATTTCTGAGGCTAAGCTAGCCATGTGGGAGCCGGGTGGGACAAAAAGCAAGCCTGCCCGCAGCACCTTATACATTACTGTATAATATTTTCAATTACTTAGTTTTCATGAAAAAAACCTGCAATGTCATACCCATTCCCACAATGGAACTCAGAGAAGAGAGGAAAGGGCATGACTCCTCTTAACTCTGTCAGATACTAAAACCTGAAGTGAATTATTTCCTTGTAGACAATGCAGTGTTCAAGACTGAGACAGTGGAGCGACAAGTTTAAAGAGAATCTTATGGTTCAGAAGCAAGAATTCACTTGCTGCACAGGAGAGAGTGAAAAGTGATTTACAACTGTAATTCGGGGAATAAACCAGTATTTGACTTTGCTGATTTCCCTGGGCTTTTCTCATAGAGATGTCAAGAACAATCTTCCTTGTCGGGGCCAATGTATATTCAGGTTTTGGTTATAAACATGAGCACCTGAGAGCTAGAATATAGCCAGAGCCTGACTAGTAAGGACCAGATATGCTGAAAATGTAATTAGCCATCTTTGCCTCTGACTGAAGGACTGGGTGCATTCAATTGTTCCTGGGATATGAACCAATGAGGAGAATGATCTCAATTCCACCAATAGGAACAAATCCTGTGGTAACCTTGGAGATCTGCATCAGAGCTGCTGACTCATTTCTCCCTCCCATCTTTGTGGTGCGGCAGAAAAAAATGAAGGTGAAAATGGATGACAGAAAAAATCAGTTTACCTAGGACCAGAATCCAATTATCAAAAGAGGAAATCATTGTGAGGTAACTAAGAGATTATCACATATGCCCCTTATTGGGTCTGTATCTTTCCTATCTGCCGGAATTGCTTCATTTCGTCCTGCTAATGGTTGATTGTCATACTGTGCTGCCGATTGCAGCTTACTGGTATCAAATTCAGATTCCCTAAACACACAGATTGGAGAATCAGACACTTGAAATTTTTCAGAAAGCAGGTGCCAGGGGCTATTTCCCGACACTGCAATTATCTTACTGGGTCTTACAATGGCGCATAAAATCAGTATATCCCGGTTGTTGTCAGGTATTGACTTTCTAAGTTAACATTCATTTCAGAAAATGCAGAATCCAAGACCAACCCAGGAATCACAGATTTTAACGCTGAAGCAGTGGCTTCAGAGACCTGAGCACATTTCCTGCACCGCAAATAGAAATAGGTGATCTTAGCAAGAACATGAGAATTCTCACCAAATACTTGCTTTCCTAGGTTTGTATCGCTTCTGTTTCCTGTAGGTCTCCGGGAAAGATTTCCTTTTCTGTGGTTGTTTATAGCCAGTCTACCTGACTGAATTCCAGCTAAAAGCTGGATTTCAGTCAGGAGCCTGACTGGTAAAATCCTTCATCGCAGACCTTTTTATGCCATCTGGGAACCAATGAGGAGAGAGAACACAAACCGAGGATTGGAAAGCGTAGGAGTGCGTTTAACCCCATGATCTCATCAAGAGCCGATTATTCATCAGTGTCTACTTCCTCCCTGTGCGTTGTAAAAAGAAGCAGAGCAATTGACATGGGAACGCAGGATAAAATGTAATTTACCCTGGGTTTTCCTCCAGTTAACAGCAGTAAGCCGACAAATATGACAGGTTTTCGGAGTGAGCTTGCAGCTGCTTTTTGCCTAGATTCTATCTGTACACATGGAACCCTCCATTCCTGTCTGGAGATTTCTAATTATGACTATGTGCACCCAAGTATGTCTGGTTTCTAATTCTTTGAGATATGTTTATATAAATATTTTATGCAATCAAATTATTTTTAAATATGTTACATATAAAACAATAATATGTGTTATATATAAATCTAATATATAATTAAAATCTTCCATGTAGTTAAATTATAATACACAATAAAGTTGATTAGAGTGTTATACAAGGAAATATGTGGATTGTAGAAAGGACTGTAGACTTGAAATGCTCTTCCAAAGAGATCCAGCTGTCATATAAGAGCCCATAGTGTCTTAATGATAAAGAAATGATTTAAGTTGAATTGAAATCAGGAAAAAATAAATATACTTATATTGATGAGGCTGTAATGGGAATACCCACTGAAACACCTTACCTGAGCTAATGGGAGCCTAACAACTCTGGCTTGACAGTGAGAGAACCAGCGCAGTACCAACTAGAGCTCAGAATATAGGTGACAGCTATTTGGCTTGGAAAGACTGTTGGCTTCTGTCAGTAGAACAAGATCCCTATTGTTTGTTTTGGCCCTAGAGAACCCATTCTCTGGAAGGCTAAATAGATACCATTGGAACAAAATTAACATAAAATAAAATAATAAAACTATAGTATATCATATGAAATGAAATAAATACCTAATAAAATTACCCGTGTTAGTGATGAGTCTTTTAAGGTACCTGGTGAACCATACATAAAGAAAAAGATAACTTTTACATATAACTTGGGGTTAGTTAAATGTGATTTTGCATTTGAGCAATTACAAGCTGTAAACAGAAAAAAAATGAGTTCAGGAATTTTACTCTTTACTAGGTTTTCTCTGTCTTATGGGGAATGATTAAAGTCACAGTGTTTTTACTCTTTGAAACTGTGTTGCTGTGATTACTTAATTTCACAGAATGGAAGGGGCAGGCTGAATAAGAAATTGGGCCTGCTCATCAAAACCATATTTTATGGCAATTGTAAATCACAGCCCAGACTGAGGTAAAATATTAAGAATTAGCTGTTGAGGATACACTTCCATGATTGTGTGGTTGTTCTTCAGTTTTTAAACATGAGCATTCAGGAAGAAATTACTACTCAGTCAGTGAAAAAAGTAAGTATTAAATATAGAAATTGTAAGATATATATATATATATATATATATATATATATATTAATCATAAAGCTTGTCAAGCAGAGAGCAAGGATGGCAATTATTTATGTCTCTATAATCAAATCAATAAAATATAATTAAAAGGCTGTGTATATTAAAAACTCAGGTACAGGGTATGTAATATTCCTTTATACTGTGTAAATAAATGTCATTGTGATTGATTTAATAAAGATCCTGACTGGATTATATCTAGGCAGGATAATGTTAAGTTTAAGAAACAGAAAAAGAAGTATTTGGAAAAATGAGAGGAGTCTCAGTATCATGAGAATCAGTGGGAAGGAAACGTACTTTCTATTCTGAGAAAAGTTACCAATCCATATGATAGCACATATATGACATATGATTAATTTAAAATGTACATGTTAGGTAGTAATAAGCCTGAGTTACTGTCTGAGAGTTTGTAATTAATGATTATTTTCAATGTGGTTATTATGAAACTATATTTTGGGACACAAAACTCTGCCTACTAAGAGCATTCTGACTTGGGGCACTAATTATCATATAACAACTAAAAATACATTTAAAAGATTCTAAGCAATCAAAAAATGGAGTCAAATATGTCATCTGAATAACTTACCTTAGCTCATATATGATCAATGCTCATGGCAAAGAGAGGAATAGCTCTTTAAAAAGAAGCTTCTGTGCTGGTTGCTGGTGACTAACAGGAGTATGGCTCTATTTAGTGCCCCCACCCCCATTCAAATACTTAATAAGGTTTATTAACTGAGGACTATATGCTGCTCAGGGTAAGCATGGACCCAATAATGTCCCAGAGGTGCAGTGATAATTATGGCTCCCTGATACCTCAGCCATGAACCTAGTCTCTCAGGAAACCAAGGGCAAGGAGCCAGTCATGTACGCCTTGCAACAACACATGCTGTACTCTGAGCAGTGGTAAACTGCAACTAACACAGGAGTTCAAGATTGGTCTCATCTGATCAAATACTCTAAACAGACTGCTGTGTGTTTATAAATATACATGTATCACTGTTTCTGCACATCTTTTCTTGGTTCTTTGTAAGTTTATTATAAAATTAAATGGGATAATATTTGAGTCACTGATAAGCTGGGATTTATGTAATTGCTTATTTTTATTTTGTTTATTCATTTTAAATTCTAAACACAGTTCTTTACCCAGTTTTCTTACCATATGCTTGCCTCACCACAGCCCATCTTTCATCAATTCCTCCCAAAAGTATGCCTCCCATATAGAATCAACATAGCCTGGGATATTAAGCTGAGGCATTTCCAAAACACTACCAAATGAAGGCTGAGTTAGCCATGCCAACTTATGGAATTGTCTCCAAAATATATAACAAATATAAAACCACCAAATATATAAAACAAATATAAAACCACCAAAAAAAAATCCTGGACACCTGTTATGGGTCCCTCAAATAGAGCAAGCTATACTCCTCTCTTGTCACATTCAGATTGCCTAGATCAATAGAATACAGGCTTCCCAGCTGGTGCTGTAGTGTTCATGATTCCTATAAACTGGGTTCTTTCCCCCATAGATATTTTATACCAGATGGCTTCTCAGAGGAGATAATTGGGTAGGCAGTTAAAACTCTGAGTAAGTCTGTTATCAAATCATTTTTGTAAAGATATAATATGAAAAACAAAGCTCATTCCCACGTGAATGGATGCATAAGGTAAATCACATAAGCCGTCCATAATACCATCCATAGTGTTAGCGAACTGGTCATTAAATTCTTGAATAACATTATTATCTGTAATCCTATAACTTTCAAATTTTACACTTTACTTACCTGCCCTAAGCAATTAGAGTGAATTGAAGTAGGTGTAGTAATCTTTATTGGCCAGGAGGTGTCGGCAGTTGCAGCCAGCTGACAGACAGACTGAGCAGCCAGGGCTCAGGCTGCTCTCTCAGAGCTTCTTCAGAGCTGCTGGTGTACTTCTCCCTCCCAGCTAAACGTGTACTGTGTCAGAAACAACAAAAGGGCAAGTAGATGACAGGTAAAGTCTTATTTAGCTTAAACGTTTATTCTAATTATCAGAAGAAAATACCATCCTGTGGAAACTAGAGGGTGATCCTCTATCCAGCTACTTATCCCTCCATCCTGGCTATTTATGTGGAAACCTCACACTCTTCCTGCTATGGCTGATTGTAATTTTGTGCTTCCAGTTGCTTGTTGTTGGTATGACATTCAGAAATTCCATGCATATTTCATAAACAAACTGATTAGGGAATATGACCCTTGACATTTTCAAGGAGACCCCAGTGGCTATGTGAGACTACTGCCCAACTTAGCCATTTTCTCAAGAAAATCTCTGATTGTATATTTTATCAGCACATCTACTAATTCTGTCAGGTATTGATTCCCAAAATTAATCTTCCTTGTAGTTATTGCAGAACAAAAATTGGGCAAGAAATTGCAGATATAAATTCTGAAGCAATAGCAATTAGAGACACAAATACATTTCCTCTACTGCCAAGAGAATCTGGTTACTATTAGCGGAAAAAATGAAAAATTCCACATATTCCTTTCCTTCCCTATGTTTTATTGCCTCTGTCCCCTGCAGGTCTCCGGGATAGAATTTCTTGTCTAGGGTTGCTTATAACCAAGCTTTGACTAAATCCAGCTAACAGCTGGATTTTAGCCAGCAGCCTGACTGACAAAATGCTAGAGTACAGACTTTTTTTTAAAAAAAATCTGATTGTCTTATATTGGAGGAGGACATGCATTCACACACAGTTGCTTTAGGAAGCACAAGAACAGAGTTCTCAAACAAAGGATTAGAAAGCACAGGTCTGAACTTTACATGGAGATCTTCACCAGAGCTGCCAATTCATCTTTGTCTCCCTCCTCTCTGAGTGTGGTAAAATGGGTAGGATAATTGAATGTGGCACACAATAGAAAATACTTTTTTTAACCTATGCTCAGCTTCAAGTGATCATTAGAGAAAACTATGTAATACTGAAATTTGACTGAGTGAGTTTCAGGCTGCTTTTGCCTAGATTTGAGCTGTATACATGAAAGCCTTCATTCCTGTTTGAACTTTTCTGATTGTGACTCTGGACTCTCAAGTACATCTCACTGCTGAAAGAACAGACAGACCCCTGTCTCACCATCTGGAGAGCTCCTTCCTAATCAGAAACCTCCACAGTTTGATGCCCCCCTCGCTTTGAGAGACAGTCACCCTTGGCCAAGTCACCAGCCCAGGCAGAAGATGGTAGGTGCCCAGATCTCTGCAAGGACCCTATGTCCTTAGATACTGTTGTTGTTTGGACAGCCTCGCTCACTCCAAGATAGCCTCTTTGCTGTGTAGCCGTGAATGACCTTCAATCTTGATTTTTCCACCTTCGCCTCCTGAGTGCTGCAATTGCAGATGTGTGCCATTTTGCCCCGTTTGTGTGCTACTGGGATTGAACCTAGAGCTTCGTGCATGTTAGACTGTCAGCTGAGCCACATATCTGACCTCTGTTGTGGAATATTACTTTAACTATGTAGAGGTATATTCCATTTGTTTATTTTACAGAATATTACCTTAACTAGGAAAAAAATATAAGAGGTAGCTAGAAATGTATCTGAGCTGTTATCCAAACAGTATTGTAATGACTATAATTTTTTTTTGTGATTACTTGGGTCTGGGTGTATGGGAAACCTAAGGTAATCTCTGCTTTCATCATAGTGCCCAATGTTTGGCAATGTCCATCAACATAAATCCTAAGAATGCTTTAAAAAGCTTTTCTAGGCCCACAAAAAGGGAGTCAATTCCAGTTTCATGGTAGTCACAGTTTTTTTCAGAAAGGCTTTTTTTGTTGTCAGTGAGTCAGACAGCTTTCTGGTTCAAACTAGAAGCACAAGAATATTTTGGAAGGTCCTGCTACAAAGTATTTAAATGGTGCTTATAGGCAGCATACTACAAATTGCTTTATGCTGAAATAGAACCCCTGCATCCATTGAGTTGAGCAGCTATGATTGATTGCAGAGGTGGTGAACATAACTCTGCCATCTTGGACTGGATATTTTCAACAGCAGTGGGGATGATCTTCGTCACACCTGATAAACAATAAAAAGAAAAAACCTCTCCTGTCAAAAAATGATTACACATATGCAATAAAGATAGATTCATTCAAAAACAAACCTCCGAACAGGTCAGAGTTCTCTAAAAATTGTGCATACACTTAAGAATAAAATGGGTAGAGAATGGTATATAATGAATAAGTTTATAAAAATTAAACAAAGTCTTTAAAGAGACAGTAAAAATAACATAAAACAGTACAGACAGTGATAGATTAAAGGAGTAGAGATGATAAAATAAATGATAACATCATAAAAGTAAACCATGTAAAGAAGAAATGTATACAAATAATATGAATTATGTTATTTCAGTGTTCTTGAAAATTCTTACTGCAGAGAGACATTTGATTTGGGGAATCCTAAGCTATATCAAAATATATATTTTAAAGACATCAAAATTTGAGTCTAAGAATATGTGGGTTTTGTTGACTTTTCAAGACAGGGTTTTTTGTAGCTTTGCAGTCTGTCCTAGAACTAACTTTTGGAGAGCAAGCTGGCCTCAAACTCGCATAGATACATCAGTACAGGGAAAAATCTTGTCACCATCATATGGTAAATATGTTACTTTTGATAAGACATGCTATATTTGTTTCTACAGAAGATGAGAACTAATGGATTGTTTCCAGGAAAATGTTGTTTGATGGAGCAAGAACTCCAAAAAGGTCTCCTCGAACCCTAAATAAAGCTTCCCACCAAGCTACAGGAAGTAGTTTGTAGAAAACTGCAGGCAAATTTCCAAATGGCTATTTTTGTTTGTTTTTATATAAGGTGGAATATCATATAGAGATGAAACGTTGTATTCATATGGACCTTAGTTTACTGGTGAAAATTTAAGGTTGATTTTGGTACAATCTGTATTTGTATTTCTGATCCTGTTTAAGTTATTTTTTGTATCTCACTTAATGTAGTCTATAGTTAAGAATTATAGATTAATACATAGTCATCCATAGTAATTAAACTTTTAGTCATGTAATTTATGTTTTCGAGAAGTGCTGAAATATTGTTTAGTTAGATAATATTCAACACCTCACAGAGTTACAGAATATGGCATTTAAAAGATTTTAGGAATGTTGCAAGGAGGCTGCTTATTTATCCCAGCCATGCAGAACTGAAATAATAATATGGAAATGTGTTAATTAAACCACTGCTTGGCCCATTATATCTAACTACTTATTGGTTAACTCTTTCATATTAATCTAACCCATTTCTATTAATCTGTATATCACCATGAGGTTATTGCCTACTAGCAAAGTTTTGATATGTCTGTCGCTGGCTGTAGCTCCATAGCTTCTCTCTGACTCTGCCTTCCTCTTGCCATGATATATGCCAAGGAACTTCTTTATTCATTAACTAATAAAAGCAATACATAGACAGAAGGACCTCCCACACTATTTTCTCTTTTCTCTTTAAATAAAAAGGAATGCTTTAACAGGGTAAAATTATATATAAAATCAGGTATCAAGCAAGAATTACAGTTGCAATATTTATATCTACTTTATCACTTATCATAACTAAGGAAAACTATAATAATAACTACCAAGTCTTCAACTTGGGAATATGGGCATAGTTCTGTTCAAATTTCTTCCTGCAGTTTATTTGGTGAAGTAATTTTCTGAGAGTTGGTCAAGGGAACCTTTCAGGGGTTCTGGTTCCATCAAATTATATTGGTTTGAAAGAATTCACAGGTTTTGATCTTCTGGGCAAACAGAAGGAGAACCTGTTTTCCAAAGCAACATATCCTTAGACCCAAATTTGGAAGTCATAATATCTTTATAACATATGTGCTGTTTTAGCTTAGAAGTCCATACAATGAAATGTCTCTCAGTACTAGCACCTTCACAGTCAAAAAGTTCAAAGAAAATACAATAATATACATAATCCAGTCTCTCTGAATTTTCCATTTTTATGTAGCTTATTGTTCTTTACACCTTTTAAACTCTTATTATCTGTACTGTCCCTTTAAAGATTTTACCCTTTTTCAAAGCATTAAATTTATTTTATAAATCCCAATGCTTTTTCTTCTATCTTCAAAGCCTATGTACATTTATCCAACACTATGACTCATCTGTATTTGTCTTTATTGCATATCTGTAATTTTTTACGGTATAGGAGCACTTTTTAAAATTTAAACACTTCTTTCACACTTATGGTGCACCATTACTATGGTATATATGGTATTTTCTGTTTGCCTGCCTAAGTCTAAAACTTAAGCTGTGACATTGCTATGATAAATTTGGTACTACCTGCTTGCTTCACAGTGTCCAACATGATGGAAATCCAGTCACTGCCTCTGCAAGCCATGCACATTGCCCCAGCTTTAGGCATCAACAGGTCTATGTAGCCATTAAGCAAACAGCGGCAGTCTGCTGACATACCCCACTCAAATGCTCTGTTGCTGGATCTTTTCCCTGAAAGAGTCAGAGTTTATGCTGCCAGCATGGCCCTATAAGCTGCCATTTCAAAATGACATGACTTTTTTTTTTTCATTTTGACTCAACTGAATCAGGAAAACCACTCTTAAAGGAGCTGTGGCATGCCATCAGCAAACAGTATGAAGCTGTGTTACACTCTGTATTTGTGTGTTTAGAATTTCTTTTTAAGCTTTCTCAGGCTTTACATGAATTTAGGCCACCACGTTGAGGGGCCAATTTGTAGTAAGGAGGCTGTTTATTTGTCCTGACTTCCCCAAACCAAAATGATCACACAGAAACTGAATTAATTAAATCACTGCTTGGTCCATTAGCTCTAACTTCTCATTGGCTAATTCTTACATATTATTTTAACCAATTTCTATTAATCAATATATCACAAGGTCATGGCCTACCAGCAAGGTTTTGGGATGTCTTTTTCTGGTGGCAGCTAACTAACTTCTCTCTGAATCTGCCTTCCTCTGGTGTGTGACAGTTCAGTGTTCTGTCAATTATGTTTTAAATCGGTGCAGATTGTTCAGTAGCCAGGAAGGAAGTAAAGGTGGGACAACCAGACAGGAATTAGAGGGGGGAGGGGCAAAGAGAACAGGAGTATTCTGGGAAGAAGGAAGCTCTTTCTGCAGTCCTGTCCAGACACTGAAGAAGCAGGATGTGACCTGCCCCACTGAAAAAGGTACTGAGCCATGTAGCTAACATAGATAAGAATAATGGGTTAATACAAGTTCCAGGTGTTAATAAGAAGCCTGAGCTAATGGGCCAATCAGATTATAACTTATGTAGACCCCTGTGTGATTTTCTTTGGGGCTCTCTGGCTGTGGGAACTGGGCAGGACAGAAACCCTCACAACAAGAGAATGGTGCCCAACATAGGGCTTGAACCCATGACCCCGAGATTAAGAGTCTCATGCTCTACTGACAAAGCTAGTATTATAAATGGTGCTCACATGAACAACTGCATCCACATAAAATCTGAGAAAGCTTATGAAGTAATTCTAGACAGAAAAAAATAAAGCATGGCTTCTTGGTAGCAGCAATTTCTTGGATCTACTCTGCTTGCTAGAGATAAGCGCTGTCATTAAAGACAGGCTTCCTGACTCAGCTTTAGCTGCAAAACCCTGAAGCACTTTTAAGAGGTCCTGTCATAAAACACTTAAATGGTGTTGATGAAAATCTGACCACGTGCTTTTTGGTTTTCAGCCCTAGCAGGAAAAAGCTATGCTGAACTCTGAAGGACTATCTCACCTTCTTTAGGCATCTTCTGTAATAATTTTTCTATGGTTCTTGCATATCCAGTTAATAGAGCATACCATCAAACAGTCCAGACAAGAGCAGTTTCTTCTCTTCAAGTTTAGCAAACTCCATAAAGCAACTCATCGATACTCATCTTCTTCTTGAAGTAATTAGTGCTACCTTTAGCAGATGTGCATGAGTGTCATTACCTTGAAAAGTCCTAAAATTTAAAAACATTATAAATGGAATATTCTGTTAGTGTTTGAAAGGATTGAAGAATAACTGTCCATCTGAATTATATATCTGTACTTCTAGAAAACCAAAACCACATGACTACAAATTTGACTATTATAGATGACTCTCTATTAAGCTATATTTCTTAATTATGCACTACATTTTAAGCTAGCTGCACAAACAAAATACCTTTATCAAGAGCAGAATTATATATGTAACAACATTGATCTTAAATTTCTATCTATAAACCAGTATCCTTATGAATGCAAATCTCTGTAGCATATCTCTCTTTAAATGCAAATAGACAGACACAGGAACTTTACCTGGTAAGCCACAGCCACATAGTGATACACAGATTAATATAAGTAGATTAAATTAAGATGTAAGCATTAGCCAATGAGACGCTAGAGCTAATGGGTCAAGCAGTGATTTAAAGAATATAGTTTCTGTGTGAATATTCCTGGAATCTGGGCTGCTGTGAAATGAACAATTGGCCTCCCAAATCATTAAATGTCATCGTAGAACCTACATACAGCAAAAAATGGAAACATGCAGAGATCCCCAGTTGATCACAGGGCTGAGCTCCCAAAGTCCAGTGGAAGAATGGGAGGAGTGAGAATACATGCTAAGAGAAAAAGGCCATTATGGAAATACCCACTGAAACAGCTACCTGAGGTAATGGTAGTCTAGTATCTCTGTCCTGACATTGAAAGAGTAGGAATAGTAACAACTAGTCACTTTGATTTTGTGGGACAATTTTATGGCTGGGTCAGATTGTGGTGCCAGGGGCAGTGGAACAAGAATTTATCCATCCTGCTTGTTCTGACTTTAGGAAACCCATTCCCTGGAAGGCTGCCTAGCTCAGCCTATATATATTGGGAACAAATAAAAATAAAATAATGAAACTAGTATATGCTCATATAAAATAAAATAAATGCCTAATGAAATTGCCTGTGTTTGTGATGTGTCTTTTTAAGGTACCAGGTAAAAAATATATATAAAGCAAAAGAGAGTCTTTACATATAACACAGTATTATTTATAACTGACTTGCATTGAGTAATTGCAAAATGTAGACAGAAAAAGAATGAGAATTGGAATATTTTTCTTTACTAGGTTTTCTTTATCTCATGGGAAATAACCACTGTTATACTGTATTAACTCTTTGATATTGTGCTTTGTGTTTAATTAATGTCACAAAATCAGATGTGCAGCCTGACCTAGAAAGTGTTCCTGTTCAATGATTCCATATTTTAAGGTAGTTTTAGATCACAGCCCATCCTGTGGTAATATATTAAGCATCATCTGTTCAGGGTGAACTTTCATGTTCATGTGGTTTTTCTATTTCTAGACATGAGCATTCAGGATGAAATCACTGCAAAGTAAGTAAAATATGTAAGGAATAAACACATATTTTAGACTAAATATACACATGAAATAATATATACCAACATTGCATTAATAGATTTTAATCATCAAAATTGTCAAACAGATAGCAAGGATAGAATTTTATGTCTCCAACAGCATATAAATAAAATGTAATAAAACGTGTGTGTATATTTAAAAAAATCAAGAACAGGGATGAAATATTCCCTTATACTGTGTGAATATATGTTATTGTGATTGATTTAATAAAAGTCTGGACTGGATTATGACTATGCAGAATAAGATTAGGCTGACTAACCAGACAAAAAGTAGTTGGGAAAAATGGAGGATTCCCAGTATCATGAGAAGCAGTGGGAAGAAGATGTACTTGCTATACTGAGAAAAGTTACCAGTCCTCATGGTTGAACACAAATAAGAAATAAAATTAATTTAAAATTTACAAATTAGCTAGTAATAAGCCACACTATTTGTTGAGTGTTTATAATGAATAATAATTCTTGCTGTGGATATGCAGGTACTGTCTTGTGGGACACAAATCTCTGTCTACTAATGGAATTCTGATGTCGGTCACTAATTACTATAAAAAACTAAAATACATGTTCAAAATATTCTAAGCAATCAAAAAATTAAACCAAACTTGGCTTCTGAAAAAGTACCTTTGCTCATCTAAAATCAATTATAGTGGCATACAGAGGAATGACCCTTTAAGAGATGTCTTCTGGGCTGGTAGCTGGTGTCAAGTAGGAGGATGGCTCTATTAAGTGGCCCTCCATCCAAATATTTAATAAGGTTTATATACTCAGAGCTGTATGCTATTCAGTACAAGCATGGAGCAAATATTTTCCCAGAAGTGCAGTTGTAATCATGGCCCCATGATACCTCATTCAGGAAGCTAATCTCTGAGGGAACCAAGGCTGGGGAGACAGCCACAAATGCCATACAGCAACACATGCTGTACTATGAACAGTGATAGACTTCAACTAACATAGTAGCTTGAGATTTCTTTCATCTGATCAAAAAAACAATGTAGACATTCAGAAAAAAAAAATCAATAGAAAAAAGAATCTAGAGAGACTGCTGTGTGTTTATAAATATGCATGTGCCAGTGTCTCTGCAGCTCTTTTTTTGATCTTTATAATTGTATTATGGATTTAAATGAGATAATATATTTCAAATCACTGATAAGGTGGGATTTACACCATTGCTTTCTCTTCATTTATTTTTTATTCATTTTACTTTTGAACACAGTTCTCCCACCCTCTCCTCTTTCCACACGCTTTCCTCACCAAAGCCCATCCCACATCATCTCCTCCCAAATACAAGGCCTCCCATTTATAAGCAACATAATCTGGCACATTAAGCTGAAGCAGTTTCAAAACCCTACCATATAAAGGCTAAGATAGAATCCCAACTTATGGAACTGTCTTCAAAAAGTTATCTTTTAACTGAAATAAATCCTGGTCCCCAACAATGTGCCTCTCAAATAGAAGTAGCTACAAATCTGTACCCACAAGCAGCTGGCTTAGATCAGTAGAATATAGGCTTCACAGCTGTTGTAGATTTCATGATTTTCCATGAGCTTGGTTCTTATCTCTGTATCTTTCCCTCTTATGATCTTCCCCTTCCTTGCTCATATGGCATTTTCGTTTCTACTCTTACCATTGAAAATTGCCTTTCCTACCTAAGCTTCAGTACTATATTCAAATGTCTCAAAATTGATTGTATGGAAGATCTAATAATCTAATGGTGTTGACTGAACATTAAAGGCCCAAGTATCTTTTTGCATTCTAAGTTGGCATTTTCAGAGATTCTATAAAGACACATCTATCTTCTGGGTCTGTTACTCCAACTTGTTGAGCCTTAGTTAGTCTTTGTAAAAAGTCACTAAAGGGATTTCTCTTGTCCTGCTTAACTCTGGTATAAGATTAAATTCTCTTCCCTGGTTCTTGAATTCTGACCCTAACAAATGGTGAGTGAGTACAATCCATTAGATACTAATGCTTGCGTAATTTCCTTTAGATCACTCACACCTATAAGCTGCTATTTATATTAATGGACTGCATTAGGTTATTTTGTACCAGACCGCTTCTCAGAGGAAATAACTGAATAAGCATGTAAAACTCTGGGTAAGTCATCCTTGACTTTGACCCATACTGAATGTCTAAATACTGTTATTGTACCTTCTCTCCCTGCCTATCAGTTCTAATAACTTCATAATTGTTTCAACTCTTTTTACCACTTACTTTTATTAAGTATAAATCTCTAGTCCTGTTTGGTGTTCTACTGCCCTCATTGAGTCATTTACCTTCCAGTCCTTATTTTGCACATATGATTTCAAGTTAAAAAACTTCTATAATAAACATAATGGTTCATCCTTGAATATTATTTGGATAGAGTACATATTGCCTTCCTAGAAATATTTCTTCTGATAACCCTTTATAATTTTTCAATAGATTCTGATTGTTAATTTCAACAGTAGAAATTCTTTCAGATAATTTCTCAGCACCGTTCAACATAGATTGGATTTTGTCTGCTAAATTAATGCTATCCTTTTATGTTAATACTAAACCTAGTATTAATGTTTTCAGCAAGCTGTTTATTATTAGTCTGTAAGGATTGTATTATTTCTAAAAGTAGCTCATCCTTGGCTCTGATATTAAACCATTTTCTTAGAGATATAATAAGAAAAACAAAGATAATTCCCAAACCAAATAAATTAATGTATAAGGAAAATCACATAAGCCTTGCAGAACACCATGTATAGCGTTAGCAAACTGGTTATTACATTTTTGAACTGTAATATTGTCAGTGATCATAAACTTTAGATTTTACAAATTATCTGCACTAGGCAATTACAATGAATTGGAGTAGGTGTAATAATTTTTATTGGACAACAGGTGTCATCAGTGTAGCTGCTTGGCAGAAAAACTGAACAGCCAGGGCTCCTGCCCCTTCAGAGCTCCTTCCGAGCTGTTGATTCATTCCTCCCTCCCATCTAAGTGTTAACTGTAGCAGAAAAAGCATAACTGTAAGTGGATGACAGGAAAAAAATATTATTTAACTTAGGCATTGAATCCCATTATCAAAAGGTAGAAACATCCTTGGGAACAAGGGGGCAATCCTATATCTAGCTATGTATCTTTCTGTCCTGGTTATCTACATGAAAATGACCCCCTATGCCTGCTATGACTGATTTTAATTCTGTGCTTCTAATTGCGGTTTGTTAGTATAACATTCAGAAATTTCACACCAGATTCCATAAATGAACTGATTAGGGAATATGACACTTGATATTTTCAAGAAGACACAGGTGGCTATGGGACACTAATGCCTGACCTGGCCATTGCCTCAGGGGGACCCATATTGTGAAATTGATCAGTACATCTGTGGATTCCATCACATATTGATTCCTGAAGTCCATTCCTTGAAGTTATTGCAAAACCAAGACTGAGCAACTTCCACAACTCTAGAATTGAGAGAGACAGCTCACTGCCTGGATGGTCATCAAAGTTCTTCTGTATTTTGTGGGTACCCATCTTCAGCCTACAGGCAATTACTAACTGGAGACTTTTCCAAAATTTCAAAGACAGTTCCACCTGTACTGGCAGTTTATCAGTCACTTTCTTCTATCTTTTACAAAATGTCTTGCAAACTCTTTCATGAAGAAGGAAATATATATATACACACACATAGCAAGACCATCAGAAAGAGTCAGAGATGTTCATGCAACTAGCATGGACCAGGAAGCCTTCATAAAGGAGTCTCACAGTTTTTGCTGCTACCACTGAATCAGAAAGCCTTCTCTTAAAAGAATTATGCCACTGCTTGCTTCTAGCAAACAAAGCTCACCTGAGAAAATGCTGTTACCAAAAAGGCATGATTAACTCTGTCCGTCCTTGTGTGTCTAGAATTCCTTTTTAAACTTTGTCAGGTTTACATGGATATAGTTGAACATGCTGCTAGTTCATTTCACAACCGCTCTGACTCGAAATAGTAACTAAGAAAGTATATTATTTGCAATACTCTTTGGCCAATAGCTTAAGCATATTGCTAGCTAGCTCTTATATCTTATACTAACCCATCTCCACTAATCTATGCACTATTTATGAGAGTGATATATGTCAACACAGGGAAGCACCAATGATGTGGGATTTCCTCTGTATGCTGTAATTACCCTTAATGAATATCAAAACTGTTTTGGACCTATAGCAAGGCAGAATTTAGGTAGGAAGGGAACACGAAACTGAATGCTAGGAGAAAGAAAGGCAGAGTCAGAGAGAAGCTATGGGGCCTCCGCCAGAGTCTGACATTCTGAAACTTTGCCAGTAAGCCACTGCAAAGTGGTGATACAGAGAATAATAAAAATGTGGTAAATTAAAATGTAAGAGTTAGTCAATATGAGGGTAGAACTAATGGGCAAGCAGTGATTGAATTAATACAATTTCTGTGTTATTATTTTGGGGTTGAGCAGCTGGGAAACAACAAGTTGCTTACTCCCTCCAACAAAGTGGTGCCAAACTGGCAAACTGAAATCCACTTGAAAACCTGAGAAAGCTTAAGTCTAAATACAAAAATACAGAGTTTAACACAGCTTCTTGCAGTGTTTCCTATAGAGACAGTGGTGCCACAAGTTTAAAGAGAAGCATAGGATTCAGAAACAGGAATCTACTTGCTGCACAGGAGACAATAACAGCTGATTTACAACTGTAATACTGGGAATAACCCAATACCCGAGTTTGCTAATTTCCCTGGACTTTTTCTCATATAGTTGTCAAGAACAGTCTTCCTTGTCGGGGCCAATGTATATTCAGGTTTTGGTTATAAACATGAGCACCTGAGAGCCTGACTAATAAGGACCAGCTAAGCTGAAAAGGTAATAATTATCCCTCTTTGCCTCTGTCTAAAGGACAGTGTGCATTCAAAATGTTCCTGGAATATGAACCAATGAGGAGGAGGATTTCAGTTCCACCAATAGCAACAGATCCTGTGGTTACCTTGGCGATCGCCATCAGAGCTGCTGACTCATTTCTCCCTTCTCCCTCCCATCTAAATGTGTGCTCCAGCAAAAATAAAAATGCGGTTTCCTAGGACCAGAATTCAATTATCAAAAGGGGAAAGCATTGTGAGGTAACTAGAAGGTAATCACACATTCCACTTATCGGGTCTGTATCCTGCTTATTTACCTAAAATCATCCACTTCTGCCTGCTCAAAAATCCCTCATTTCTCCCTGCTGATAGTTGATCATGATTTTCTGCTGCCAGTTGCAACTTACTCGTATCACATTCAGAAACGCCGTGTCTGAGTCCCTAACACACTGATTGGGGAATCAGACATTTGGAATTTTCAGATTCTCAGGTGCATGAGGCTATTCTCAGACGTTGCAATTATCTTACTGCTCCGTCCAATAAGATCAGTACATCCCGGTTGTTGTCAGGTATTGACTTTCTAAGTCAACATTCATTTCAGAAAATGCAGAATCCAAGACCAACCCAGGAATCACAGATTTTAACGCTGAAGCAGTGGCTTCAGAGACTCGAGCACATTTCCTGCACCGCAAATAGAAATAGGTGATCTTAGCAAGAACATGAGAATTCTCACCAAATACATGCTTTCCTAGGTTTGTATCGCTTCTGTTTCCTGTAGGTCTCCGGGAAAGATTTCCTTTTCTGTGGTTGTTTATAGCCAGTCTACCTGACTGAATTCCAGCTAAAAGCTGGATTTCAGTCAGGAGCCTGACTGGTAAAATCCTTCATCGCAGACCTTTTTATGCCATCCGGGAACCAATGAGGAGAGAGAACACAAACCGAGGATTGGAAAGCGTAGGAGTGCATTTAACCCCATGATCTCATCAGGAGCCGATTATTCATCAGTGTCTACTTCCTCCCGAAGTGCTGTAAAAAGAAGCAGAGCAATTGACATGGGAACGCAGGATAAAATGTAATTTACCCTGCATTTTCCTCCGGTTAGCAGCTGACAATACAAGCAAAATATGACAGGTTGAGCAAGCTTATATCGGCTTTTGGCTAGATTCTATGTGTATACATGGAATCCTCCATTCCTGTCTGGAGATTTCTGATTGTGACTATGTGCCGCCACCTGTATCAGGTTTCTAATTCTTTGTGATCTATTTTTATGTATGTGTTTCTATGCAGTCATATTATAATTAAATATGAAAATTTGATAACCTAGAAGACATTTTTAGGCAGGGCGGTGGTGGCGCACGCCTTTAATGCCAGCACTCGGGATTTAAAATTTTCATGAGTTAAATTATAATACATAATATTTTTAAGTTGATTAGAGTGTTGTACAAGGAAATGGTTGGATTGTAGAAAGAGATGTGGACTTGAAACCCTCTTCCAAATAGATCCAACTGTAATATAATAGCCCATAGTGTCTTAATGATAAAGAAATGAATACAGTTTAATTGAAATAAAAAAATGAATATATTTATATTCTTAACATTTAGGTTTGCCTGTTTTTAAACTTCCAAGGTGTTTGCATACACACCTTATAAGAAGAGGCCTAAATATTTTTGTTTCTAACATGCAATTAATATACATAAAGTATCCTCTAACTATTAATTTAATGCATTTACATTAAATATTCTCTAGATTCCAAATGCAAGAATTTCTCTCAAAATTCCATAATCACTATTAAATCTGAAGCATATTTTTCGATGTTTAATAAAAATATAATTGTTCAATAAAATAGTATGTCCATCAACTAGAAACAATCTATTTGTACCAGAGTGCCATACATGGCAAGGTGACCTGAAAATAATTCTAAATTTCTTTGTCAACTAGTTCAATACAGTAAATGGCCACTTTAATAAGGGTTTGGCTTCATTTGTTTACTTCCTATGATTACTGGGATTTTTCAGCATTGAATAGACTATAAGAATTATGCATTTAGTTCCATTTGTTGGAATTTCATTCAAAAAATGTGTTTCCATATTAATATAATGCTGATTTGATGCAGATATTAACTAAAAGTAGCAGATTTGAGATAGCTTTTCTCCTTGGACTGAAATGTATCATTCTATCCCAGCTGGCCAAGCATACTCAGAAAACTTTCCTTACCATATTTTCTTAATGCCCTGTAATTGTACAATACCCTCTTTATAAAACTAGTATTCTAAAAATGTCCTTTTTTTTTGATTTGAAGAGACAGGGTTTCTCCGTAGCTTTTGGTTCCAGTCCTGGAACTAGCTCTGTAGACCAGGCTGACCTCGAACTCACAGATATCCACCTGCCTCTGCCTCCCGAGTGCTGGGATTAAAAGCGTGCGCCACCACCACCCTGCCTAAAAATGTCTTCTAGGTTATCAAATTTCCAAATGGGTATGCTGCTGACTGACTGTTACCTGACTGCCTTAGGTTACAAGGCTACCATAAAGGCAAAAAATAAGATAATGTCTATAAATCACAGACCACAGTGCTACCACTCTAAAGATCTACTTACACACCAAATACGATATGGTCCTCTGTAAACCCCAGTGTTGCCTTATCTGTTTTGAATAATAAATGATAATCTCAAAAAATGGGCAAATGTCTGCGTTCTTGCTCTATAGTCCTCATGCATATAATGTAATCAGTGCAGCCTGGAGAAAAATCCATGCCCATCGACCAAAACCTGGATAGAAAATTGTTGGTACATTTAATCAATGGAGTACATCTCAGTGTTAAAAAAAAATAATTACATCTTGAAATTTGCAGGCGAATAAATGAAACTAGAAAAATTCACCATGAGTCAGTAACCCATACACAATGATGAGGATGGTATATTCCCAATCATAAATAAACACAAACTATAAAGCAAAACATCAGGGACCGATAACCACAACTCCAGGCAAGCTATGTAATAAGGGGAACATTAAGGGAAACAAACATTCATCCCATTGAGAAGGGTAAAAATCAAGATCTCCTGAGAATATTAGGAAAGTATGCGTGCAGGAAGAAGGTACTGCAAAAGGGGAAGAAGAGGAAGATAGAAAGGGAAAGGGGAGGAGAACTTGAAGGAACAGGATTTTCAAGATTGGTGATGGACAGAATCAGAGAGCAAGGAAAAAGGTATCTTGATTGAGGAGGGAACCATTATGGGACTAGCAGAAATATGGAATAGAAGTAATTTTCAAGAATCTACACGGATGACCCCAGTGAAGACCCTAAACAATAGTGGAGAGTGTGCTTGAAGAGCCCTTGCCTAATAGTCAGATTGATGACTATCTAAAATATCATCATATAACCGACATCCAGCAACAGGTTGAAGCAGATGCAGAGATCCACATTCCATCACAGGGCTGAGCACCCAAAGCAAACTTGATTTTTGCAGGAGTGAGAATACATGCAAGGAGACCAAGGCTGTAATGGGAGTACCCGCTGGAACAGCTTACCTTAGCTCATGGGAGCCTAACGACTCTGGCATGACAGTGAGGGAACCAACATAGTGCCAAGTAGGCGCTCAGAATATGGGTACCAGTGTTTGCCTGGGACAGACTGTGGACCACTCTCAGTGGGATGAGATTAAACCCTAGCGTTTGTTTTGGCTTTTGTGAATCCGTTCTCTGGAAGGCTAAATAGACATAGTAGGAACAAAATAAACATAAAACAATACAGTGAAACTATAGTATGCTCATGTGAAAAAAAATGTATACCTAATAAAATTGCTTGTGTTATTGATGAGTCTTTTAATATACCAGGTGAAGCATACTTAAGGCAAAGGAGAACCTTTACATGTAACTTATTGTAAGTTAAATGTGATTTTGCTTTTGAGTAAGTGCAAGTTGTAGACAGAAAAAAAAATGAGTATAAGAATTTTAATTTTTACTAGATTTTGTTTATGCTATGGGAAATGATTAAAGTTACATAGTTTTTACTCTTTGTAATTGTGTTGCTGTTAATACTTCATGTCAAGGAATGAGAGGGGCGGGCTGACTAAGAACACTGGCCTGTTCATCTATACCATATTTTAAGGCAATTGTAGATCATAACCCAGCCTCTATTTAAGATATTAAGAATTAGCTGGTTGTTCTTCAGTTTCTAAACATGAACATTCAGGATGAAATCACTATTCAGCACATGAAAAATGTAAGGATTAAACTTAGATAATATAGACCAAATAAACATATAAATTAATATATATATATCAACATTTTCCTGAATAGATTTAATCATAAAGCTTGTCAAGCAGAGAGCAAGGATGGCAATTTATGTCTCTATAATCAAATCAATAAAATATAATTAAATGGCTGTGCGTATTAAAAACTCAAGTACAGGGTATGAAATATTCCTTTATACTATGTGAATAAATGTTATTGTGATTGATATAATAAAGATCCTGACAGGATTATATATAAGCAGGATAAAGTTAAGCTGATGAACCAGAAAAAGAAGTATTTGGAAGAATGAGAGGAGTCTCATTATTATGAGAAGCAGTGGGAAGAAAATGTACTTTCTATACTAGGAAAAGTTTCCAGTTCATATGATAGCACACATAAGATGTATGATTAATTTAAAAAGCCTGAGTTATTGGCTGAATGTTTGTAATTAATGATAATTTTCAATGTAGTTATTATGAAACTGTATTTTGGTACACAAATCTCTGCCTTCTAATGGCATTCTTACTTGGGCCACTAATTACTACATAACAAGTAAAAAATATACTCAAAAGATTATAAGCAATCAAAAAATGGAGGAGTCAAACATGGATTCTGAATAACTAATTTGCTCATCTAAGATCAATGCTCATGTCAAAGAGAGGAATAGCTCTTTAAGAAAAGGATTCTGGGCTGGTTGCTGGTGACTACCAGGAGTATGGTTCTCTTAAGTGGCCCTCCATTCAAATACTGAATAAGATTTCTTAACTGAGGACTATATGCTGCTCAGGGTAAGCATAGACACAATAATGTTCCAGAGGTGCAGTGATAATTATGGCTCCCTGATACCTCAGCCATGAATCTAGTCTCTCAGGAAACCAAGGGCAAGGAGCCAGTCACCAATGCCTTGCAACAACATGTGCTGTATTCTGAGCAGTGGTAAACTGCAACACAGTAGTTTAAGACTGATCTCATTGATTAAAGAACCAATCAGGCATTTAGTAATGAAGATCAGGACAAAAAACCTCTAAACAGACAGCTATGTGTTTATAAATATGTATGTACCAGTGTCTCTACATTTCTCTTTTTTACTTCATTATGTTTATTATTAAATGAGATAATATTTGAGTCATTGAAAAGTTGGGATTCATGTAATTGCTTACTTTTATTTATTTTTTTATTCATTTTACATTCTAAACACAGTTCCTTACCCATTTCTCTTACCACAGGCTTGCCTCCCCACAGCCCATCCTCCATCAATTCCTAACAAAGGTAAGGCCTCCCATTGACAGTTAACATAACCTGGAACATTGAGGTTAGGCATTTTCAAGTCCTTACCAAATGAAGGCTGTGTTAGCCATGCCAAATTATGAGATTGTCTCCAAAATTTAGATCTAGCACCAAAAATAATTTCTAGTCCACCTGGTATGGTCCCCTCAAAGCGAGTAAGCTACATAGCTATCTTTCTACATGGAGAAGGATTAGACCAGTAGAATACAGGTTTCCCAGCTGTTGCTTTACTGTTCATGATTTCCCATAAACTTGGTTCTGCTCTCTGTAGGTTTTCATCTCATGCCCTCCTCATTTGGCATTTCGGTGTTTCCTCATATCATTGAAAACTGCTTCTCATACCCTAGCATAAGTACTATGTGCAAATGTCTCATATCATTGTATGCAAGATCTACTCATGTATTGGTTCTGAACTGACTTTTAAAAGCCCAAGTATAGTATTGCACTTGATGATGGCATTTTCAAAATGCAGAAAATCAAACAGTACCCGTCTAGCTTCTGGGTTTGTTACTCCTATTTGTACAGCCTTAGTCTTTTTAAAAAGTTACAAAAGTGTTCTCTCTTGCCCTGCTTAACCCTGGTATGTGATTCAATTCTTTCCTGGTTACTGAATCCTGTCCCTAATAAATGGTGAGTGCAAGACATAAAATACTATTGCTTGCATAGTTTTCTTTAGATCACTCATACCTATAGGTTGCCAATTATATTATTTGAATACCATAGGATATTTTGTGTCAGATGGCTTCTTAGAGGAGATAACTGGTTAGGCAGTTAAAACTCCAGGTATTCAGAGTCTGAATCTCTAGTCCTCTGTACTGTTCTAGTCCCCTCATTTATTCATTTAGCTCTTGGTCCTTATCCTGTACATATGGCTGCAAGGTATGAAATTTATCCGGTAAAGATACTGTCTCATCCTTGGATATTATTTTGATGCAGTGCATATTGCCTTCAAAAAGAGATAGTTTTCTGATGACCTATCATAAGTTTTCATCAAATTTTGATTGTGAAGTTCAACAGTATGAATTCTTTCAGATAATTTCTCAGTACCACAGATTGGACTTTGTCTGCTTAGAGAATGTTATCATTTTCACTAATGTTAATGTTTTCAACTACCTCTTCATTATTAGTCTATAAAGAATGCATCATGTATAAAAATGACTCATTCTTGGCCCTGTTTTCAAAACATTTTCTTAGAGATATAATTTGAAAAACATGGCTAATTCCCAAAACCAAATAAATGGATGTATAAGAAAAATCACATACACCTTGCAGAATACCATCTCCAGCATAAGCATACTGGTTATTAAATTCCAGAATAGTAATATTGTTAATATGTATGTAACTTTCGAATTTTACAATTTACTAACCTGAACTAAGATGAATTGAAGTAGGTGTAATAATCTTTATTAGCCAGCAGGTGTCCACAGTTGCAGCACCTTAGCAGGCAGACTGAGCAGCTAGAGCTCCTGCGATTCCTTCAGCGCACTTTCGGAGCTACTGAGTCATTTCTCCCTCACATCTAAATATGTGCTGTGACAGAAACGACAAAATTTTAAGTGGATGACAGGAAAAATGTTATTTCATTTAGGCACTTATTTCCATTGTCAAAAGAGAGAACCATCCTGTGGTAACTAGGGTGCGATCCTATATCCAGCTACTTATCCCTCTGTCCTGGCTATTTACATGGAAGCCTCCCTGTCTGCCTGCTATGGCCGATTGTGATTCTGTGCTTACAGTGGCCTTTTGTTGGTATGACATTCAGAAATTCCATGCCAGATTCCATAAACAGAATGAATAGGGAATCTGACACTTGATTTTTTTTTTTTTTGAGACAGGGTTTCTCTGTGGTTTTGGAGCCTGTCCTGGAACTAGCTCTTGTAGACCAGGCTGGTCTCGAACTCACAGAGATCCGCCTGCCTCTGCCTCTCAAGTGCTGGGATTAAAGGCGTGCACCACCACAGCCCGTTGAAATTTTCAAGGAGAGCCAGGTGACTGTGTGAGAGAATACCGCCCGATATAGCCATTATCTCAGGAGGATCTTGTATTGTCAGTTGATCAGTACATCTGCAAATTCTGACAGGTATTGATTGACAAAGTTAATCTTCCTTGCAGTTTATGCAGAACCAAGATTGAGTCAGAAACTGCAGATATAAGTCTGAAGCAGTGGCTTTAAGAGACACAAATACATCTCCTGTATCGTAAACAGGAGCAGGCGACTCTTAGCGGAAAAATGAAAAATCCCACAAATTCCTTGCCTTTCCTAGGTTTCTATTGCCTCTGTCTCCTGCAGGTGTCTGAAACAGAATTCCTTGTCTACAGTTGTTTATAGACAAGCTTTTAATAAATTCAGCTAAAAGCTGGATGTTAGCCAGTAGCCTGACTGGCAAAATGCTTCAGTACAGACATTTTTTTTTTATTTTATCTGAAGGCCTCCAATTGGAGGAAAACGTACATTCAAGAGGAGATGTATTAGGAAACACTAAGGACCATGATCTAAAACCAAGGAATGGGAAGCATTAGTCTGCAATTTACGTAGAGATCTCCATCAGAGCTCCTGATTCATCTGTGTCTCCCTCCTCCCTGCGTGCTGTAAAATATTCAGGGTAATTGAAAGGGGAACACATGAGAAAATCTTTTTTTCTTTATACATACCTATCCATTCTCCTACTCCCTCTCTTCCTCCCATTCCCTCAAAATCTGCCCCACCCCCATCCAATCCTCAGAGAGGGTAAAGCACGTTGCTTAGGGGAAGATCCAAGACCCTCCCTATTGTCTCTAGGTTGATTAAGGTATCCATCCAAAGGAATAGGTGGACATGCAGTAGGAACAAATCCTGGTGCCACTACAGTGGCTCCTCAGTCCACCTCAGTCATGTAACTGCCAGCCACAATCAGTGGGACTAGTTTGTTCCTATGCTTCTTCCTTCTCAGTCCGCCTGAGTTTTTGAGATATCAAATAAGCAGGGTAATTAAGTGGAAATAAGGAGAAATTATTTTTAACCTGATCTCTGCCTACAGTGATCACTAGAGAATACTCTCTAATATTCCTGGTTGGCTGAGTGAATTTCAGGCTCCTTTTTCCTATATTCTAGCTGTATAAATGAAAGTGTGCATTCCTGTCTGAACTTTTCTGATTATGACTCTAGGCTGTCAATTACATCAGACTGATGACTGTTTTTTATCTGTTTTGTTAGTTCTTCTGTGTGTTTTTTTTATTTAGCTGAATTATTATAAAACACTATATGTATAATACATAAAACAAATATATTTATGTATAATATATAATTATATTTATATTCAGTTGAATATAATGTATAATATATTCATATTTACAAAATCATGCCTCAAAATTGATAGGATTGAAGAAAGAAATACTGATTTCAAGTCTTTTTCCAAATAGACCCAACTGGAATATAATAACGTAGTGTGCTAAAGATAAAGAAATAAAATAAGATCAAATGATTTGATTAGGAAAGTTTTATATATACATGTATATATATATATTCATGTTATCAACAATTATGTGTTTTTGTTTATAAGGTCTTATATCCAATTTCAGGGTTACTTTGCATTTGCACTATTTGTTTTTTCTTTCTCAGATGTAATTCCTACTCATATAATACATTCTTTAAATTATTCTACAAATATTTCTGGGAAAAATCCACCACATTCCCAATTCTCAAACTATTCCCCAATTTCCAAAATCACTATTACATGTAAAGATGATTTCCTTTTTCTCTCTTTAATAACAACTGAGTTCATTTATGGCATTTGTCTGTCATTCAGTATGAACCCACCTAGTGGAACCTTTGTAGTTCATTTTGGTAAATTCCTTTGAAAAGATATATGATGTTCTTTTCACTAATCTCATTAAATCAAAGAACCACTCTAATAAAGACCGGGTCTCATTTGTCCTGTCATTAAGCATGATGAGGTTTCTGAATCTTGATATATTATAAGAATTAAAACATTTTCTTCTATCAATTGAAATTCACGAGTTCACATGTGCTTATATTGAAGAAAGCAGAGAAATGAATCTGTTCCACCTAGTCTTATTTTTTCAAGGGTATAAGCCAGGATGCTTTGACATAAGGTGTGGTTACAGGACATTTTGTCAAGGCAAAAATGTATTATTACCTAGGGTGTGGTTACTTCTTGTTTGGAGATTTGTGGAGGAAATTACTTTGTTTGGTCTTTGTATCATGGCAAGGAAGTCTTGCCTTCCCCCAACATTTTGGACTGATGTACTTAAAAACTTTGAATAAGAAACTTGGGTCATATAATAGTATTTACTGGATGCCCTTCAAAATGTATAAATTTTCTCTTGAAAAATCTATCTTAATCCTAATCCCTATGCCATGTATGGACAAATAGGTTGGTCAGTACCCTAAATAGTGGCTGTTTGAAAGAGAAGCTTCTGTATGGAGGTATAGCCTGATGGACACCGCAAGTCAAGAATACCACAGGTGTAAGTAAAGTTTAAGCACTTTGGAAGTATGTAAAAATAAACATGGGTTGAATAACATGGGACTATAATTGTAAATAAATTTGTAAATATAGGGGCTGAAAATCAATAATCATCTGACTGGCATTTGCTTGGAGATACTTTCAGAGATAGTGGAGCTAAGTTGGAGTAGTGGCAAGGACAGAAATTTTTAGAATTTGTAAAGTACCTCTCCCTTGAGTTCCCATGCATGGTACCTTGGACACAGAAAAATTGAGGTGAAAATCCAAGACGATATTAACAAATATAGGCTTGGAAGGATCCCAAAAGATTCTTTTAATTTGTGAGTGATTCTAAGGGAGAGTTCGGAATGACACCATGAAAGGCAAAAGGTTGTTCTCCCTGAAATGGCTAGAAGTGAGACAAGTCACTCCAATCCTCCACAGAAGCTTCTAGATGAGGAAGCATTACAAGGACTGTGTGACTATGATCAGCCTGAGCCTGGTGAGCTATAGGAAGAAGCTGCTAAGTCCCACAATTAGGAGTTTTCAACCCCCTTGCTTCTGGTGTGGAATGAAAGTTAAAAACCTGGTAAAGAAATTAAACAGGAGCTCAAAAGTTTGAGGGATTTAGCAATATCACTGTCACAGAATTAGGAAACTCTGTACATCTCCTCTTATCAGAAAAGCACTCCTCTTCCTCCACAAGGGCTGCTTTAGATCCACCCATGGTGAAGAGACCTCCTGAAGTGTTGCAAGCACTCAGAATTTTGTGTATCTCTCAAGAAAGCTAGTTTCAGTAAGGGACAATAAGAGAAAAAGAAGCACAGTGCTTTGAAATGTTATTATTAATAGAAAAAAAAGGATGCTCGGATAAATAATAGATTAGGTACCCAAAGCCCATTCAAACAACTCAAAGAATTAAATGCAAACTGAGTTTAGTATGGCCCAAATATCCAGTTATGCAAATGCTGCTGGAGTATATTATTTTAGAAGCCTTGATTCTAGGGAAATGGAAACAGATGTACAAAGCTTGCCTGTCAAAATAGACCATCTATTGTGGAAAACCAAATCTCAGAGCTCCTGCATTCACTACATATGATTCATGTCCTAGGACTGTATGATACTGTTAGAATACCAGGTTTTTTCAAACGTATATACTATAAATAGATTCAATTTTTCATATTCAAATTGTAAGTTCATGGACAGAGCCCTCTGTCAATCTGTGCATTTTATAAACATAAAAGTCGAAAATGACATATGGGATATTTTTTAGAGTAGACACAGGTTGGGAGACTGTGGACCCCCAATCTCTGAATTTCCTGTAAGCGCTTGTTTTTCCTGTGTTTGCAGCTGTTTTGAGCAAGGCAACCATGCTTCCTGTATTTGCAGCTACTCCGAGCACGAGATCATCAGGAGTTTCTGATGGCAGGGTAGTGGGTTTCTGCTGGGGTGGTAGAATAAAATTCTGAGAGTTATGGCATAGATATTGGTCAGGGAATGCACTGTATAAGCTCCCCTGGAACACAGTAAGTTTGCTGTTCTTGATTCAAGTTGGTCTTCTTGGCATTCTTGTTTCACGGATGACCCATGTCTCTGTCTCTGTGTGTATCTGCATTTCAATCTCCAGCCCACTTCCCAGCGTTTGAACTGTACAGTGGCATATAGCATGCAGAGCACAGATCAGGCACAGTGCTTTACAGGCAGAGACGTTTCTTTTATGTAACTAGTTCCTACTTTCTTTCCTTTGATTTTATTGTTTGCATTCCCACAGTTTCAAAATTTGTTGTCTGCCTGTTGAAACAAATCATGAGATCACTACACTGTCTTTGCTGCTTTTATGTAATCCACATGTACATGAAATAAGAGCAACATTTAGGAGTCTCCCATACATAACACCTCAAAATTAAATAAAATTAGGATTTACTGTTCCTCTTAAAAAAATCTTTTAAAAGTTTCTATAATCTTAGGATCTGAGAGTCAGTCTCTTAAACCATTACTATAGCTATAACTTCTACGTCAAAATCACAACTAATAAGACTACAACATATCAAGGTAAAATGCATGATTTCTCCATGTACTTCAAATGTCATAATTTACCAACATTTAGCCCTTAGATTTTATTACAGGTTTGGTACCAATAGGCATGTCTGAACTCACTCTAACATTTTTCACTAATGCAGATATATCATTGACAGGTGGAAAAATTTGCCAAATCCAACCTTCAAGCCTACTCTAAATTGTTAGGAAGATAGTGGTAACAGATCTGCACCTTCTCTAAACAAATATAATTTCTAACAGTGTTCTAAATATTTATTCCTAAACCCAAAGGAGACAATGGCTCTAACTTACAGAACAAGAAAAAACATGATTATACATCATTTCTGCACATTTCCACAACTGCTTAAATATCAAAGAACTTACATGTTTGGTCAGAGAGTAGCTGATAAATCCAAAAGCTTTCCACTATTCATCGCTTAGAAAATTTTTGATGCAATGTCCACACACTATTTATGTACCAAGGACAGCATATCTGCTGGGAAGACAGTGTCTTCTAATTAGGCTAAGGTAATAAGAAGCATAATTTTAGAAATCTAAAAGTCAATTAAAATTCAATAAAAGCAAAGAAACAATGAAAACTGCTTAGCAAAACACCATCCCATATTGAAATGTTAATAGAAATGGAAGATTTTCTAAAATTAACACAATTAGCAGAAAAGCCACTGACAAATACTGAATGAAGGCTAAGATAGAAAGAATCAATTTCTACTGTACAGTATGATTTTGTTTTAGGAAAGGTCAATGGAAAATTGGTTATACAAAATCACAACAATGTGTATACAGTGTGGAATACTGATGTATACAATTGTATGTGCAAAATTAAATAGAATAATTTTATTATACAGTTCATTTTATTTTGACTTTTTAGTATAGATATTGTTTTAAAGGAAGGAGGAGAAATAAGTGTGAAATAATGGAAATACCTTACAATAATACAATAATGGAAATGTATAAAATTCTAAACAAAATTAAGAAAGTGTATATATTCATACATACGTAAGTATAAATATAACTATGCATACTCAATCTCATACATATACACATATGTAAACTTACATGAATATTTGAAAGTAATTGAGATTCTTCATTGTATATTAGGAGAGATATTATAAAACTGAACTCCTTATACTATGAAGGGATATCAGCTTATTGTCATTCAGGTCTAAGCAGTGTGTTATTACATTTGTTTATTGGCCAAAACATGGCTTTATGTTAAAAACTGGAGATTCATAGACCATTTCAAAAATATGCTTACAACTGCCAATATGATGGGAAAAATAAACCTGTTTTGGAAGTTCCTAAATACATTCATCGTGAAAGAATGGGAATTTATCTGCTAATATTTAGAATTAAAAAGGGATTGACGACTTGTGCTATAATTGCAGGTTAATCCTCAAATTCGCATGACCAAAAATTTTCAGTCTCATTAGCTACATGCTCAAAAGAGAAAATAGTGAGAAATCTTTAGATATATTTTTGTCATAGTGGCCGAAAAATCAGCGGAAAAATCAAGTAAATATTTTTATTAAGACTATGTGATGGAAGGCATAACACATACTGCCTTTATGGCTAGGAAACTAATAATAAAATGATGACAGACTTACATAAATAATTGCTTTTATTCCTCAGAGTAAAATAGAAAAAATGCCTGATTCCAGATTAAATATTGATAAACTCATATCTGAGCAACACTTGACCCACATCAAAGATATTCCTTTGGCACTAGTTGGAGAATAACATAATGAAAATAACATAATGATATGAAGGTCTTTTTATAGAAAATAAAGGCTCTGTGGTATTATATTCTGATGTTTCATGTCTTTAAAACCTGCATGAAATCCATGTACATTTATATTGAAAGGATGGCAGAAATATTGCAACTGATTCAAATGGAGGCTGTTGATTCCAAAGTACCAGTGTTTTCTAGTCTCAACATTACTAGCAGACATAGGAATTCAGAGTCTGAGATTGGAGATACAAAATAAGATATGCACTTGTTCAAAAGACACAAAGACAACACACACAATAACATGATCAATAAGTGGTTGATTTCCAACAAAGGTCAAGCTGTCTGTTTCCTAAATAAAAAAGAGCATACAAGGGGAAAAAAAATCATGTACAAGAGTTTTATATGCCAAAACAAAAAGACTATAGAACCTGTGAGAACCTAAAAGGTAATAGGATGAAAAGAAGTACATTTCCTATTCTTTACATTATTCAATCATGAGTCTTTGGTGACAGGTAGGGTTGTGCCTTCATATATTACTGCATAATATTATCAATGACTCTACGTTTTCATGAAAAACTACAATGTCATAACCATTTCCACAATGGATTGCAGAGAAAAGAGGAAAGAGAATGTCAGAAGCTAAAACCTGAAGCGAAGTATTTCCTTGCAGATACTGCAGTGTTTCAAGACTGAGACAGTGGTGTCAAAAGTTTAAAGAGAAGCAGAGGGTTCAGAAGCAACAATCAACTTGCTGCACAGGAAACCATAGCAGATGACTCAGAACTGTAATACTGGGAATAAACCAGTACCTGACTTTGCTAATTTTCGTGGGCTTAGTCTCATATAGAAGTCAATAGCAGTCTGCCATGTCTGGGTCATTGTAATTCGCATTTTGGTTATAAACATGAGCAGCAGAGAGCTGGCATATTGCCATCCTTTCAATAAAGTAAGGACCCGCTATGCTCAAAGTGTAATTAGCTCCGCTTGTCTCTGAATGAAAGAGTGTGTGCATTCAAATTGCTCCCGGAACAATGAGAAGAATGATCTCAATTCCACCAATAGGAACAAATCCTGTAGTTACCTTGGTGATCTTGATCGGAACTGCTGACTCATTTCTCCATCCCATCTAACTGCGTTTGGTCCAGCAGAAAAAAATGAAGGAAAAAAATGTAGTTTACCTGGGACCAGAATCCAATCATCAAAAAAAAAAAAAAAAAAAAAAAAAAAAAAAAAAAAAAAAAACATCGCAGGTAACTGGGAGATGATCATACATCTCACTCTTTGGGTCTGTATCCTGCTTATTTGCCTGAAATTTCCCATTTCTGCCTGCCGATGGCTGACTGGGATTCTGTGCTGCCGATTGCAGCTTACTGGTATCACATTCAGAAATGCAATATCAGAGTCCCTAAATACACTGATTGGGGATTCTGCCACTTGAAATTTTAAGATTCCCAGGTGCCTGAGGATATTTCCCGACATTGCAATTATCTTACTGGGGCATCTAGTGACGCATATAACCAGTACATCCCGGTGTATTGTCAGGTATTGACTCCCACAGTAAACCTGCCGTACAGAAAATGCAGCATTCAAGACTAACCCAGGAATCACAGATATAAGGAGGAAGCAGTAGCTTGAGAAACTCAAGCACATTTTCTGCACTGCGAAAAGGAACAGGTGACTCTTAGCAGAAGCATGGAAAATCAAAACGTATCTTCCACTCCCCCCCCCCAACGAGGTTCCTTTTGCTTCTGTCTCCTTTAGGTCTCTGGGACAGATTTTTTTTCTCCGTGTTTTTTTTACCGTCAGGAGCCTGACTAAAGTCTAGCTGACTTTAGTCAGGAGCCTGACAAGTAAAATCCGTCTGTGCAGACATTTTTATGCTACCTACGAACCAATAAGGAGAGAGATCTCATTTCAAGGATTGGAAAGCAAGAACCACATTTAACTTGATGATGCCATCAAGAGCTGATGATTCATCTGTGCCTCCCCCTCCTTCCTGTGTGTTGTAAAAAGAAGCAGAGCAATTGAAATGGGTATGCAGGATAAAATTCAATTTTCCCTGTGTTTTGTCTCTAGTTAACAGCAGACAACACTCTCTCTGTGTATAATCATACATGTAACTTAAATACACCTATCCTTAATATTATTGTTCATTACATCTTATTTCAGAGTACAAAAACAATAAGTCTCATGTTTTAAACTGGTATGTACTTTTAAGTCTCTTACAAAAATACCTTATATTTAACCCAATCCTCATTTAAAATATATTAAGTGGTTCTCTTCTTGTCAGTTCTGCCATTAACCTTATATTGCAAGCAGTTTTTTTTCTTCTTCCGGCCTTTTTATGAGTATAAGTCTTACCTGTTAAGAGCCAATGCAGTTCACAGTGTGAATAAATATCACTGTAAATTGTTTAATAAATAAGTTTAATAGAATTTAGCTAGTCAATATAAACTTAGGCAGGGGAACCATACTTCAATGTTGCTGAGAAGAAAAAAAATGTTAAATGGGGTTTATGATGAGTGAGCAGTAAGCTGCTTAGTATCAACAGAGACTGAATCATCACAGAAGTGAAGTAACAAAAACGTTAGATCCATTTCTGCAGTACACTAACATTGATAAACTACGTAAATACAAAATGCCTTTGCTAAAAATGATTCTATAGCTACCACATAATGTACATAGTTTGGGATAGTTAGGTATACATTTGTTTATTTACAATAAATGATCTGTAGAAAATGGCATTTAAATAACTTCAGTTCAGTTGAAGTGAGACACAATTGCTCCTGGCAGCACCGATCTATGCCTGAGAAAATGTTGAGCACTGAAGACACTCCACTTGGAGCTTGTTTTCTTCTTGGCAAAACTGGCCTTTTGGGCAAGGAACTTTCCATACCTCAACCACCGACAAAATACATAGTATCCGAAAATGGATAAGCAGGACTGTCAAATCTTGCCCAGACAGGGTAAGATGGTTTTGAACAATTTCTTGGCTTTGAAATTAGTCTGTGAGTTATTCTAGGCCTTAGCCAAAGTTGATTGCCTCAATGTTGCAAATGAGACTTTGGGTGATTTTCCAGGGGGCCAGTTGTCTCTGTTATTTGTTGCACATTTTGGAAGTTGCTTGATTGCACTTGCTACTCACTCAAATAACATTATTTCCCTTCTCGGATCTTCGATGGGGTTCAAGACTAGAGAAGTGTAGTTACTTTCCTCACATGACTTGGACAAGTTATTTATTATACAAGACTTACACTAGTCAGAATAGGATATTTTTCTTACTGCATATAATTTTGTATTAGGTTTATTTAAACAAATAGGGGAGGTGCTGCAGGAAGGTTTACCCACCTACTGGGGTCTGGCCTCATAGACTATTTACCTAGAAGCCAAGCACATCAGGCCCCTTCTCCTCCCCCCACCCTGCCAGTTCCTGTTTTGTTCCTTTGGATTGTTTTTATCTCATCTACATCCACCATTCAAGCAGAGAATCCTGATTTGTAAGTTTTCCCCCTAAATAAATAACTGTCTATCTCTCAGTTCTGAGCCAGTATGAGATTTCTTTTAAGCACCCAATATCTCTGCCTTCTATATAAGTGGAAAAATATGTAAATATTGTGGTTAAGACTATGTGATGAAAGCATAACACACACTACATTTATGGCTAGAAATAAAATAATAAAATGCTGACAGACTTACATAAAAATAATTCCTTTCATTCTTCTAGAATCAAACAAACAAAAAAACTTGAGTACAAATGCAATATTGATATCCTAACATATCTGAGCATCGTGTGACCCACATCAAAGATATTACTTGGAAAAAAGATATATATGGAAAATAACATAATGATGTGCAGGGAAGGTCTTTCTATAGAAAATAAGAGGCTTTGTTGTATTATGTCTGATGTTACATGTCTTTAAAGCCTACTTGAAAGCCATGTACATTTATATTGAAAAATATGACAGAAATATTGCAACTGATTTAAATGGATGCTGTTGATTCCAAAGTACCAGTGTTTCCCAGTCTCAACATTACTAACAGATATAGGAATTCAGAGACTGAGAAGGAAGATGTTGTTCTCCTGGGGAACTGAATTTCCCTGGAGGCCCCTGAGCGTCACTTGCCTGGGGAACGACTTTTCCCAGGAGCCAGGAGCGCACACACTCCGTGTCCCACACAAAGGCCCCTGCATGCAAGCGCAGGACGTAGTATTTGATGCATGTGCCTGGGGGTCCCCTTTAAAGGCTGAAACACCGTTCGTTAGTCCTCTTTCCCCTTTCCTCCCTTCACTGTCAAGCAAGCTTTACCCTCCCCACAATAAACCTTGCTACATGGGTTTTATTGTGTCTCGCATCTTCCTTTCCCCAAGAAGAACACTTGGGGAAAAGAAGAAGAAGTCTTGGTGCTGTGAAACCTGGGAGATCTGCTCACCCAGGATTTCCACCTGAGGCCGGAGCCTTGGCTTTAGGTGAGTTCCGAAGCCTCCCAGGGCACAATCAGGACCAAGGACCTGCTCCACAACGAGACCCACGTGTTCCATCTGCCCGGACATGGCTCCACGAACAACACTGACTCCTAATCGAGAGTTTTTCCCTTCCGGCTAGCTTAATCGCCCCTTTGAATCCAAGAATTGACCATTGAACTCCTGGCAACATCCGGTGTTCTCTGTGGTTGGGGGGGGGGTGACCTCCCTGGTTGTCCCCTTCACTAGCATTCACTCCTGGCTTGCATCCTTGTCTAAATCCGTGTCAGGGACAGCTCGGCTTTAGCCAGTGCCCCTGCCCACACGCCCCTGGGGGCCTGGGGTCCCCAGCTTTTTTTCTCTCTCTCTTTTTCATTTTTTTCCTGCCTTCTCTCTGTACAGCCGCTATAGTGCAGCTTGACCTTCGCTGCATTCCTCCTGCCCAGGGAGCCATCCCCTTCATTGGCTTGAGGCATTCAGCAAGGTCTCCTAGCACTTCACTTGTGAGCTCGGACACTTGCTCACAAATCCTGAGTGTTCGTGCTATCTGCATCTTGCTTTATCGAGGAGCCGTCCTCGGGAGGCTTGAGGTGCCACATTTTTTGCAGGTGTTTCCATGGCATTAGCCATGGGTAGAAAGCCATCCAAATCTATCCCTCCATCATCCCCACTGGAATGCGTTTTGGAGGCCCTTCAACCCCATTCTTTAATGCCTTCCTTACAGTCATCCACACTCATCCGTCTCTGCTCTAAAAAATGGCCCTGATATTCCTTAGAGGGTAATTGCAAATGGCCATCTAACGGCACTTTCAACCCCAACATTTTACTGGAGCTAGCAAATTACTGCCATCGTACAGGCAAATGGAAAGAACTCCTATATATCTCCGCTTTCTTCTATGTGGCTCTTAAGACTGACCCCTCTGTTCTTGCCCACTGTTCACCTGCTCACATGTTTTTAGCTATGCCATCTGCTACTCTGGAACCCTCTGCTCCTGCCATGGACCCAACTGACGAACCTCCACCCCCCCCTCTCCCCGGGTCTCGGAGAGCCACCTCCTCCCTCTCTGCCCAGTCAAGTGACACCTCACCTAAGTCTTCTTCTTCCAAAGTTTCTTCTAGGCATAAAAAACCCTCACCTGAGTTTTCTTTTCATGACACCTCACATAAACTTTCCAGTTCTAGGTCTCCGGAAGTCCCACGTAAATCTCCTTCCAGGTCCAGGCATAAGGAAACCTCACCTAACCTTTCTCTAGGTTTCTGGAGACCCCACCCAAATCCTATTCCAGATCTAAAAGAGTCTCACTTAGACACCCTTCTTCCGCCAGCAGGTCTCCATCCGGCTCCTCAGTCTCTGCTTCCTCCCAACTCCCACTCTTCTCATCAGAGGCCACACAGGTCGTCAGAAGTCTCTTTGGATTCATACTCCCCATCTCCCCCCCCCCCCCCCCCCCCCCCCGCCTTACTCTGCCTCCTCGGTCTTCCAAAGCCCTGCTGAGTTCCCCTTCCTCTCTCACTGGCCTTCTAGTGCTAGCACCTTCCTTCACTCCTCCGCTCACGCGTTCAAGTGCCGCCACGGAGCCTAATCCTAACCAAGCCAAGCCTGCTGCCATCCTGCCGCTGGGGGAGGGGGCTGGTGCAGATGGGTTGGTTAGGGTTCATGTTGTGTTTTCCCTGTCGCAACTTTCCCATGTAGCCAAATTACTTGGGTCCTATGCATCTAATCCTACCACTTTTATAAAAGAATTTCAATATATTATCCAATCCTACAACCTTACTTTCCACGACATTTTTATGATGTTGTCTAATAACTTACTTCCGGAGGAGCACAGGTGGGTCTGGGAGCAGGCCAGACAACGTGCGGATGAAGTTCACCAAACTCTACCCTCCCACCCTCCGAGGGCAGAGGCAGTCCCAAACCAAGAACCACACTGGGACTATAAAAGGTGGGATCTTGGCCAGGGACTGATTTCAAACTTGTCTCCTGAAAGGCCTCTGTAAGGCTACCCTTAAGCCAGTAAATTATTCTAAACTTTCAGAGATTATCCAGGATACGAAGGAAAATCTTTCTGCATTTTTGGAACGCCTTACAAAAGTCCTGTTGCAGTTAATGAACTTAGACCCAGAATCCCCAGAGGGCAGACAGTTACTAATGACTCACTTTTTAAATCACTTTTAATAACTCACTTTGTTATTCAGACATCAAGGCCAAGCTCAGGGGTTTGGAGAAGGGCCCTTTAACCCAGCAGGCAGAAGTCCTGGAGACAGCTTTCAAAGTGTACTATGCACAACACGAAAAAGCTCACAATCATTGCCACATGATAGCCATGGCTGCTCAACCGACCCAGGTGACAGGCTACCTGTCCTGTCCCATTCGTGCTGCTCCCCCATCTCCCAGGGTGCGTGAACCACCAGGTCTGTGCTTCAAGTGTGGTAAGATGGGTCACTGGGCCCGAGGATGCCCTATTCCCCATCGTAGTCCTAGGGGACCTTGTCCAAGGTATCACAGGGAAGGTCACTGGTCTGTAGATTGTCCTCTTGTGCTTGGTGGCATGGAGGCATTAGACCCTAAAAATTCCCAAGTTGACCCCTTGGGCTTGGCCCTGGATGACTGAAGTTGCCCAGGCTCCTCCTCCCTTAATGACCCGATTGTCACTGTCATCTGCAATCAGGAGCCACAGGTAATTCTCACTGTGTCAGGACGGCTCATCTCGTTCCTCTTGGATACTGGAGCAATGTATTTGGTTCTGAGGGAATTCTGGGGGCCAACCTCTCCTTCAAGTTCCCCTATTGTCAGGGTGGGGGGACAACCTTATTTACCTCAACAGACTCCACCACTCAATTGTGTGTTTAGAGGTATTTTTCTCACTCATTCATTCTTAGTTATGCCAACTTGTCCAGTACCCTTATGGGGAGGGATCTTTTAACTAAGGTTGGAGCCTCCATTTCTTTAGCTACCCCTCCCATTCGCTTTTTTCCAGATTTGTTGATGACACAGCTTCTTCTTCTCCTGGCTCCCCAATGTTCTGACACTAACACGTCTTTTCCTCTTCCAGCCTCCCAAGTGGATCCTCTGGTGTGGGAAACCCAAAATCCTGCTGTCGCTAAACACCATTCCCCTGTTGTTATTCAGTTACAAGACCCCACCAAGTATGTTACTCAAGCTCAGTAACCCCTCTCTTCCCAGAGACTCAGAGGACTTAAATCTATTATCTCTGACCTTTTGAGGAAAAGACTGCTCCGCACCACCAACTCCCCCTTTAATACCCCTATACTGGCTGTTAAAAACTCTAACGGAACTTATCATTTGGTTCAGGACCTCCGGCTCATTAACTTTGCTGTTGTTCCTCTTCACCCAGTCATCCCTAATCCCCTTACCCTTCTGTCTAACATTCCTCCAGGAACCTCTCGCTTCTCAGTTCTAGACCTCAAGGATGCTTTTTTCTCCATTCCCCTCAGCCCTCAATCTCAAAACATTTTTGCCTTCACCTGGACTGTTCCTGACACTAATTTTTCCACACAGCTCACCTGGACCATCCTTCCCCAGCCCACACCTCTTTGGCCAGGCTTTGGCCTTTAATCTGCTTTCACTGTCTCTCCATAAATCAAAACTAATTCAATATGTAGACGACATTCTCCTATGCAGCCTGTCTTAGGAGATCAGCAAGACAGACACTGTCACCTTATTAAATTTCCTATCAAAAAGAGGCTATGGAGTCTCACCTTCTAAGGCTCAATTGTCGACCACTTAGGTAACATATTTGGGATTAGCCATAACCCCAAACCAAAAGGCTATCACTCTGGACAGAAAAAAACTAATTAAATCTCTTGCAGTTCCTTCCACCAAAGAAGAGGTCTTATCGTTCCTGAAAGTGGCTGGTTTCCTGCGTTCCTGAATCCCCTCCTTTTCTCTCCTTGCCCGTCCCCTGTACTAAGCAGTTCTTGGCTCCCTGAATGAGCCCCTTCCCCATCCTGTGACCAAAACCTTCCAGAGACACCAACAGGCCCTAATCCAGGCTCCAGCTCTTCATCTTCCAGATTTAAATCTTCCCTTTTCTCTTTATGTAGCAGAAAAGAAGGGATATGCCCTTGGGGTTTTAGGACATCAATTGGGACATTCTCTTGTGCCTGTAGCATACCTGTCAAAGAAGATGGACCTCACCACTCGGGGCTGGGCACCCTGCATTCATGCTTTGGCGGCTACTAAGTTTCTTATTCGTGCGTCAAAGAAACTAAACTTTGGGGCACCCACCACAGTCTTCTCTCACCATAATCTGTCCAACCTCTTAACTTACAAAGGCTTACAAACCCTACCCCCTTCCCGAATCCTTTCCCTCCAGGTGGCACTGGTAGAAGATGCCACACTCACCTTTCAATGCTGCCCACCCCTTAGTATCTCAAATCTTCTACCTCAGCCTAATGTTAATGATTCCCCATCCCATTCCTGCATAGAGACCTTAGATGATCTACTGCCCCACCCCTCACATATACAGGAGGGCAAACTGTCCCAGGCCACCTATACCTGATACACAAATGGAAGCTCCTTTTTATGTGATAGGGCCCGTAGAGCAGGCTATGCCATAGTATCAGATACAGAGATAGTTGAGGCAGGGGCACTCCCTGCCCATACTACTAACCAGCAGGCTGAGCTGATAGCTCTCACCCGTGCCTTTCAGTTAGCCAAGGGACAATCTTTAAATGTTTACATAGACTCTATGTATGTGTTTCATATCCTCCTGTCCCACGCAGCTATCTGTAAGGAACACAGGCTTCTTACAACAAAAGGAGGATCCATAACTAACTCAGGTTATATTATGAACCTGTTAAAAGCCTCCCATCTCCCTAAAGCTATAGGAATTATTCACTGTCGGTCTCTCCAGTCCGACAGTTCCATTGTTTCCAAGGGAAATAATCGGGCTGACAGAGCAGCTAAGACAGCAGCACTCCAGAGCCCAGATCTGTCTCAGTCACCTCAGTAAGTTCTTACAGTGCAGCCCACACTCTCACAGACATCTCCTGACACCCAACAGATCCTGTCCTACCTACATCAGCTCTTTCATCCTAATAACAAAGATCTACTTCATTTTGTTAGGGCTCACCTCCAACTCACCCCTGAGGATATCAGGTTCCTTAAGGCTATCACTGCCTCTTGTCAGATCTGCCAGAAGTTAGATCCTAAGACCAAATACCGTAGCTTCCCTTTTCCTTCTCACCAGACCAGGGGCTCCCTTCCAGGAACTGACTGGAAGCTGGATTTTAGTCTTATGCCCACAGTCAAAAGAATTAAATATCTCCTGGTTTTAATGGATACAATGTCTGGGTGGGTTGAAGCCTTCCCCACCACCAAAAAGAGAGCCCAGACAGTCTCCGATGTTCTTCTCTGAGAAATCATTCCCCAGTTTGGAATTCCAACCTCTCTTCAGTCAGATAACGGCCCTGAGTTCACTTCCCAGATCTCTCAAAACTTGTCCAAGGCCCTTAACATTCCCTTGCTTTTCCATATCTCATACCACCCTCGGGCTTCAGGTAAGGTAGAACGGACTAACTGTTCTTTAAATGATGCCCTTGTTAAAATGTCCCAGGAACTTCACCTTGACTGGGTAAGACTCCTACCTCTGGCCCTCCTCAGGCTTAGAGCCCTCCACAAAAGTCCCCTTTTCATCTCACCTTTCGAACTCATGTATGGGCAGCCGGTTCCAACTCCCGTCTCCCACCTAACCCCCCCTTCCTGATCACCTGCTCACACAACTACTAACCCATCTACACTCGCTACTGTGGGATTTTACCTACCACTCATTACCTCAACCATGTGCTAATCCATGTCCACTGCCGATTAAAATAGGAGATCAGGTATTATCCCCCCCTCCAGGTCAATGTCCCTTAACCTTTTCCCCTAAATGGCAGAGTCACCTCAGAGTAATTCTTTTGACTCCCAAAGCTGCTAAGCTCGAGGGAATTCCTCACTGGATTCACCTGTCACATCTTAAACTGTTTACTTCTCCAGCTCAAGACCTCATACACGGTAACTCAGACAGGACCTTGCTCTCTTAAGTTCCAGAGGACTCCAGTCCAAGGAAAATAGAGGTCCTGTCCTTCAATCAACTCTCTTGTGCCAACATATTTTCCTTTCTCCTCTTTTTCTAAATTTCCAAATAACCACTCAGCTGTTGTTACAGGAATCATCATCAGACACGGAGCCAAAGGTTCAGGTGGTGAGCAAATTCTTAACAAAATTCCTTGACACACCAGGTTCACCACTGATTGCAGCAGTGTCTCCTGGATGTTAAGGTAATGCCCAAAACATCATACATGTTAAGAATGCATTTCTTTTAAGACATTTTCTTTAAGTTCCAGAGAGCCAGCTTGACCCACCTGAATGGACCGGACTCAAAGGAATAAGTCCTCAAATGGAATAAGTATCATTTAATTTTTATCATTCTTAGCCTCAAAAACCCTAATGCCCCCCACTATCTCAAACCCTGAAGGCCCCCGCCTCAAATCTCCTTTTTAATTTTTTTTCTCTCTCCTAACACGATTTTTGTTTTCCAGCATCTTACGATGACTCAGTTCCTCAAGACACAGAGGGATGTGGTTTCAATCAGCCATCCCAGGACACCAGCAAACAGGACACGATCCCCAGGACACACTGGACACCCCAAACCCCTCAATGCCCACAAAGTCAGCAGGAAGCAGTTATGAGACACCAGGCTATGCCTTCATTCCCTACCCATTAAGACCCTCAACTCCCCAAATTTTTAATAAATCAAAAAGGGTGGAGATGTTGTTCTCCTGGGGAAGTGCATTTCCTAGGAGGCCCCTGAGCTATGCTAGCCTGGGAAACTACTTTTCCCAGGAGCACACACACCTAGCGTCTGACGCAAAGGCCCCTGCGTGCAGACTCAGAACATGGCATTTGATGCATGTGCTTGGGGGTCCCCTTTAAAAGCTCAAAAGCCATTTGTTAGTCCTCTTTCCCCTTTCCTTCCTTCACCGTCGAGCACACTGCACCCTCCCCTCAATAAACCTCACCACGTGGGTTTTGTTGTGTCTCGAATCTTCCTTTCGTCTCCATGGAAAAGAAGAACAGAAGATACAAGATAAGATATGTACTTGTTCAAAGTACACAAAGACAACACACAATAACAAAGTTATCTGTTGTGTTAATTATTTTAAAGGGTAGTATTGATCGTGATGCCATGAACAATATATAGTTGATTTCCAGCAAAGCTTATGATATCTGATTTCCTAAATACAAAAGGGCATACAAGTGAAAAAAAATCATGTACAAGAGTTTTATATGCCAAAACACAGAGTCTGTGCCTACCAAGACAGCAGAGTGGAGCCTGTGAGAACCTAAAAGGCAATAGGATAAAAGAAGTATGTTTCCTCTTCTAAACTTTATTGTACTGAGAGAGTCTTTGGTGACAGGTAGGGTCGTGCCTTCATATGTTACTGCATAATATTATCAATGACTGTAAGTTTTCATGAAAAAAAAAACCTACGTCATAGCCATTCCCACAATGGATCTTAGAGAAAGGAGGAGAGGGAATGACTTCCTTTACTCTGTCAGAGGCTAAAGCCTGAAGTGAATTATATCCTTTCAGATACTGCAGTATTTCAAGACTGAGTGGCGCCAAAAGTTTAAAGAGAAGCAGAGGTTTCAGGAGCAGGAATCTATCTATATAAGAGACCATGGTAGGTGACTCAGAACTGTAATACTGGGAATAAACCAGTACCTGATTTTGCTAAATTTCCTGGGCTTAGTCTCATATAGTAGTCAAGAGCTTTTTGCCTTGTGTGAATCTATGTACATTCGAGTTTTGCTTATAAAGATGAGCAGCTGAGAGCTGGCATATAGTCGGAGCCTGACTTGGAAGGACCTGCAATGCTGAAAAATGTAATTAGCATTCCTTGCCTCTGACTGAAGGAGTGTATGCATTCAAATTGTTCTGGCAACAATGAGTGGAATGATCCCAATTCAATAGGCACAAATCCTGTGGTAACCTTGGTGATCTAGATCAGAACTTCTGACTCATTTCTCCATCCCTTCTAACTGTGTGTGGACCAGCAGAAAAAAAATGAAAGTGAAAGTGGATGACAGGAATAAATGTATTTTACCTAGCACCAGAATCCAATTATCAAAAAAGAAAATATCACAGGTATCTAGGAGATGATCATACATCCCACTTGTTGAAACTGTGTCCTGCCTATCTACCTGAAATTTCCCATGTCTGCCTGCCGATGGCTGACTGGAATTCTGTGCTGCCAATTGCAGCTTACTGTTATCACATTCAGAAACACCATGTCAGAGTCCCTAAACACAGTGGTTGGGGAATCCAGAACTTGAAGTTTTCAGATTCCCAGGTGCCTGAGGATATTTTGCAACAATGCAATTATCTTACTGGGGCGTCCAATGGAGCACATAAGCAGTACATTCCCAGGTGCCATCACGTATTGACCTTAGAATTACATCTTCATTACAGAAAATGCAGACTCCAAGACTAACTAACCCAGGAATCACAGATATTAAGGCTGAAGTGGTTGCTTCAGAGACTCGAGCACATCCCCTCACAGCAAACAGGAACAGGTGCGTCTTAGCAGGAGTATGTGAAATCTCACGAAAATCCTTCTTTTCCTAGGTTCCTATTGCTTCTGTCTCCTATGGGTCTCTGGGACAGATTTTCTTCTCTGTATTTTTTTTTCCATCAAGAGCCTGACTAAAGTCTAGTTTAGTCTGATGGGTAAAATCCCTCAGTGCAGACACTGCACTTTTATGCCATCTAGGAACCAATAAGGAGAGAGATCTAAAATGAAGCATCGGAAAGCGCAGGCCTGCATTTAATCTGATGATGTCATCAAGAGCTTCTGATTCATCTGCGTCCCCTTCCTGGCTGTATATTGTAAGAAGAGGCAGAGCAGTTGAAATGGGAACTCAGGATAAAATTTATGTTTTTCCTGTGATTGTTACTTGACTGCCTCAGGTTACAACGTAACCAGTAAAGAAAAAGAATAAGATAATGACTATAAATCACAGTCCCCACCGTTAACCACTCTAAAGATCATTGTAATCTACTTACTCACCAAATACGATACGGTCCTCTGTAGACAGCAACATTAAATTATCTTTTATGAATAATAGATGATAATACCAAGAAATGGGCAAAAGTCTGGGTTCTTCCCTTATTGTCTTCATGCATATAATGTAAGAAGAGCAGCATGGAGGTCACTCCTGTATATTCCATCTCGGACACAGGGTGACAATGGGATTAATGCTTGAACAACACTCTGGAGTTCGATATGGCAGTTTCTCAGAAAATTAGAAATCAACCAACAGGAAGACACATTGATACCACAATTAGAGTTATATACAAAATTTGCTCAATTAGGCTATAAGGATATATTTGTTCCACTATGTTCATGGCAGCATTATTTGTAATTGCAAGAAGTTGGAAACAATCTAGATGCCCTTAGACCAAAGAATGGATAAAGGAATTGTGGTACATTTACATAGTGGAGTACTACTCAGTGTTAAAATAACAATAATATCTTGAAATAAGCAAGCAAATGGAGGAAACTAGAAAGAAAAAAAAACATCCTGAGTGAGGTAACCCAGACCCAGAATAATGAGGATGGTATGTACCCAATCATAGGTGAGAATACCAGCTATTAAGCAAAAAATAGAGAAACTGTATCCCATGAACTTAGAGAAGCTAAGGAACAAGGAGAACTTTAAAAGAAACAAACATGAATCCCTCTGAGAAGGGAATATAGACAAGATGTCCTGAGAAAATCAGGAAAGTATGAGCACAGGGAAAGAGAAAAGTAGAAAAGGCGGTGTGTTGAAAAAGAGAGGGAGAAGAACTCGAAAAAACAGGATTGTCGAGATGGGAAATGGACAGAGATGGAGAGCATGGGAAAAGGTATTTTGATTGTGGAAGCCATTAGGGAACCTGCAAAAAACTGGAATAGGAGAAATTCCCAGGAATTCACACGGATGATCCCAGTGAAGATCCTAAGCAATAATGAATTGGGTTCTTGAGCAATGCTTGCCTTGTAATCAGATAGAAACCTATCTCTTTTTTTACATTTTTAATTGATTTTTATTGATCACTACATTTTTCTCTGCTCCCCTCCCTGCCTCTTTCCTTCCTTATCCAATCCTCTCCCAAAGGCCCTATGCTTCAAATTTACACAGGAGATCTAGATATCTTAAATGTCAATAGAGCCAAAATTCAGCAACAGATGGAAGCAGATGCAGAGATCCACAGACAATCACAGGGCTGAGATCCCAATGTGGAGTTAAAGACTGGGAGGAGTGAGAATATATTCAAAGTGATCAAGGCTGTACTATGAGTATACACTGAAACAGCTTAGCTGAGCTAATGGGAGCCTACCAACTTTGGCCTGATAGTGAGAGAACCAGCAAAGTATTAAGCTAGGCACTCAGAATGGATGACAGTTTTATGGCTTGAGCAGACAGTGGGGTCACTGGCAGTGTGAGCAGAATATGTCCCTTCTGCTTCTTCTGGCTTTAGGGACCCATTTTCTGAAAGGCTACCTAGTTCAGCCTAGATAGAGTGAGAAAAAAGAAACATAAATTTAGAAAATGAAACTGCCAAAATATGCAAAGATAGGTAAGTAAGATGGTTTTAAATTTTTACCTTCCGCTGAAAATGGTCTGTCAGTTACTCTAAGCTTTAGCCAAAGTTGCAAATGAGACTGGGTGATTAGCCAGGTAACTCACATGTCTATCATTTATTGCACATTTTGGAAGATGCTTGATCAGCTTTCCTATTTATTCAATTAATATTATTTCCCCTCTCAGGTCTTTCATGGAATTGAAGACTCGATAGGCATGGTTACTTTCCTTTCATGACTAGACCAAGCCATTTCTAATATAAGACTTAGATATCATAGGATAGGATAATTATTGAAACATTTAGCATATATTTCTTGCTTGACATTGTTTATGTTGTTTGTTACTCTAAATTTTATATGTGGTATCTGTTATGATTGTATATAATTTTACTTTGTGTTTAAAATTCTCTTATTTAGACAAAAGGGAGAGGTGCTCTGGGAACTGATTAAGACAATGGTTTTGAGATCCTGGGCCACTTTGGCGTGGTCTTGGGGTACTATAAAAACAGATGGAGAAATGTGCTCTTTCTCCCTCTTGGCTGCTGGATTATTTTCCTGTTTCCTGCTCATGCAGAAGACTGATAATCGGAGAGTATACCCCTAATTAAAGAACTCTTTATTATACTCAATTCTGAGTAATGTGGGACTACTTTATGGCAGTGCTCCACAAAATATTTCTATTCCTCTACTGAAGTATTCATTTAATCCAATAAGAACTTTGCTTCTTTGCAAAATCACAATTGTTGTGAAACTATATTATTTACAATACTGTTTGGCCAATAACTTAAAAGTATTGCTAGTTAGTTCTTATATCCTAAACTAATCTATCTCCACTATTCTGTGCATCCCCACGAGGTCTTGACCGACTAGCAAGTATTGGTAGGTTCAGGTGAAGGCATCTGTCTCTGACTGGAGTTACATGGCTTCTCCATGACTCCACCTGTATTTTCATATATCTCTTTCAGCCTGGATTTACTCTGTTAAACCATTAGTTGAAAGCAGCTTCCTTATTAGTGTATGGCAATAAAATATATTCACAGCATACATCACCTCCCACAGCACCTCCCCATTTTTTTCTAAATAAAAAGGGACATTATAACTTTTTTATCATAACTAAGGAAAACTATAATTATGACTTTATTCTTCGACTACATCAAAGTATCCAGAAATATAATATTGCCTAGTTTAAAAAAAAGTACATTGTAAGCAACCTCAAAAACTCTAGATTTGAGAGAGACATCTCACTGCATGGACAGTCACACAAAGATCTTCTGTAACTTTGTGGGTACCCATTTCAGCTTACTGAACCATGGTTTCTGGCAGACTTTTCCAGGATATTTCAAAGACAGTTCCACCTGTACTGGCAGATTTTCAGTCACTTTCTTCTGTATCCTACAGAATGCCTTGCAGACTGTTTCATGAATTAGGAACACTGGAGAACTGTCTCACCTTCTTTAGGCAGCTACAGCTGTCATTTTCCTGTGGGTCCTATGTCCAGTTCATACAGCATATCATCAAGCGGTCCAGGCAAGAGCAGTTTCTTGCCCAAATGGCTAGCAAACTCCATAAGGAGCCTCCTCGATGCCCATCTTCATTTGAAGTAATTGGTGCTGCCAGGAGCTGATGGGCGTGTGTCTCATTGTCACAAACAGTCCTACATTTTTAAAACATTTTAAATATCATATGCTATTAGTTTTTGAGAGGTCTGAAGAATAACTATCCATCAGAAATATATCTCTTTACATCAAGAAAACCTGAATAACATGACTACAAACGTGACTATTATAGATGACTCCCATTAACCTAAGTTTCTTAATCATACATTCTATTTTAAACTAGCTGCACAACACAAAACCTTAATCAATAGCATACATTCCTATCACACAAGAGCATATATTAATCAAGAGCATATATTCCTATCACACAATTAATCTTTAATTTGTATCTTATATGTACGCAGATGAAAAATCCAGGTCCGTCAGTTTTTTCCTTCCCCTTGCTCCCTTTCCGTCGGCTGCTCTTTTGGATCATGTGATTCAACCGGTCAAGCGGAGGATTCTGATTTGTGAGTTTACCCCTAAATAACTATCTATTTCTCAATTCTGAGCTAGTGTGAGATTTCTTTTAAGCGTCTGTTCACCGTTTCAATTAAGGACCCGCTATTCTGAAAATGTTATTAGCTCGCCTTTCCGCTGACTGAAGGAGTGTGTGCATTCAAACTGTTCCCGGAATATAAACCTTCGAGGAGAATGATCCCAGTTCCTCCAAAAGAAACAAATCCTGTGGTAACCATGGAGATTTCTATCAGGGCCGCTGACACATTTCTCCCTCCCATCTAAATGTGTGGTCCGGCAGGAAAAAAAAAAAAAAACCATGAAAGTGAAAATGGATGACAGAAAAAAAAAAATCAGTTTAACTCGGAACTGGATGCAAGTATCAAAAAAGGAAAGCATTGCGAGATAAATAAGAGGTGATCATATATCCCATGTCTTGGTTCTGTATCCTGCTGTCTACCTGAAATTTTCCATTTGTGCCCGCTGACGGCTGATGGTAATAGAGTACTGCCGATTACAGCTTACTGGTATCATATTCAGAAATGCCATGTCAGAGTCCCTAAACACATTAATTGGGGAATCAGACACTTGAAAAATTTCAGATTCCCAGGTGCCTGAGGCTATTTCCCGAGATCTCAATTATCTTACTGGGGCCTCGAATGGCGCATAAGGTCAGTACATCGCAGTTGTTGTCAGTTATTGATTCTCTAAATACATTTTCATTTCAGAAAATGCAGAATCCAATTCTAACCAAGGAATCACAGATATTAACACTGAAGCCGTGGCTTCAGAGACTCAAGGACATATTCTGCACTGAAAACAGGAACAGGGGAATCTTAGCAGGAACACGGAGATTCTCAACAAACCTTGCTTTTCTATGTTTGTATTGCTTCTGTCTCCAGCAGATCCCTTGGACAGATTTTATTCTCTGGGGTTGTTTACAGTGAGGCTTTGACTAAAGTCCAGCTTTTAGCAAGACTTTAGTCAAAGCCTCACTGGCAAAAATCCCTCACTGCAGATGTTTTTATGCCATGTAGGAACCAATAAGGAGAGAGCTCGCAAAACAAGGACCGGAAAGCACAGGACCGCAATTAACGTGGTGATCTCATCCAGAGCTGATGAGTCATCCATGACGCCCTCTGCCCTGCGTGCTGTGAAAAGAAGCAGGGCATCTGGCTGAACACAGGATAAAATGCAATTTACCCTGTTTTTTGCCTACAGTTAACAGCAGACAAAACTGGCAATGTATGACAGGTTGTGTGAGCTTGCAGCTGTTTTGCCTCCAATATACCCTCCATTCCTGTCTGGAGATTTCTGATTGTGACTCTGTGCAGCCAAGTGTATCTGGCTTCTGATTTTTTGTAATCTGTTTTTGTCTGTTTTTAATTATGTTTCATATGTTACATATAATACAATAGTATGTATTATATACAAATATAATATACAATTTTCAATGTAGTTGAATTTTAATATATAATATATAAATAAGTTGATTAGAGTGTTGTACAAGGGAATGAGTCGATTTAAGAAAGAAATGTAGACTGGAAATCCAATTCCAAATAGACTCGACTGTAATATAATATCACACAGTGTCTTAATGAAAAAGAAACGAATCCAATCTAATTGATTTCAGGGAAAAAAATATATTTGCATTGTTAACATTAGTTTTTGCTTGTTTTAAGGCCTTATAGGTGTTTGCACACTTAACTTTGTAAGAAGTAGCCTTCATATTTTTGTTTCTTGCAAGCAATCAATATATACAAAATGGCCTCTAAATAATAATTTATAAGAATTTATTTTTAAAATCTACTAGATTCCAAATAGTATCACGTCTCTCCCAATTACATAATCACTATTAAATCTGAAGTCGTTTTTTTTCTATATTTAATAAAAAACATAATTTATTTAAGGAAATTGTATGTCCATCATTTTAAAGTCATCTGTTGGTATATGCGTGCACTTCATGACAAGCTAACCTGAAAATAAGTGTAAGTTTCCTTCTCAATTAGTTCAATACAGCAAATATTCACTCTAATAAGGATTTGGCTTTATTTGTCCTGCCACTAGGCAGAGTGGGATTTTTGAGCACTGTATATACTACAAGGATTATGCATTTAGTTACAATTTTTGAAAATTCATTCACTCCAATGTGTTTACATATTAATCAAATACTGTTTTAATGCAGATATTTATTAAAAATATCAGATTTGAGACAGGTTTTCTCCTTGGACTGAAACATAGCATTCTATCATAGCTGGCCATAAATACTCAGAAAACTTCCTTTTACCGCACTCTCGAATGTCCTGGAATTTTATAATACCAGCATGCCTTCTTTAGAAAATGTGCACTCTAAAAATGTCTTCTAGGTTTGCAAATTTACAAATGTGCAAGTTGCTGACAGAGACTGCTGCCTGACTATCTCAGATTACAATATAATCATAAAAACAAAAAAGTATGATAATAACTATAACTGACAGACTGCACAGTAAACCATTCTAAAGATCATTGTAATCTACTTATTCACCAAATATGATATGGTCCTCTGTAAAATCCACGGCTATATTATCTTTTCTGAATAGTAAATGATAATGTGAACAAAAAAGGGCAAATGTCTGTGTTTTCCCTCTATCATCCGCATGCATATAATGTAATAATAGCAGCATGGAAGAAAATCTATGCCCATCGACCAAAAAAATGGATAAAATATGAAGAATCAATTACACCATTGAGTACATCTCAGCTTTAAAAAAAAATGACATTTTGAAATTTGCCGGCAAATGAATGAAATTAGAAAAATCCATCCTGGGTGAGGTAAACACAAACAAAAAATCCCAAAAAGCAAAACCAAACAAAAACAAAGGAAAAAGACAGGATCTCGGGAGAAATTGGGAAAGTCCGGTTGCAGGGAGAAAGTAATGCAGAAGGGGAGGAGGGGGAGTGAAAAGGAGATGGGAGGAGAGCTTGAAGGAACAGGATTGTCCAGTGGAATATGGACAGAGACAATGAGCAAGGAAATAGGAATCTTGATTGAGGGAACGATTATGGGACCAGCAAAAATCTGGAAGTGGAGAAATTCACAGGGATTCACAAGGATGACCCCGGCTACACCCTAAGCAATAGTGGAAAGGGTGCTTGAAGAGCCTTTGTCTTGTAGTCAGATTGGTGATTTTTTTAAAAATGTCATCATAGAACCTCCATCCAGCAACTGATGGTAGTAGATGCAGAGATCCACAGTTGATCACAGGGCTGAGCTCCCAAACTTCAGATGAAGAATGGGAGAAGTGAGAATACAGTCAAAGAGATCAAGGCCGTGATGGGAATACCCACTAAAACAGCTTGCCTGAACTAATGGTAGCCTAATACCACTGACCTGACATTGAGGGCACCAGCATACTGACAGTGAGGGCCTTTGATTTTGTGGGACAGTTGTATGGCTGGGACTGAGTGCGGGGATAGGAGCTGTGCGAGCAGGATTAATCCATCCTGCTTTCTCTGACTTTAGGGAGCCCATTCGCTGGAAGGCTACCTAGCTCAGCTAAGATATAGTGGAAACAAAATAAAAATAAAAAATGGAACTATGATAGACTTATATGAAATAAAATAAATTCCTAAAGAAATTATCTGTGTAATTTATGTGTCTTTTTTTGTTTTGTTTTCTTTTGTTTTTTCAAGACAGGGTTTCTCTACAGCTTTGGAGCCTCTCCTGGAACTAGCTCTTGTAGACCAGGCTGGCCTCAAACTCACAAAGATCCTCTTGCCTCTGCCTCCTGGGTGCTGGAATTAAGGTGCGCCACCACTGCCCAGCATTATGTGTCTTTTTAAGGTACCAGGTAAACCTACATAAAGCAAAAGAGAACTTTTACATATAATATATAGTGTTATTTATCTTTGATTTTGCTTTTGAGTCATATACTGGAATTTTCCCTTTACTATATTTTCTTTATCCCTGTAGGAGCCAGCCATAATAATCTAAATATGAATAGATCACGCAAAGGAAGTTCTTTAGTTCCAACCATTATCACTTGACAACTTAGGACTCAGCCATCAATAAGTTTGAATTATGTGGTCAGCTTCAGCAGAGTCCTGTCCTTGCAGGGTTCGTTCCTGCCCCAGAGAAAGTACAAAGACAGCCGCCTTTCAAATATTTGGGATACCCGTTGTATCCTAAAGAAATTATTCCTCAGAAATTGGAAATTATGAGAGAAAAATGGCAAACTTGAATGAATTTCAGAATTCCTGGGGGACATACCAACAACTACTGTGGCTCCATGGGGCTTTTTGGTAGCCACATTTTTCAGACAGGCTTTATTTGTTAGCAGTGAGTAGAGGTATGAATTCTTAGAGACAGCTTTCTGCTTCATAGTGGAAGCCAAAACTGCTCTGGATCTTTTGGATGGTCTTCTTGCAATGCATGTAAATGGTGTTTGTGAGCAGCCGGTTGCAAATTGCTTTATAGTGATATAGGCCAACTATGTCCCTAGTTCTGGGGCAATATCATTGCTTAAAGAAGTGATGAACATACCCCTCCAATGTTGGATGGGGTTAATTCAACAGGCAAAGGCACAGAGATAATCTCTGCCATGCCTGATAAACACTAAGAAGAAAAAACTCTCCTGTCAAAAAATGATTATACATATACAATAAAGATAGATTCATTCAAAAATAAACCTCTGAACAAGTCATGGTTGTTTAAAAAAATGTTCTTGTCTTAAGAATAAAATGGTTATGGGCAGTAATAGAATGAAATAGTTTTACAAAATAAAACAGTCTTTAAAAATAAAGTAAAAATAACATAAAATACAGACATTCATAAATTGGAGGAGTAAAGATAATATATTAATGATAAAATAATACAGTAAAAAAAATTCTAAGCAATGTAAAGATGGAACATACACAGAGAGTCTGGATTATGTATATTATTGTGATTTCTTTGAAGTTTTTGATGGCAGAGAGACACTTGATTTTGATGACTGCTTGGCTAAACCAAAACATATATGATAAAGGTTTCAAAATTAAAGTCTAAGGACATTTCTATTGTTTTTCTTTTTTTTTTGTTGTTGTTGTTGTGGGAGCTGCGGGCCTGCTTTTCGTCCTGCCCGGCTCCCGCCCTGCTAGCTTTACACCAGAAATAACAATACACAAATTGTATTATTTTAAACATTGCCTGGCCCATTAGTTGCAGCCTCTTAACCCATTTCTAATAATCTATGGAGCACCACGAGGTGTGCTTACCAGGAAAGATTCAGCATGTCTGACCTGGTGGCTGGCTGCATCGCATCTGCCCTGGAGAGAGCTGAATGGCGTCTGAGCTCACTTCCTCTTCCTCCCAGCATTCTGTTCTGTTTATTCCGCCTATCTAAATTTTAACCTATCAGGGCCAAAGCAGTTTATTTAACCAATGACCTTCCTCCATCATTTTTCAACACAGGGTTTCTCTGTAGCTTTGCAGCCTTTCCTGGAACTAGCTCTTGTAGAAATCTGTCTCCCTCTGCCTCTTGAGAGCTAGGATTAAATATGTGTACCACCATCCCACGATGGATATGTTACTTTGCAAAAGAAGTCCTGCTTTTGTTTCCACAGAAGATGAGAACTATTGGATTATTTCCAGGATATTGTGGGTTAATGGAGCAAGATACCCCTAAAGGTCTCTATGAACCCTAAAAAATTGACCAACAAACTGCAGGAAGAAGTTTAGAGAAAACTACACCCAGTTTTTAAAATTACTTTTTGTTTGCTTGTTTTCATTTAAAGTGAGGTATGTCTTTCTTTGAAAATTTGTAGAATTCTGAATTGAAACCATCTGGTCCTGTCCTCTTTTTTTTTTTTTTTTTGGTTGGGAGATTTTGATGACACTCTCTATTTCTTCAGCAGTTAGCAGTTATTGTTCTGTTTAATTTGCTCATCTAATATTGATTTAATTTTGGTAAGTGATATTTATCCAGAAAGTTGTCCATTTCCTTTTAATTTTCTATTTTTGTGGAGTCCAGGTTTTTGAAATATGACCTGATAATTCTCCATGTCTGTTGTTATGTACCCCTTTTCATTTCTTATTTTGTTAATTTGGATATTCTTTTTCTGCCTTTTGGTTATTTTGGATATTGATTCCCTTGAAGAACTCTTTGTCTCATTGATTCTTTATATTGTTTTCTTTGTTTCTATTTTGTTAATTTCAAGTATCAATTTAATTATTTCCTGCCATCTAGTTCTTTTATGTGAGTTTGCTTCTTTTCCTTCTAAACTTCTCAAATGTTCTGTTAATTCACAAGTCTTGGGATTATTCCAGCTTCTTTATGTAGGCATGTAGTGCTATAACTTTCCTCTTAACACTGATTTCATTGTGTCCCATAAATTTTGGTATGTTTGTGGTCATTTTCATTGAATATTATGTGCTCAGCTATGTTCATAGCAACATTGTTTGTCATAGCCAGAATCTGGAAACCAACCTGAATGTCCTTCCACCAAAGAATGGATAAGGAAAATGTGGTAAATTTACACAAAGGAGTACTACACAGCAGAAAAAAAAACGGCATCTTGAATTTTGCAAGCAAATGGATGAAGCTAGAAAACATCATTTTGAGTGAGGTAACCCAGATCCTGAAAGGCAATTATCACATATACTGACTCATAATTGGTTTTGAAACACAAAGCAAAGAAAACCATCTCACACAGCACAATCCTGGAGAACCTAGACAACAATGAGGACCCTAAGAGAGACATACACAGATTTAATCGACATGGGCAGTTGAAAAAGACAAGATCTCATGAGTAATTTGGAGCATGGAGACCTTGGGAGAGGGTTGAAGAGGAAGGGAAAGGCAGGGAGAGGAACAGAAAAAAAAAAGGTAGAGTTCAATACATTTTTTTAAAAAAATCAAAAAAATAAAGTGGGATATAATATAGAGATAAAAACTTTGCATTGGATAGGACCAAAGTCTACTTATACAAATTTAAGTTTAATTTTATTACACTGTATATGGGTGCTTCTGTTCTTGTTTAAATATTGTGTATTAGGAGCTAATTTAAATGTAATATAAAGTTAAGGAATATAGATTAAAAGATATCATCTGCAATGATCAAAATTGTAGTCATGTTATGTAGGTTCCCTAGATTAGCAGAGATATAGTTCACTTAGATAAATAATCTTCAATATTTCAAAGACATACAGGATATAGCATTTAAAAGGTTTTGAGAAGTTAGATTTTAATCAACAGTGGGACATGTCTGCTTCTGGCAGCACCAATTACTCCAAGAAGATGATATGCATTGAAGAAACTCATGAAATTTCCTACAGTGTGACAAGGCTAGCTATAATGCAAGAAACTAATCTTCTATTGAGTGCTTAATGCTGGATAAATTATACATGTACAATCCACAGAGAAATGATTGCTCAACTTGCCAAACGGTGAAACAATACTTCAGGATTCCTGCTTCATGAGGCCTCCAGTTACTCTGCAGGACACAGAAGAAAGTGACTGTCAAACTGCCAGTGTAGGTAAAAAACGTCTTTCAAATTTTGCGCTTCATGGAAGTCTGCCATATACCATGGGCCTGTAGACTAGGGGGAGGTAGTAGCAGGGCACTCCTTGTCAAAATTGGCTAGTTGTGTAGGTCACATGAGAAAGTTGGCAGCTTCATTTGAATAGAATCTATTTATCTATAATAAATCCTCCATTTATATCAGGACATTTATCATTTATGATTGTGACTTTGGTCTGCAAAGTAGATCTTGCTGCTGAATCTTTGGGATAAGTTTATATCAGTTGATTCTTGTAGCTTTTTAATGAAACTAAATTAATATAATATGTTATATAAAATACTAATTTATATTTTATACATTTGTAACATTTAATCATAAACATTCATATAGTTGAAATATAAAATATAATACACTTATATCCACTATATTCTGCTACCAAAGTGCTATTTGAATTGAAGAACAGAATGTGGGATTCAAGCCCTCCTCCAAATTGATCCAAAGGAAATATAAAATCTCAGAGTGTATTATTTATAAAGAAATAAATTAAGGTCAATTGATCCCAAGAAAAAATATGTTAAATATATGTATAATGTTAGAAATTATTATTGACATTTTTGTGGAATTATTTCTCATTGCACAGATAACTTTGAATGTGGTCATTACACTTTTGTTTCTCACATGGAATTAATATCCCTAGTATATCTTCTTTATATTAATATAAACATACATTGATTTGAAAAATTCCACCATATTCTCAACACTAAATTCTAATCCAGTTTCAAATACCACTCTAGAATCTGAAATATATATTTTTTCACCATCTATTAACACTGAGTTCATTTAAGATAATTTTATGTCCATGAGTATGGAGCCATCTGCTGGAACAAAAAATAATTTCTCATGACAGACATTCCTAAAAGAGAAGCCTAGCTTTCCTTCTGAATTAGCTCATTAAATCAAATAGTGACTCTTGTGAGTGTAGGGATTCATTAGTTCTCCCACTAGGAATACTGGGATTTTTGAGCGCTATATGTACTACAAGAATTATGCATTAGTTCTAATTGTTGGAAATTCAAGGGTACAATTATGCTACATATCAATCAAATACTGGTGCAGATGTTTATTAAAATTAGCTGATTTAAGATAGGTTTTCTCTTTGGACATGACATTTGCCAGGCTAGCCTAGGTGTCCAAGTTTATTCAGATACCATCATTTTCCAACACTTCTCAAATATCCTGGAAATGAGCAATTGAATATAAATGTTCTAAAAATATATTCTAGGTTTACACTTTCTCCCTATCAGTTCACAGAGTAGCCATCAAACAATAACAAAATAAGACAACAAAGTGAATATAACTCAAAGGACAAACTTCTGACCACTATATATATCAACATGTTCTACTTGATTTCTAGTCATCATTTAGTGCCCTGGTTTCTTTCAGGTTTGAACTCTATTTTCTGAATAGTGAATATTAATGTCAGGAAATCAGCAAGTCCCTGACCCATATCCTTATTATCTCCACAATACAATAAATAAAGAACAGAATAGAAGTTATTCTTGAATGTTCCATGCAAAAGTGAGAAAGAATTTCAGATTAAAACAATACTCTGCACATGTCTGAAAAAAATTAATGTATGATAAAATTACATGTGTCAATCTGTCCACCTTTTTATGGTGTAAGGCAACAATACATCAAACACAAGAGAACATTTAAATATAACATAGTATTTTAAATGTGATTTTGCTTTTGAGTAATTGCAAGTATTAGAAGAAAATGTGTCCTACAATAGTTCCTTTCATGAGGTTTTCTTTTTTTTATTAGGTTTTTAAAAATACCAATCTAAGTTCCAACTCCCTGCCCTCCTCCCATTCTCTCCACCCATGCTCCCACCCCACCCCCATCCCATCCTCAGAGAGGGTAAGGCACATTGCTTTATGGAAGGTCCAAGGCCCTCCATACTGTATCTAGACTGAGCAAGGTATACACCCAAACAGAATAGGATTCTTAAAAGCCAGTGTGCAGTAGGGATGGTTCCTGGTACTACTATCAGTGGCCCCTCAGTGTGGCCATCCAGGAAACTGTCAACCACATTCAGATGCACTAGTTTGGTCCTATTCTTCTTCATTCCCATTCTGGCTGAAGTTGTTAAGTTCCCATTAGCACAGATAGACTGTTTCAGTGGGAGAACACACCATGGTCTTGACCTCTTTGCTCATATTCTCATTCTTCCCAGTCTTCACCTAAACTTTGGCAGCTCAGTACAGTGCTCCAATGTGAGTCTCTGCCTCTGATTTCATCAGTTGCTAGAAGAAGGTTCTATAGTAGTATTTAAGATATGCATCTGTAAACCGGAAGGTGGTGGCACACGCCTTTAATCCCAGCACTCGGGAGACAGAGGCAGGTGGATCTCTGTGAGTTCGAGGCCAGCCTGGTCTACAAGAGCTAGTTCTGGGACAGGGTTTCTCTGTCTCAAAAAACAAAAAAACAAAAAGCAAAAACAAAACAAAACAAAAAAACCATATGCATCTGTTTGACTACAGCACAAGTCAAAATCAGGGACCCCTCTCCTGTATTGCTTAGGGTCTTAGAGGGGTCATGCTTATGAATTCCTGCGAGTTTTCTTAGAGCCTGATTTCTGCTAACCTTATAATTGCTCCCTCAATCAAGATATCTCTTTCATTGCTCTCATCTCTGTCCTTTTTCCATCTAGACTATCCCTTTCCCTCAAGTTCTCTTCATGCCTCCCTTTCTCCTCTCCTCTTCTCCTTTCACCCTACTTTCCCTCATCCTCATGCTCCCATTTTTATCAGGTGTTCTTGTCTGGTTCCAATATGCAGGTGGATATATGTTTTTCTTTGGATTCACCTTATTACCTAGCTTCTCTAGGATCATGAACTATTGGCTCAATGTCCTTTGTTTATAGCTAGTATCCACTTATGAGTTAGTACATACCATATTCATTTTTTTGGGTCTGGGTTACGTCACTGAGATTAGTGTTTACTAATTCCATTCATTTGCATGCAAAATTCAAGATGTCATTTTTTTTAACACTCAATGGTACTCTAATGGGTAAATGTGCTACTTTTCTATATGCATTCTTCAGTTGAGGAGCATCTAGGTGGTTTCCAGGCTTTTGCTATGACAAATAATGCTGCTATTGCCGCACACCGCACCCCAATGTCTGTGCTCTGTGCACTGGCACCCAGTTCGCAAGGGGGCTGGAGGTTATACCCTCATGGCACATTCATTCTTGTCAGCTGAGTGCATGGAAGACACCTTCTCGCTTGTCCACCTCTTTGGCTTCCCTAGCAGCCCAGCTGATCCTGCTTCTGCTAAGGAACCCTTTGGCTAAAACAGTTACAATCCGGTGTGCTAATTGTAACATTTCAAGGTTTATTATTCAAGTAACCACGGAGTTGTTTCACCACATAAGAGGCAATATTTAACAGATGTCATACAAATGGAATAATGAACAAGACATTTGTTGTACTAGCCATAAGTCCACCTGCTCTTACAATAGGAGAGTCTCTTGATTTAAATTTGCTCTGCCACAGACTCTTTGGCGGGCAGAGCCTGGAATTGCCACTGACTGTTCCTTGCCCCGCTGCTGCATTCTCTGGCAGCCCAGTGGGATCTGTGCTCCAGCCTGTCTTAGCTCCAGCACTTGTTGCATCCTCCTGGCCCTGCTGTGGCATCCACCTGGCTAAGCACCAACTGGGCAGAGGCAATGTGCCTTCCACCACAGCCACCTAGCAAAGCTCTACTCCAGTTGCCTTCTAGCCCCAGCTGCATTCAATCTGGGTCCAAACTGGTGCAAGAAGTGGAGGGGAACTCAGAAAAGCAGCCTTGCTGCTGTGCAACCACTGAAGGGGCCCCACTTAAACTTTCTTTTAGGGAATTTGGGCATTGTCAATCTGTCTGGCTACTTCCTGCTGAGCGGGGACGCTGCATTCTTAGGGGTATTTACTAAAATTTACTGCCATTTTCCAGTTGTGCTCAGTCATGGGTCGTGGCGGTGGGGAAGAGGCTGAGTTGGGAAAGCGCGGCCCAGACAGGCCCTGCGTTGCTTCCTCCCCTACCGCCAGTGGCTCTTGGAAGCAGCCAAGTCAAATGGCTGGCACTCGGGCTGCCACTGCCGCTACCACCGCTGCCCAGCTGGGAGCACATCACAGCCTAATGCTGTCATCCGCCTTGAGCGGCCTCGCTGACCGCTACTCTCCAATGCAACATTTAAGGAAGTCTCGGTAATTCATACCACATGAATCTCGAATAAATCCTTAGGCTCTCATTGTCTGTGGAGACAAAAACAGTGCTCCAGTGTGGGTCTCTGTCTCTATCTCCATCCCTCGCCAGATGAAAGTTCTAAGATGATATGCAAGATATTCGTCAGTATTGCGCTAGGATGGGGTCATTTCAGGTTCCCTATCCTCAGCTGCCCAAGGAACTAACTGGGGACCTCAGCTTGGGCTCCTGGGAGCCCCTCTAGGGTCAATTCTCCTGCCCACCCTAAAGTGGGTCCCTTAACTAAGGATTGTGGTTCCGTGCTCCCCTATCCAACCTTCCTTTATCCCGATCCTCCTATTTCCCCAAGTCCCCCCTCCTTCCCTTCTGATAAAACTGAACTCTCTGATGGTGACGAACAATGAGGGCTGATGAGACGCCAAGGACAATGGCACGCAGTTTTGATCCTACGCAATCTGCTGGCTTGGTGGGAGCCTAGCCAGTCTGGATGTTCACCTTCCTAGATATGGACGGAGGGGGGAGGACCTAGGACTTACCACAGGGCAGGGAACCCTGACTGCTCTTTGGACTGGAGAGAGAGGGGGAGAGGAGTGGGGGGAAGGGGAGAGGGGTGGGAGGAGGGGGAGAAGAGTGGGAGGAGAGGGAGAAGAGTGGGAGGAGGGGGAGGGAAAGGGGAGGCTGGGAGGAGGTGGAAATTTGTTTTTTTTCTTTATTCTTCTTTTATCAATAAAAAAAAATGTTTTAAAAAAAAAAAAAACAGAACCTTCTTTCCAAAACATCAAATTCTTAAGCCCATATTTTAAAGTCGAAATACCTTTCTTAGCAGTTCCTAGAATCAAATGTCTTTCTCTAGTCCAGAACACAAAAGACAACACAATCAACATATCATATATCTGTACACATTTATCTTTTTAGCTATATACATTCTATCTTTTCCCAATACATACGTCCCCTCCGGCCGGGGACAACCCTGTTTGTTTACCCCTCTTTCTCAGTTGGACTTTCATTTGCTGCCAAACCGAGCGAAGGACATCAGGAATAACCATATACCCCAATCCACCCTCACCTTCTGAGGGCGACCTCTCAGCGTTCCCTAGTTCCTGATATCTCGGCTGGGACCTCCACCGCACCTCGTGTCTGCGCTCTGAGCGCTTGAACTCAGTTTGCGAGCTTTGGGCAAGGGGCTGGAGGTTAAAATACACAGACATGCACAGACAGAGAGACAACGACACGGGTCATCCTTGAATTCCCCAAGAATGCTCCCTTTATTGTGTTCAGGGGCAGATTATATAGAGGTAGCCACGCCCCAGCCAAACCCACCAGAAACCACTCTCTTGCCATCAGGAACTCCTGAAGGTCTTCTGCTCAGAGCAGCTGTAGGCACTCAGATCAGGGGATTACAAGAAATTCAGGATCTGGGGTCTCACTGCTCCCAATAGCTAAGAACATAGTTCAACAATTTTTTGTAGTATTTTTGAGCATCTTTTGGGTATATGACCAAGAGTGGTATTGCTGGATTCTGATGTACTTTGATTCCAAATTTTCTGAGAAACAGCCATACTGATTTCCAAACTGGCTGTACAAGTTTACATTCCTACCAACATTAGATGAGTGTTTCCCTTACCCCACATCCTGTCCAGCATATAATACAAATATATTTACCAAAAAATAGCTAAAAAAACTAACAAAAAATAGTTCCATTTCTGTAGTACACTAAAATCAAAAGACTACTCAATTTCACAAAAGTCATTGCTAAAAGTGCTTATATAATCATCACATTCTGTACATAGCTTGAGTTGGTTATTTATACATTTGTTCATGTACAATAAAATAAAAGAATTTTAGTATTTACTAATATCTATTTTTGACTTTGTAGTGCCAATATTTTATTTAAGGAGTCAGCAAAAACTGTGAAATCATACAAATATACTGATCATGTATGAAATTCTATCCTATGTCAAGGAAGTGAACATATGCATTTTATGTATGTTTCTATATGTGTATGTATATGGAAACTCATACAGATATACATAATCTTATATAAATATTGGAAAGCACATGAAATGCATCATGGTATCTTTGAAGAGATATTGCGTAAACTGACAAAGTGTTATCAGAACTTTCTCGCTCAGGTACTACTAGTAATGTACTATTTGACTGGCTTCTTGGTCAAAGGCATGCATATAGTGCCACACTGGAGCTTCACAGACTATGTGAAAAATATTCTTACACCTGCCAATTTGATAGAAAGAACATATTTTAAGGTAATTATGAATTTCTTACATAATTATGTCATCATAGACTAGAAATCAATCTGTTGCTATTTAGAAACCTTACTGAGATTGAAGACATGTGGTATAACAGAATGATAATCTAATAAAAATAATGATCTTGTTGATGGAGTAAAATTTGCAATTAAAAAATCCCCCACTCTCATGAGCTACATGACCTAAAAGAAAAAATAGTGAGCAGTCTTCTGATATATTTTAGTAACAGCATCCAAAAAATCAATGGAAAAATCAACTAATTGTATGAATTATGATTAAGACCATTACTGGGAAGGAAATTTCCACATTTACTTTAATGGCCAGGAACACGATACTAATATGTGAATAGACTTATACAAAAACAACTTCTTTCAATTTGCTTGAGAAAAACTGAGTCCTAATTACATGCAGTTATATGCATATACCTGTGCATCATTTGACCCTTACCAGAGATGGATTCATCTTCAAGCAATAATTAGCACATAACACAAGGATATGCAGGAAAGGTGTTGCTTTACAATATAAGATGCTTTGGGGGACTATTTTCTAATATTGCAATCTTAATCAAAACCCTACCCAAAAGCTGTGCATTTTAGTATTGAAAATATGCAGAAAGATTACATCAGATTAAGAGGTGGCAGATGATTCCAAAGTACCAATATTTTTCAGTATCAAATTTATTATCAGACATATGAATACAGAATCTGAGAAAATAAGCAGAGGAGAATATGTAATATAATTAAATATGCATAGAACTCTTCAATTCTTTCCATCTCCTTATTGCCTAAGAGTCCCTGAGATTTGGAGGGAGAGGCATAAATGTCTGACTCATCCACCTCAAGAAGGTTAAAGAACACTGAGGTTATTGTTCATATTCTATTGCTGGGACACCTTATACCCACAGGCACCATTAACTACAAATGCCATTGTGTTCCACTAAGCAGGACAAGTGAGGAAAGGGATGAAAATTAACAATGGAAAACTTTATTAATGTACATTAAATGGAGCAATAACCTATGATAGTGAACTGGACAGTTTTATGATAACTTGGAAAAGCTAAAGTTATCTGAGATCAGGAGAACTTATTAAGAAAATATCTTCCTCTTATTAGAAGACTCTGGAGAGAAGTTTTAGTCATAGAAATATGTCATGGTATACTTGGGGCAAGATTATGAAAACCGAACCCCTTGTACTATGAAAGGATATGAGAATATTCTAACAAATGAGCCAATACATTGTTATCTAATTTGCTTCTTGGACAAGGGCATTCCTATATTGCTACACTGAAGCTAAAAGACCATTTCAAAAATATGTCTGCACCTCCCAGTATGATGCAAAACATCTGTCTTTAAAGTTCCTACAAAATTATTTCCCCATAGAATAGAAATGCCTCCATTGCTATTAGAAGCTTCACAGGAATGGACTACTTGAGACATGACTAAAATTGATAGTGGCTTAAATTAGCAGAAAAAAATCCTCACTCTTATGTGATACATGGCATAAAAGTGTAAATCATGAAAAATCTTCAGATATCTTTTGGTCAATGTGGCCCTAAAACCATTGGAGAAATTAATTAATTATGAGGGTTATGATTAAGGGCAGTATTTTTAAAGGATACCATACACGTCTTTCCTTCCTTCCTTCCTTTCTTTCTTCCTTCCTTCCTTCCTTTCTTTCTTTCTTTTTGTTTTTTTTGAGACAGAGTTTCTCTGTGGTTTTTGGAGCCTGTCCTTGAACTAGCACTTGTAGGCCAAGCTGGCCTTGAACTCACAGAGATCCTCCTCCCTCTGCCTCTCAAGTGCTGGGATTAAATGAGTGAGCCACCAGCGCCAGGCAGAATATCCCACACTTCTTTAATGCACTGAAAACAGAGACTAAAATGATGACAATTATACACAAAGTTTTCTTATTTCTGTAAAATAATATAGAAATAAACTGATTCCTAATTATATATTCATATATATGCATATCATGACACACATCATAAATCTTACTTCTGGCACAAGTTTGGAAATAACTCAGTGATGTGAAGGGCAGGTCTCCCATGATAAAACAACAGTGCACATAAAATTTTATAAAACTTTAAAAAGTCTGCAGTGATACAAAAGAAAATAAATAATGCTGCTATGAACATAGTTGAACAAATGCCCTTGTCATATGATCGGGCATCTCTTGGGTATATTCCCAAGAGTGGCATTGCTGGTCCAGGGGTAGGTTGATCCCGAATTTCCTGAGAAACAGCCACACTGCTTTCCAAAGTGGTTGCACAAGTTTCATTCCCACCAACAATGGATGAGGGTACCCCTTCCTCCACAACCTCTCTAGCAAAGGCTATCATTGGTGTTTTTGATTTTAGCCATTCTGACAGGTGTAAGATGATATCTCCAAGTTGTTTTGATTTGCATTTCCCTGATCGCCAAGGAGGTTGAGCATGACCTTAAGTGTCTTTTGGCCATTTGAACTTCTTCTGTTGAGAATTCTCTGTTCAGATCAGTGCCCCATTTTTTAATTGGGTTAATTAGCACAAAAAACCCAGGATAGCCAAAACAATCTTATACAATAAAGGAACTTCTGGAGGCATTACCATCCCTGACTTCAAACTCTATTACAGAGCTACAGTAATGAAAACTGTGTGGTATTGGCATAAAAACAGAGAAGTAGACCAATGGAATCATACAGAAGACCTGGATTTTAACCCACAAACCTATGAACACCTCATTTTTGATAAAGGAGCTAAAAGTATACAATGGAAGAAAGAAAGCATCTTCAACAAATGGTGCTGGCACAACTGATGTCAACCTGTAGAAGAATGAAAATAGACCCATATCTATCACCGTGCACAAAACTCAAGTCCAAATGGATCAAAGACCTCAATATCAATCTGAACACACTGAACCTGATAGAAGAGAAAGTGGGAAGTACCCTACTACAGATCGGCACAGGAGATCGCTTCCTAGGTATAACCCCAGCAGCACAGACATTAAGGGACACATGGAATAAAAGGGACCTACTGAAACTGAGAAGCTTCTGTAAAGCAAAGGACACTGTCACTAAGACAAAAAGGCAACCCACTGACTGGGAGAAGATCTTCACCAGCCCTACAACAAACAAAGGTCTGATCTCCAAAATGTATAAAGAACTCAAGAAACTAGGGTCTTTCTTAAATCTCTGCTTATTGTATACTATAATCCCAAGTGACCCAGGCATTATAAATATTTTTTCTCACACTTCCTTCTCTTACACAAACCAGTCCACATTTCAGTGACTCCTCCCACACATGTCTAATGGTTGATGTGTAATATTCAAGCATTGACTAATTCTTATTACTGTACCCGAGGAAATCCAATATTTCTAACACAGTGATTACTGTGGATTAATTGCTCAGTTTCTATGATTCAACAGCAATCATGCCAGGGTTGATGATATAGGAATGAGAACATTAAAGTTTAGATTATTTAGTATTAGCTTAAACTAAGAAGAGATACTCATCAGAAATATTTTACATTGCTAGTAATTGTGGTTTATTGATAGAGATTCAATGTTATTTTTGCAAGATACCATACATAGATTACTATTCTTGTTTGGGTTATTTTTTTCTCGTGCACACATTGTAAAATGTAACACAAAATGTTACACCATGAAAACTACTATTGCAAACTGTTTAGAAAAACTAACAATAATAGGTAGTAGTTAATCACTGCTAACAATAAAAAATGCAGTAATATCAGATATGTTTTCTAAGTAAATCAGTGATGAATTTTCATAGATAGGTAATCTTCAGACACATCAGAGATGTAAATAATGTAGAATGTTAGATATTTTAATGGCACAAGCATTTTTGACAGCTATGTACGTCTGCTTCTGCAAGCATCAATCTACTACGGAGAAGCTAATGGTCTTCAGTGAATATTCATATGGAGTTTGATTTCAAAGTTGCAAAGTTAGACACCAGAGAAGAAACTGCCTTTGTTTCAACTACAGATAGTATGCTGTCCACATTTGACAAGAAGGACACAAAAGATATGGGCTCCTGAAATTTGTCAAGATTAAAGAGGCCTCTCCTTCAATATAATGTCTTTAAGCAACATGTGAGATATATTTTAGGGCAGTAATCTAAAGACAAATGCCTCCATATTGCAGAAGAAACTAGTGTGTCTGTTTTTGCAACCCACAATCTCCTAAATTCTATAGTTTTAAAAATTATTTGTTTTGCACTTGCTGTTTACTCAGGTAATATATTCTCCTGCTCAGTACATTAACATGTTTGAAGACTAGATAGTTATGATTTTGCAGATTACATGCTAACAAAAATTTTTCATAAGAGAGATGTAATGTTTAAAAAGCTTAAGAGATATGTAACACTACTAAGTTTAACTGAGAAAATAATTTCAGGACTGAGAAGATATTTTTAGATTTGTAATACAAGTTAACATAGAAGGTGATTTTGGCACAAAACTTTGTTAGCACCGAGATAGGGTAGATAATAGAATTCATACTCCAAAATTTTCAAAACAGTTGGAATAGTTACTGTGAATGTACTTTCTGATTTTGCTAATTTCCATGGACTCTGACTCCTGTACATTCCAGGGGCAGCCTGCCTTGCCTAGATAAATAAACAGTAGGGTTGTGGTTATACCCAGGTCCAACTGAGACCTGGCATATAGGCAGAGCCTCACTTGTAAGAACCAGCACTGCTAACATTTTTATAAGCATTCCTGTTTTCTGATTGAAGGAGTGTGTGCATTCAAATTGAGCATGAAATAAGACCCAACAATGAAGGTGATCTCAATTTCAACAGTGGAGGCAAACCTTGTGTTAATCTGAGAGAGTTCAATCATAGCTGATAATTTATTTCTCACACATTCTTAAGTATGTTCTGTAGCACTATCAACCAAATTAAAGGTGGACTAGAGGAGAAAATATTTACTACAGATACTGTGACCACTTATTGAAAGGAAAAAAAAACTCATGCTAACTACTAATGATGAACTATTTATTATTTGGATATATCTGGGATATCAACACGAAAGCCTCAATTCTCGCTTCAGAAATCTGATGTGATTCTGGGCTGCTCACTGAACCTTGTTGTGGGCGTTTTCTAATAGACCATGTCAGGTTTGATAAATGCAATAAATAAATACATGAATTATAGAATGTATTTCTAACATATGTGTTTTTAAATAAAAAAATTCTCAAACGTTACTTTTAACACATTTCTGAGCATATGTAAATTGCTTCTGGTATCTAACAATGTCACGGTAATTTAACAATGGTTGGAGGTTTTCATTTAGAAAATATATTATAGACACCCACATTGGAGCACTGGACTAAGCTCCAAATGTCCAGTTGAATAGTAGAAGGAATGAGAAAATGAGCAAAGGGGTCAAGAGCATGAACGGTTCATGAAACAGTTTACCTGAGCTAATGGGAGCTCACCAACACTAGCGGGACTGGGAAGGAACAAGCATAGGACCAAACAAGACCCTCTGAATGTGGGTGACAGTTGGGTCACACTGAGGGGCCACTGGCAGTGGCACTGGAATTTATCCCTAGTGCATGTACTGGCTTTTTGGCATACCTTTCTGTTTGGATGTATACCTTGTTCAGCCTAGATGTAGTAGGGAGGACATTGAACCTTCCATAAAGCAAATTGCCTTATCATATTTTAGAATTAGATGGGGGTGGGGTTGGAGAATGTGTGGAAGGAATGGGAGGATGAGAGGGAGTGGAAATTTTGAATATTTTTTTAAAAAATATCTAATTAACAAAGAAGCATGTTTCCTCTTCTATACCTTATTCAACCTTCAGAGTCTTTGGTGACAGATAGGGTAGTGCCTTCATTATGTGACTGCATAAATTTAATGAGTCTAATTTTTCATGAAATAAAACTACAATGTCATATCCATATGCACCAAGGAATTCAGGCACAGAGGAAAGGGCACAAGTCCCCTTGGCTTTGTCAGATGCTAAAACCTGAAATGAATTATTTTCTTTTAGTGCTGAAGATGAGACAGTGGTGCCACAAGTTTAGAAAGAAGCAGAGTTTTCAGAAGCAAGAATCGATTTGCTGCACAGGAGACCATGGCAGGGGACTCAGAAGTGTAATACTGGGAATAAACCAGTACCTTATTTTGCTAATTTCCCTGGGCTTAGTCTCATTTAGAAGAAAGCAATAACAGTCTGCCTTGTCTGTGTCTATGCAAATTTGGCTTTTTGTTATAACATGAGCAGCTGAGAGATTGCATATACCCAGAGCTTGACTAGTAAGGACCCGTTATTCTGAAAACGAAACTAGCTCTTCTTGTCGCTTACTGAAGGAGTGTGTGCATTCAAATGTTCCCGCAACAATGAGAAAAATGATCTCAATTCCACCAATAGGAACAAATCCTGTGGTTACCTTGGAGACCTCGATCGGAACTGCTGACTCATTTCTCCCTCCCATCTAACTGTGTGGTCCAGCAGAAAAAAAAAATGAAAGTGAAAAAGGATGACAGGAATCCAATTTTCAAAAAAAGAAAACATTGCAGATAACTAAGAGATGACCATACATCCCACTCTTTGGGTCTGTATCCTGCCTATCTACCTGAAATGTCGCATTTCTGCTTGCTGAGGGCTGGTTGTGATTCTGTGCTGCCAATTGCAGCTTACTGGTATCACATTCAGAAATGCCATGTCAGAGTCCCTACGCACACTGACTGGGGAATCGGGAACTAAAAAACTTCAGGTTCCCAGGTGTCTGAGGACACTTTTCAGCATCTCAATTATTTTACAGGTTCGTCCAGTGGCGCATATAATCAGTACATCTATGGGTGCTGTCAGGTATTGACTTCCAAAATAAGTATTCATTACATGAACGGCAGCATCCAAGACTAATCGTAGATTCACAGATATTAAGGCTGAAACGTTTGCTTCAGAGACTCGAGCACATTTCCTGCACAGTAAACAGAAACGGGTGACTCTTAGCAGGAGCATGGGAATCACGCTGCATCCTTGTTTTCCTAGGTTAGGATTGCGTCTGTCTCCTGTAGTTCTCTGAGACAGATTTTCTTCTGTGGTTGTTTACCGTCAGGAGCCTGACTAAAATCCAGCTGGACTTTAGTCAGGAACCTGACTGGTAAAATCCCTCAGTGCAGACATTTTTATGCAATCTATCAACCAATAAGGCAAGAGATCTCATATAAGGATTGAAAGGAAAGGACTGCATTCAATTTGGTGATGTCATCGAGAGCTGATGATTCATCTGTGCTCCCTCCTCCCTGTGTGGTAAAAGAAGCAGAGCAATTCAAATGGGAACTGAGGATAAAATTTAAGTTTTCCTGTGTTTTGCCTCTAGTTAATTGCAGACAAAACTGACTAAGTACGACAGGTTGTCTGAGCGAGCAACATTGCTTCTGCTTTTTCCTCCAATCTACCAGTATACACAGGAGCCTCCATTCCTGTCTGGAGATTCCTGATCGTGATTCTATGCAGCAAAGTGCATCTGTCTTCTGATTCTATGTGATCTATTTTTGTCTTTGTGTGTGTGTGTTTTATGCAGTCAAAACATAAATATTATACATAATACAAATATATGTATATGTATATATAATACATGATTAAAATATCCATTTAGTTGAAATATAATACATAATATACTTAAGTTCATAGAACTGTTGTACAAGGAGATGGGTGGATTGTACAAAGAAATATTGATTTTGAGCCCTGTTACAAATAGACCCAAATATAATATAGTATCCACTGTGTCTTAATGATAAAGAAGTGCATTCAGATTAATTGATTCAGGAAAGGTTTAAATATTTATATTCTAAACATTTGTGTTTTCTGTTTAAGGCCTTATAAGTGTTTGCACACTTACCTTTGCAAGAAAAGGGATTCATATTTTTGTTTCTCACATGCAATTAATATACATAAAGTACTGTGTAAATATTTTTTTTATTCTCATCAATTCTTTTATTTTGACAGTGTCTCACTATGTAGCCCAGGCTGGCCTGGCATTTAAAAAATTTACCAGATTCCAAATACAGCAATTTCTCTACAAATTCCATAATCACTATTAAATCTGAAATACATTTATTTTCTATCTTTAGTGAAAACAGAATTCAGTTAAGTATGTTGCATGCCAATCAATTGGATACCATCTGTTGGTACATGAGTGCACTTCCTGTCAAGCTACCCTGAAAGAGCACCATGGAGAAAACTCCTGTATATTCCATCTCAGACACAGAATGTCGATGGGATTAAAATTTATACAACACTCGAGTTCAGAACGGCGGTTTCTCAGAAAATTAGATATCAACCAACTGATAGAGGCATCAATACCACTCTTAATGATATATTAAAAAAATTGCTCAATCATAAAACAAGAAAATTTGTTCAACTATGTTCATAGCTGCATTGTTTCTAATTGCCAAACCTGGAAACAACCTAGATGCCCTTTGACCAAAGAATGGATAAAGGAAACAATACATTTACGTGATGGAGTACTACGCAACAGTAAAAACACAATGACATCTTGAATTGTGTAAGGAAATGGATTAAACGAGAAAAAAAAATCTTGAGTGAGGTAACCCAGATTGAGAATTACAACGATGTTAGGTACCCAATTATAGGTGAGAATACCAGCTATAAATTAAAAAAAAATAATGAAGCTATATCCCACTACTCCAGAGAAGCTAAGGAACAAGGAGAACATTAGGGGAAACAAATATTAATCCCTCTGTGAAGGAGAAACAGACAAAATCTCCTAAGAAAACTGGGAAAGTGTGGCCACAGTGAGAGGTAATGGCAGAAAGGGAAGAGGTGTGGAAATAGGAAAGGGAGGACAACTCGAAAGAACGGGATTGCTGAGATGAGGAAAAGACAGAGACGGAGATCAAGTAAAAATGTATTTTGATTGTGGGAGACACTGGAGGACCTGCAATAACCTGAATTAGGAGAAATTACCAGGAATCCACTAGGATGACCCCAGTGAAGATTCTAAGCAATAATGGATTGGGTGCTTGAATAAGCATTGCCTTGGAATCATATATATATATATATATATATATATATATATATATATATATATATGTGTGTGTGTGTGTGTGTGTGTGTGTGTGTGTGTGTGTGTGTGTATAACTTAAATGTCATTATAGAACAATCATTCAGCAACTGATGGAAGCAGATGCAGAGATCCACAGACAGTCACAGGGCTGAGCTCCCATAGTCCAGCTGAAGACTTGGAGGAGTGAGAATACATGCAAAGAGATCAAGGCTGTAATGGGAATACACACTGAAACAGCTTACTTGAGCTAATGGGAACCTAACAACTCTGGCCTGACAGGGAAAGAACCAGCAAAGTACCAAACTAGACACTCAGTAGGTGGGTGACAGTGTATGGCTAGGGCAGAGAGTGGATCACTAGCCGTGGGAGCAGGATTTATCCATACTGCTTATTCTGGCTTTAGGGACCCGTTCTCTAGAAGGCTGCCTAGTTCAGCCCAAAGATAGGGAGAAAAAAAATAAACACAAAATAAAATAATGGACCAATAGTATGCTCATATGAAATAAAAATACTTAATGAAATTACCTGTGTTAGTGATGTGTTTATAAGGCATCAGCTGTACCATACGTAAACAATAGAGAATCATGTTCTGTTACTGGAATAACTTATACCCACGGGCAACTTTAACTAAAAATGTCATTGTTAGAATTTTCTTGGCAAAGTTATGAGAGGAAAGTAACTATGAATATCTATTCTTTAACCGCATAAAAGACCTGAGAAGGGATATAATATTACTTTAATAAATAGTAAGTGCAATCAAGAAATTCTAAAATGGGCAATAAATGAGAGAGACACATGGGTACCTGGGAAATTACCCACAATCTCATTTGCAGTTTTGAAGCAACCAACTTTGGCTATGGCCTAGAGTAACTGACATACTATTTTTGAGAGGCAGGAAAAAAATTAAAACCATCTTACTTCTCTATCTTTGCACATTTTGGCAGTCTTTTTCTTTTATCTTGCTTGTCCAGTACAGACATCATACATTGTCTTTCTGTTTTCTCTTCAACATTGCATGTCCACATCATAGACAGTTTTTGCATTGTAGTTAATCAATTATATCTTCCAAAAGTTACCATCTGTATAAATACGCTGTTCTAAGAAATTTCAGCAACCAACTTGAAAACCATGTATATTTATATTGAAAAGATGGGAGAGGTATTGCAACAGATTCAAATGGATGCTGTTAATTCCAGTGTACCAAGATTTTCCAGTCCAACATTAGTAGCAGACAGAGGAATTCAGAGTCCGAGATGGAGGATACAAGATAAGATATTCACTTGTTCAAAGCATTTATACACAACACACATAATAACAAAGAAATCTGGTGTGTTAATTATTTTAAAGGGTAGTATGAAATACCTTGCTCCCATCGTGAATAAGTAGTTGATTTCCAACAAAGCTCATGCTGCCTGATTTCCTAATTAGGAATGAGCATACACTCGAGAAAGAGTCATGTACAATAGGTTTATATGCCAAAACAGAAAGATGATGCCAAGCGAGACAGCAATGTAGAACCTGTGAGAATGAAAAAAGCATAGGATGATAAGTATGTTTACCCTTCTATACCGTAGAACCATCCTTTAACAAAACATCGAACAGAGACAGAGAACCACATTGGAGCACTGGACTGAGCTCCCAGGTCCAGTTGAGGAGTGAAAAGAACGAGAATATGAGCAAAGAAGTCAAGACCATGAAGGGTTCATCCACTGAAACACTTTACCTGAGCTAATGGGAACTCACAAACACTAGCTGGACTGGGAAGGAAGAAGCACAGGACTCAACTAGACCCCCTGAATGGGGTTGACAGTTGTATGGCTAGGGCGCACTGAGGAGCCACTGGCAGTGGCGCCAGGATTGATCTCCAGTGCATGAACTGGCTTTTTGTTATCCTAGTCTGTGTGAATGTACACTTTGTTCAGCCTAGATGTAGTAGTTAGGGCCTTGAACTTTCCATAAAGCAAATTGCCTTACTCTATCTTAAGATTAGATAGGGGTGGAGTGGGAGGAAGTATGCAGAGAACAGGAGGAGGAGAGCGAGTGGAAATTTGGGTTGGTAATTTAAAAAAAAATCTAATAAAAAAGAAGTATGTTTCCCCTTCCATACCTTATTCTACCTTCAGAGTCTTTGCTGACAGGTAGGGTAGTGTCTACATATGTTACTGCACAATATGTAATGAAAATAATAAAAACTACAGTGTCATACCCATACATACAAAGGAACTCAGTGCACAGAGGAAAGGCGGCGTGGGTCTCCTTGGCTTTGTCAGATGCTAAAACCTGAAGGGAATTATTTTCTTGAAGGTACTATAGTGCTCAAGATGAGACAGTGGTGCCACAAGTTTAGAGAGAAGCAAAGGTTTCAGAATCAAGTGTAATACTGGGAATAAACCAATACCTGACTTTGATTTTCCCTGGGCGTAATCTTATATAGAAATCAATAGCAGTCTGCATTGTCTGCGTCTGTGTACATTCGGGTTTTGGGTATAAACATGAGCAGCTGAGAGATGGCATATAGCCAGAGCCTGACTAGTAAGGACCCATTATGCTGAAAGTGAAATTAGCTCGTATTGTCTCTGACTGAAGGAGTGTGTGCATTCAAATAGTTAACCGGAACAATGAGAAGAATGATCTCAATTCCACCAATAGGAACAAATCCTGTGGTTACCTTGGAGATCTCGATCGGAACTGCTGACTCATTTCTCCATCCCATCTAACTGCCTGTTTGGTCCAGCAGGAAAAAAAAAATGAAAGTGAAAGGGGATGACAGGAAAAAGAAAGTGTAGTTTACCTAGGACCAGAATCAAATTATCAAAAAAAAAAAAAAAGAAAGAAAAGAAAAAGAAAAACATCGCAGGTAACTAGGAGATGAGCATACATCCCATACTTTGGGTCTGTATCCTGCCTATCTATCTGAAATTTCCCATTTCTGCCTGCTGAGGGCTGATTGTGATTCTGTGCTGCCGATTGCAGCTTACTGGTATCACATTCAGAAATGCCGTGTCAGAGTTCCTAAACACACTAATTGGGGAATCTACCACTTGAAATACGGAGATTCCCAGGTGCCTGAGGATATTTCCCGAGATCGCAATTATCTTACTGGGACGTCCAGTGACACATATAAGCAGTACGTCCCCGTGTATTGTCAGGTATTGACTCCCACAGTAAACCTGCCGTACAGAAAATGCAGAATCCAAGACTAGCCCAGGAATCACAGATATTAAGGCTGAAGCAGCGGCTTCAGAGACTCAAGCACATTTCCTGCACAGCAAACAGGAACAGGTGCCTCTTAGCAGGAGTATGTGAAATCTCACCAAAATCCTTGTTTTTCTAGGTTCCTATTGCTTTAGTCTCCTGTAGGTCTCTGGGACGGATTTTCTTCTCTGTGGTTTTTACCGTCAGGAGCCTGACTAAAGTCTAACTGGACTTTAGTCAGGAACCTGACTGGTAAAATCCCACAGTGCAGATATTTTTATAACACCGAGGAACCAATAAGGAGAGAGATTGGAAAGTAAGGACTGCATTTAACTTGATGATGTCATCCATAGCTGATGATTCATCCCTCTCTCCCTCCTCCCTGTGTGTTGTAAAAAGAAGCAGAGAAACTGAAATGGGTACTAAAGATAAAATTTAATTTTTCATGTGTTTTGCCTCCGGTTAACAGAAGACAAAACTGGCTAAGTATGACAGGTTGTCAGTGTGACCTTGCATCTGCTTTTGCCTCAAATCTACCAATATACACAGAAGCCTCCATTCCTGTTTGGAGGTTTATAATTGTGATTCTGTGCAGACAAGTGCATCTGGACTCTGATTCAATTGGAAACCATTTGTTGGTACATGAGTGCACTTCATGGCAAGCTACCCTGAAAATAATTCTAAATTTTCTTCTCAATTAGTTCAATATAACAAATAGATACTCTGATAAGGGTTTGGCTTCAGTTGTCCTGATATAAGACATACTGAGATTTTTGAGCAGTAGATATTACAAGAATTATGCATTTATTTCCAGCATTTGAAAGATTATTGTAGTATTAGCAGCGGCGGGGCTGTGTCCCCAGCACCCTGGCCGCCGGCTAGCTTTACCCGAAATAACAACACACAAACTGTATTCTTTTAAACACTGCTTGGCCCATTATATCTAGCCTCTTCTCGGCTAACTCTCGCACCTGGACTAGCCCATTTCTAATATTCTGTGTAGCACCCCAAGGTGTGCTTACCAGGAAGATTCTAGCCTACGTCTATCCTGGCGGCTTGCTTCATCTCGTGCGTGCCTCTGCCTCAGAGAGCAGAGCTATCGTGTCTGCCTGGGAGAGGGGAGCGTGGCGTCTCTGAGCTTACTTCCTCTTCCTCCCAGCATTCTGTTCTGTTTACTCCACCCACCTATGTTCTAACCTATCAGGGCAAGCAGTTTCTTTATTTAATTAACCAATGACCTTCCTCCATCAGATTATTAGGACAAATATGCTTACATATTAATCAAATACTGATTTGATACAAATATTTATTAAATTAGCAGATTTGATCCTTGGAATGAAATGGGCCATTCTAACCTAACTGGCCATGAATACTCAGAAAATTTCTTGTAACCACACTTCTCTAATGTCCTGGAATTGTATAAGATGAGCATGCCTGCTTTAGAAAAGGAGTTTTCTAAAATTGTCTTCTGGGTTTGCAAATTTCCAAATGGGCTTGTTGCTGACTGAGACTGCTACTTGACTCTCTCAGGTTACAATATAATCATAAAAGGAAAAGAATAAGATAATGACTATAAATCACAGACAACACTGTTAACCACTCTAAAGATCATTGTATTCTGCTTACTCACCAAATATGATATGGTCCTCTGTAAATAGCAATGTTAAATTAACTTTTTTGATTAGTAGATGATATTGTCAAGAAATGGGCAAATGTCTGGATTCTTCTCTTATTGTCCTCATGCATATAATGTAATAAGAGCACCATAAATAAATCTCTTGTATAGTCTATCTCAGACACAGTGTTACAATGGTTTTTAAACTTGTACAACAATCTTGAGTTCAGTGTGGCAGTTTCTCAGAAAATTGGAAATCAACCAACTCTGAGATCCATCAATACCACTTTTAAAGTTATATACAAAGGTTTTTCAATCATGTTAAAATGAAATTTGTTCCACTATGCTCAAAGAAACATTATTTGTAATTGCCAGAACCCAGAAACAACCTAGATGCCCATCGACCAAGAATGGATAAAGGAAAAGTGGTACATTTGCATAATTGGGTACTATTCAGGGGTAAAATACCATGGCATCTTGAAATGAGCAAGCAAATGGATGAAACTAGAAAAAAAACATCCTGAGTGAGATAACTTAGACCCAGAATAATGAGTATGGTATATACCCAATCATAGATGAGAATACCAGCAATAAAGCAGTAAATAGTGAAACTGTAGTCCATGACCTCAGAGAAGCTAAGTAACAAGGAGAACATTAAGGGAAACATACATTGATCCCCCTGGAAAGGGAAAATAGACAAGATCACCTAAGAAGAATGGTAAGGTATTGGGCAGAGGGAGAAAAAAAAAGGCAGAAGGGAGGAGGTGCATTGAAAAGGAGAGGGAGGAGAACTTGAAAGAACAGGATTGTTCAGATGAAGAATGAACAGAGATGGAAAGTAAGGAAAAAGGTATTTTGACTGTGGGAACCATTAGGGGACCTGCAAAAACCTGGAATAGGAGAAATTCCCAGGAATTGGGAAGGATGACCCCAGTTTCGATCCTGAGCAATAATGGAGTGGGTGCTGGAACAGCCATTGCCTTGTAGTCAGATTGATGTCTATCTTATATGTTGTCATAGAACCAACATTCAGCATTTGCTGGAAACAGATGCCGAGATACACAGTCAATCATAGGGCTGAGTGCCCAAAGTCCAGTTGAATACTGGGAGGAGTGAGAATGCATGCAAAGAGATTAAGTCTGTAATAAGAATACCCACTGAAACAGCTTACCTGAGATAATGGGAGCCTATCAACTCTGGCCTGACTGTGAGAGAACCAGCAATATATCAAATTAGGTACTCAGACAGTTTTATCGCTAGGACAGACAGTGAAGCCACACTGGTAATGGGAGCAGGATTTATTCCTACCTATTGTTCTGGCTTTAGGAACCCATCCCTGAAAGGGTGCCTAGTTCAGTCTAGATATAGTGGAAACTAAATAAACATAAAATAAAATAATAAAACTATAGTATGCTCATGTGAAATAAAAACGTACCAAATAAAATTACCTGTGTTAGTGATGTTTCCTTTTAAGGTGCCAGGTGAACGTTACGTAAACAATAGAGAATCTTTACATATAAACTAGTGGTAGTTCAATGTGATTTTGCTTTTGAATAATTTCAAGTCGTAGTCACAAAAAAAATGAGGACTGGAATATTTCTTTTTACTAGGTTTTCTTTATTTCATGGGAAATGGTTAAAATCACAGTGTTTTTACTCTTTAAAATTCTGTTGCTGCAATTACTACATGTCACAGAATGGAAGGAGCAGCCTGACAAAATTAATGGGCCTGGTCATTAATCCCATACTTTAAGGCACTTTTAGAAAGCATCACAGCCTGTGGTAAGATACTGAGCATCAGCTGGGAAGGTTCAACTTTCACGTCCATATGGTTGTTCTTCAGTTTCTAGACATGAGCACTCAGGATGAAATCACTGCTCACCAAATGAAATATGTAAGGAATAAACATAGATAACTTAGACTAAGTATATATTTGAAATAATATATGCCCATTTTTTTCTGAATAGATTTTAATCATAAGTCTTGTCAAGCAAATAGCAAGGATGGAAATTTATGTCTCCATCAGCAAATCAAGTAAATGGAATGAAAAGGTGTGTGTATTAAATAATAAAGAACAGGATATAGAACATTCTTTATATTATGTGAATATATGTCATTGTGATTGATTTAATAAAAGTCCTGGCTTGATTATATCTAGGAGGAATAAGTTAAGCTTAAGAACCAGAGAAAGAAGAAGTTGGGGAAATGGGAGACATCTCAGAATCATGAGAAACAGTGGGAAGAAACTGTACTTGCTATTCTGAGAAAAGTTATCAATCCACATGAGAGCACACATAAGAAATATGATTAATTTAAAATGTACAAGTTAGCTAGTATTAAGCCTGAGTTATTGGCTAATTGTTTAAAATTCATAATATTTTTTTTCTGTGGTTATTCGGGAACTGTCTGGTAGGAGAGAAAAGTCTGCCTACTAATGGTATTCTTACTTGGGACACTAATTACTTCATAACAGTTAAAATATTTATCCAAAAGATTCTAAGGAATCAAAACTGGACTCAAACAAGGCTTCTGAATAGCTGTCATTGCACAGCTAAGATCAGTGCTAGTAGCAAAGAAGAATAGATTTTAAGAGAAGGCTTCTGGGCTGGTTGTTAGTGAGTACAGGAGTATGGCTCTATTAAGTGGCCCTCTGTCTAAATATTTAATACAGTTTATTAACAATGGGCTGTATGCTAATCAGTGTAAGCATGGACCCAATAATATCCCAGAGGTGCAGTGGTAATTATGGCTCCCTGAGACCTCAGCCATAAAGCTAGTCTCTCAGGGAACCAATGGTGTGGTGCCAGCCACAAATGCCGTGCAACAACACATGCTGTACTCTGAGAAATGTTAAAGTACAACTAACATAGTAGTTTAAGATTTTTCTCATCTGCTAAAAGAACCATGCAGATGTTTCTAAAAGAAAGATCAGTTCGTGTACTGGCTTGGTGGGAGCCTAGCCAGTTTGGATGTTCACCTTCCTAGATATGGACGGAGGGGGGAGGACCTAGGACTTACCACAGGGCAGGGAACCCTGACTGCTCTTTGGACTGGAGAGGGAGGGGGAGAAAAGTGGGGGGAAAGGGAGAGGGGTGGGAGGAGGGGGAGAAGAATGGGAGGAGGGGGAGGGAAATGGGAGGCTGGGAGGAGGTGGAAATTTTTTTTTCTTTCTTTTCTTTATTCTCCTTTTATCAATAAAAAATGAAAAAAAAAGAAAGATCAGGACAAAATCTCTAGATAGTTTTTTGCTGTATGTTTATAAATATGCACATACCAGTGTCTCTGCAACCTTTTTTTGTTTTTTTTATAAGATTTTTATGAAATTAAAAGAGATATTTTTTGTCACTTATAAGTTGGGATTTATGCAATTCCTTTCTTTTTATTTATTTTTTATTATCTTTATATTCTAAACACAGTTTTTTACCCTTACCACATGCTTGCCTCCCTATATCCCAGCCTCTATCAATTCCTCCCAAAGGCAAGGCCTCCCATGGAAAGTCAACGTAGCCTAGCACATTAATCTGAGGAAGATCCAAATCCCTACCAAATCAACGTTGAGTTACACATCTCACCTTATAGAATCTGCTCCCAAAAGTTAGAACTTGTACCAGAAATAAATCCTTGTCCATCCGCCATAGGCCCCTCAATTAGACCAAGATACACAGATGTCTCCCACAGGAAATGGCCTAGATCAGGGGAATACAGACTTCATAGGTGTTGGTAAAGAGTTTATGATTTCCCACAATCTTGGTACTATTCTCTGTAGGTTTGCCTCTCAGGATCTTGAACCTCCCTTGCTCATAAAATCCCTCCTCATTTTACATTTTGGTGTCACCTCATACCATTGAAGATCGCTTCTCTTACCTTAGCATCAGTACTATATTCAAAGGTCTCAAAATTCATTATTTGAAAGATCCATTCATCTATTGGTGCTGATCTGACATACAGAGGCACACATATCTTTTGGCATTCTATGTTGGCATTTTTAAAAGCCAGAGATTCTAAAAGTACAAGTCTGTCTTCTGGGTCTGTTACTCCTACGTGTACAGGCTTAGTTAGTTTTTGTCAAAAGTCACTAAATTATTGCTCTGTTCAACACTGGTATTTGATTCAAGTCTCTTGACTAGTTAGTTCCTAAATCCTGTCCCTAACAAATAATTAGTGCAATCCATAAGATACTATTGCTTACTTAATTTTCTTAAGATTACTCATACCTATAGGTAGGCATCCATATTATTTGACTACCTTAAACTACTTTGGACCAGAATGCTGCTAAAGGAGATAACCAGATAAGCAGTTAATACTCAGCGTAAGTTTTCCGTGAATGTGTCTAATACTGGTTTGTCTAAGTCCTGTTATTGTACAGTGGCTTCCTGCCCATCAGTTCCAATTATTTCCTCAATCATTTCAATTCCTTTGACCACTGACTTTTGCAAAGTCTGAATCCGCAGTCTTCTGTACTGTTCTAGTGCCCCCATTGATTCATTTAGCTACTGGTCATTATTCTGCCATATGATTCCAAAGTGTGAAATTTTTGGAGTAAAGATACTGCCTCATTCTTTGATATCATTTTGATGCAGTGCATGTTGCCTTGTGGAGAGATAGTTTATCTGATAACCTATCATAACTTTTTTTTTTTTTTTTTTTTTGGATTTCAAGAAAGGGTTTCTCTGCGGCTTTGGAGCCTGTCCCGGAACTAGCTCTGTAGACCAGGCTGGTCTCGAACTCACAGAGATCCTCCTGCCTTTGCCTCCCGAGGGCTAGGATTAAAGGTGTGCGCCACCATCACCTGGCTCTATCATAACTTACTAACAGTTTCTGACGGGTAAGTTCAACAGATAATTTATCAGTACGCTTCATCTTAGATTGGATTTTGTATGTTAAACTAATGTTAGCCTTTTCAATAGTATTAATATTTTCTGCTATCTGTTCATAATTAGTCTGTAAAGACTGTGTTATTTCTAAAAGTGACTCATGCTTAGTCCTGTTATCAAAACATTTTCTTAAGATATCATTTAAAAAACATAGCTAGCCTTGGTGCTTACCAAGGCCAGCTGGACTGAGACTGAAAAAGCATGGGATAAAACCGGACTCTCTGAACATGGCTGACAGTGAGGGCTGCTGAGAAGCCAAAAACAATGGCACTGGGTTTTGATCCTACTGCATGTACTGGCTTTGTGGGAGCCTAGTCTTTTTGGATGCTCACCTTCCTCTACCTGGATGGAGAGGGGAGGACCTTGGACTTCCCTCATGGCAGGGAACCCTGACTGCTCCCTCTTGGAGGGGGAAGAGGGGAGGGGGGGTGGAGAGTGGGATAAGGGGGAGGGAGAAGAGAGGCGGAAATTTTTAATAAAAAGAAAAAAAAATAAAGAACATAGCTAATTCCCAAAAACAAATAAATGTATGTATAAGAAAATTCACATAAACCTTGCAGAATACCATCTATAGCATATATATATATATATATATATATATACCAACTATAGCAGTCTAGTTATTAAATTCTAGAATGTTAATATTGCCAGTGTTCATATAATTCAAATGTTACAATTTACTTACCTGTTCTGGACAATTACAGTGAATTGGAGTAGGTGTAATAACTGTATTAGCCTGCAGATGTCAGTGATTACATCTGTCTGGCAAAAAGACTGAGCAGCAAGGGCTCATGTCACTTCATCACATCTCCTTCAGAGCTGCTGATTCATTTCTTCCCTCCCATCTAATTTTGTGTTGTGGCAGAAAAAAAACAAAATTGTAAGTGGATTGCAGAAAAACATTTATATAATTTAGGTACTTATTTCCATTACTAAAAGAGAGAACCAGCCTGTGGAAACTAGGGGCGATCCTATATACAGTTACATATCGCTCTATCCTGGTTATTTACATAAAAAATCTCTCTCTATGCCTACTATGGCTGAGTGTGTCTGTGAGTAAAGTTGTGGTTTGTTATTATGACTTTCAGAAATCTCATAGCAGATTCCATAACAAACTGATTAGGGATATAGCACTTGAAAGTTTCAATAAGTCGCAGGTGGCTATGTTAGACTACTGGTGGACATAACCATTATCGTAAGGGGAGCTCCAATTGTGCATTTGATCAGTACATCTGTGGATTCTCTCAGGTATTGATTCCCAAAGTTAATCTTCATTGCCTTTATTGTAGAATCAAGATTGAGCCAGAAATCACTGCTATAAAGCCTGAAGCAGTTTTAGAGACAAAAATATGTATCCTGTACTGCAAGCAGGAGCAGGTGACTTTTAGCAGAAAAAAAAAAATCCCACAAATTTCTTGCTTTGACTGAGTTTCTATTGGTTCTGTCTCCTGAAGTTCTATGGGCCAGATTTCCTTGTCTGGGGTTGCTTATAGCCAAGCTTTGACTAAAATTCAGCAAAAGCTGGAGTTTAACCAGCAACCTGACTTGCAAAACCTTTCAGTACAAACATTTTTATTTGATCGGATTGTCTCCTATTGGAGGAGCATGTGACTCCAAGTACATATGCAGTAGGAACCAATAAGTACAGAGATGCCAAACCAAGGAATGGAAAGCACAGGTCTGCAGTTTACTTAGAGACCTCCACCATGACTGATGATTTATGTTTGTCTCCCTCCTGTCTGGGAACATTAAAATAAGAAAGGTAAGTGAAAGTAGAACACATGAAGAAATATATTTTAACCTGGATTCTGCTTCCAGCTATTAGTAGAGAAAACTGCCTAATACTGTTGTTTGGCTGAGTGAGTTTAAGGCTGCCTTTGCCTATATCCAAGCTGTATACATGAAAGCCTCCATTACTCTCTGGACTTATCTGATTGTGACTGCCAAGTACCTCTGGCTGCTGACTGGTTTTATCTTTTTTAGTTCTTCTATGTATTTTTTATGGAGCTGAATTATAATTATAAAACACTATATGTATATTCCATGTACCACACGGGTAATGTGCACGGCTTTCAGAGGCAGTGAATGGAAGCCACCATGGTGGATGGTGCGGAAGAAGCAGACTACTGTATATAACCTAGCAAAGAAGTGTTTAGCATTTTAAGAAGCACTCTGAGAAAGTAAAGAATTACAGATACACAATAGGAAACATTGAGACAAAAAAAGACCTCTAAATTGGTCACACTGTTGGACAAATGTATTTACGCTTGGGAGAGAAAAGATAAAGAGTATAGAGAGATCTAAAAAGAAATAAATGGTTTAAATAAAACAAAGTATTTAAAACATCAGAATACAGACAGTCACATATTAAAGGAATAAAGAGAATAAAAAATATTATAGAGTAATAGAGTAAGAAAAGTCATGTAAAGATGGAAAATTCACAGTCTGGATTATTTCTATTATTATGTTTTCTTAGAATTTTTGGATTTTAAAGGAGCTAAGTACAGAGAGACATATCATTGTATGGACTGCTAAGTTAAACCAAAATAAAGGTATCTTGACTTCACAATTTGAGTCTAAAAATATGTTGTTTTGGAAAAGTGGTTCTTCTTTTGTTTCTACAAGGAATAAAAACCTGTGGAATCTTTCCAAACTACTGTGGTTTGATGGTCAAAGGACCCCTGAAAGGTTGTCTTGAACATCCCTTTAAATTACTTTGAGTAATAAACAGCAAGACACAGTTTGAAGAGAATTACCCCCATATTCTCAAACATTGTTTATAAATATTTATTTAAATTTAAAGGGCGTTATACTATAGAGATGAATAATTTCTTTTGGTATAGATCTCAGTTTACTGATACAAATTTAAGGTCAATCCAATTATACTGTGCATGTGTATTTCTGATCTTGATTAAGGTATTGTGATTTTACAGCTCATTTAAAAATGTAACATATAATTAAGAAATATAGGTAAATAGAAAGTTACATATAATAGTCAAGCTTATAGTCATGTTAGTTAAATTTTCTAATTGTACAGAGATGTATTTCAGATGGATAGATATTCTTTCAAAGACTATAGAATATGGCATTTAAAATTTAAAATGTTTTAATAACTTAGGACTTTTTATAACTTGAGACATTTGATTTTGGCAGCCCCAATTACTTCAAAAGGAAAGTAGGCATCAAATAGGCTTCTTATGGAGTGGGTTAGCCATTATGGAAAGAAACTGCTCTTGCCTGGACTGCTTGATAAACTGGACATGCAGGACCCACAAAGAAATGACTGCTGAACTTGCCTAAAGGTAAAACGATCCTTTGGGGTTCTTGTTTCATAAAAGATTCTGCTAGACATTTTCCAAGACACAGTCTGCATGGAATTCGAAAATTTCATATTACTTCCCATGCACTGCAATTTACAAAAGTGTTCTCTTTCTTCCAGATACCTGCTTTCTGTCACACTGGACTTCCCAGTTAGGTGTTCAGCATCCTGGTGGCAGGCATCTGACTTTTTGAGTATATGCTCACTGTCTAAAAGAAATGCATATGAAATATGTTACATTCTACAAGCTAATTCAGCCAGAGCTTTAGCATAAAGTTGTATACAATCATTGATTAGGTTTCAGAAGAGATCTTGCTGCTTTGGAATGGGGTTCTTTTTTAAAAAAGAATCAAAGAGATTCTACACAACATAGAAAAATATAAAATAGGAAGGCAAAAACGAACTACTAAGGAAAATGGCAATGATTAAAGTATGACCAAAACGAAACAAATTAACCATATGTTTACATTGTTTAAACCTTCTGAACACTGATTTTAAATACTTGATTTTGGTAATTCCCAAGGGTTCTTCTTATACAGATGACAGAAACAATCTTCCTTGCCCGGGACAATGGACATTTGAGTTTTGGTTATAATCATGAGCAGCTGAGAATTGAGACATCATCAAAGCCTGACTGGTAGGAAGACACTCTGCTGTCAACTGTATTAGCTCTCCTTGTAACTGATTGAAGAAGTGTGTGCATTTAGGTTGTGCTTGAAATATGAACCAATAAAGAGAGTGATCTCAATTCCACCAATGGAAACAAATGCTGTGGTAACTTTGTGATCTCCTTTAGAATTGCTGTCATGTCATGATGTGGGATTCCATCTATATTAAGTGAATTTGTTTTATAACCATTGGTTAACAAATAACCTGCTTTGATTTATGTCAGTGCAGATTATACCCAGGCAGGAAATCCATACAGAGAAATAGAGAAAGAGGAAGCAGAGTCAAGGTGATACCAGCTGGCTACTGAAGGAGAAATATGCCAGTAATCCTTAATCTTGTGGCTATACACAGTTTATCAGATTTGGGCTAATTTAAGATGTAGGAGCTAGCTAAAACTATACCTAAGACATTAGCTGAACATTCTTGTAAAGATTAGAAATTCTGTGTAATTATTTGGATCTGGGTACATGGGAAACAAAAAAGCAGAGTCTCGTGGGGCTCAACATTTGGCAATGTGCATCGACATAAAGCCTAATAATAATGCCTTGAAAAGCACTTCTAAGCTCACATAAAGGGGAGACAATTGCAACTTCTTGATAGTCATGTTTTTCAGAAAGTCTTTATTTGTTGGCAGTGAGTAGTAGTATGAATTCTAAAAGAGACAGCTTTCTGGTTCATACTGGAAGCCAAAATGGCTCTTGATCTTTTCGATGGTCCTCTTACAGTGCACGTAAATGGTGTTTGTGAGCTTTATGTTGCAAAGTGAAAAAGGCCCACTGCATCCCTAGAGGTTGAGGAGTTATCTTTGCTTAAAGAGGTCATGAACATATCTCTGAAATATTAGACTGGGTGAATTCAACAGGCAAAGGCATAGGGATAATCTCTGCCATGCCTGATAATCATTAAAAAGAAAAAAAATTCTCCTATCAGAAAATGATTTACACATATGCAATAAGGATAGGTTCATTCAAAAATAAACCTCTAAACAAGTCATAGTTGTTTAAAAAATGTTTTTGGTTTAAGATTAAAATGGATATAGGCAGGAATAGACTGGAATAGTTTTATCAAATAAAACAAAGTATTTAAAGAGACAGTAAAAATAACATAAAAGTACAGACATTCATAAATTAAAGAAGTAAAGATAATAAAATAAATGATAACAGTAATATAGTAATAAAAGCAAGCCATGTAAAGATGGAACATAAACAGAATGTCAGATTATATTATTGTGATTTCTTTGAATTTTTTGATGACAGTGAGATATTTGATTTTGGGGGCTGCTTAGCTAAACAAAAACATATGATTTAAAGGCTTCAAAATTTGAGTCTAAGGACATTTCTTTCTTTTTTGATTTTTTTCAACAGAGGATTTCACTGTAGCTCTGTAGCCTTTTCAGAAACTAGCTTATTATTATTATTATTATTATTATTACAAATTTACCCTCCTCCCCTCCTCCCATTTCCCTCCCTCTCCCTCATTTCCACTCCCCCTCATGCTGTCTGATTTCCTGAATAGAAAAAGGAATACAGGTAAGAAAAATTATGTACAAAAATTTTTATATGCCAAAACACAAAACTCTGCCAGCCAAGACAGCAAAGTTGAGTCTGTAAGAACATAAAAGGCAATAGAATGATAAGAAGTAAGTTTCGTCTTCTATAACTTATTGTCCCGTGAGAGTCTTTGGTACCAGGTAGGGCTGGGCTTTCATGAGTCACTGCATAATATTTTCAATGACTCTAAGTTTTCATGAAAAGGAAACCTACAAGGTCATAACAATTCCCACAGAGGATATCAGAGAAAAGAGGAAAGATCATGACTCCCCTTTACTCTGTCAGACACTAAAACCTGAAGTGAATTATTTCCTTACAGATATTGCAGTATTTCAAGACTGAGGCAATGACTCCAAAAATTAAAAGAGTAGCAGAGGCTTCTGAAGCAGGAATTGATTTGCTGCACAGGAGACCATAGCAGGTGACTCAGAACTGAAATACTGGGAATAAACCAGTACCTGACTTTGCTAATTTCTCTGTCTCATATAAAAGTCAATAGCATTCTGCCATGTCTGTGTCAATGTACATTTTGGTTTCTGGTAAAAACCTGAGCAGCTGAGAGCTGTAATAGCAAGAGTTTCACTAGTAAGGACCTGCTATGGTTAAAATATAATTAGCTCACCTTGCCTCTGACTGAAGGAGTGTGGGCATTCAAATTGTTTCCGGAATAATGAGAAGAATGATCTCAAAGCCACCAATAGGAACAAATCCCGTGGTAACCTTGGAGATTTCCATAAGAGCTGCAGACACATTTCTCCCTCCTATCTATCTGTGTGGTCCAGCAGAAAAAAAAAAAGGAAAGTGGATGACAGGAAAAAATGTCAGGACCAGAATCCAATTATCAAAAATGGAAAACATTGCAGGTAACGAGAAGATGATTATACATCCCACTCTTTGGGTCTGTATCCTGTCCATCTACCTGAAATTTCCCATTTCTCCCTGCTGACAGCTGATTGTGATTCTGTGCTGCCGATTGCAGCTTACTGGTATCACATTCAGAAATGCCATGTCAGAGTCCCTAAAAAGACTGATTATGAAACTGACCACTTGAAATTTTGAGATTCCCGGTACCTGATGATGTCTCCCGATATTACAATTATCTTACTTGGGCAACCAAAGGCACGTAAGATTAGTACATCCCGGTTGTTGTCAGGTATTGACCACGAAAGTAAATTTTGATTACAGAAAATGCAGAATTCAAGACTAACTCAGAAATCACAGATATTAAGGCTGAAGCACTGGCTTCAGAGACTCGAGCACATTTCCTGCATTGCGAGCAGAAACAGGTGACTCTTAGCCGGAGCATTGGAAACACACAAAATTCGTTTTTCCCTAGGTTTCTATTGCTTCTGTCTTTTGTATGTCTCTCGGACTCAGAACAGATTTTTCTTCTCTGTGGTTGTTTACAATCGGGCTTCTGACTAAAGTCGACCGGACTTTAGTCAGAAGCCCGACTGGTAAAACCCTGCACTGCAGACATTTTTATGCCATCTCTCAGCCAATAAGGAGAGAGCACTCAAACCAAGGATTCTAAAGCAGCACAGCACTGAATTTTACCCGATGATCTCATCCAGAGCTGATGATTCATCTGTGTCTCCCTCCTTCCTGAGTTGTAAAATGAAGCAGAGAAATTGAAATGGGAACAGAAGATAAAACGTAATTTTTCCTATGTTTTGCCTCCTGTTAACAGCAGACAAAACTGGCTTATATGACAGGTTGTCTGTGCGACCTTGTGTCTGCTTTAGCCTCGATCTACCAATATACCTGGAAGCCTCCATTCCTGTCTGGAGATTCCTGATTATGAGTCTGTGTGGCCAAGTGCATCTGGCTTCTGATGCTTTGTGAACTGTTTCTGTCTGCAATTGTGTGTGGTTTTTTATGCAGTCAAATTATAAATACATATGTTATATATAATACAAATAATATGTATTACATATAAACATAATACATATTAAAATTTTTTATTTAGTTGAATCTTAATACATAATATACTTTTGGAGCCTTGTAAAGGATATGGGTGGTTTCTAGTGAAAAAATGTAGATTTCAAGCGCTCTTATAAATAGAAACACCAATAATGTGGTATCCCACTGTCTTAATGAAAAAGAATTATATTCAGACTAATTTATTGAGGACCATTTAAATATTTATATTCTTAACATTTGTGTTTTCCTGTTTTAAGGAATTATGTTTGCAAGAAGTGGCCTTCATATTTTTGTTTCTCACATGCAACTAATATACATAAATGACCCTCTAAATGTTACTTTAAAATATTTACTTTGAATTTCACTAGATTCCAAATGCAAGAATTTCTCTCCAAATTTCACAATCACTATTAAACACTGTATATTTTTTCTTTCTTAAAAAACAGAATTTATTTAAGGAAGTTTTATGTACATTAACTAGATTTCCTTCTCAATTAGTTCAAGACAACAGAGAGCCTCTCTGATAAGGGTTTTCCTTCATTTGTCCTGACACTAGGCATACTGGGATTTTAGAGCACTGGATATACTATAACAATTATGCATTTATATCCAGTTTTTAAAATTCATTAGGGTAAATATGTTTACATATTAATCAAATACAGGTTTGATGCCAATATTTAGCAGATTTGAGATATGTTTTCTCCTTGGAATGAAATTCGCCATTCTAGTCTTGTGGCCATGATACTCAGGATACTTTCTTATTCCACAGTTCTCTAATGCTCTGGAATTGTATTATACTAGCATGCCTGCTTTAGAAAAGGATTATTCTAAAACTGTCGACTAGGATTGCAAATTTCCAAAGGGACTTGTTGCTGACTGAAACTGCTGCATGACACTCTCTGTTACAATGTAACCGTAAAAGAAAAAGTATAAGATAGTGACTACAACCCATAGACCACTCTAAAAGATCATTGTATTCTACTTTCTCCCCAAATGTGATATGGTCCTCTGTAAACACCAATGTTAAATTATCCTTTCTGAATAGTAGATGATAATATCAATAAATGGGCAAATGTCTTCTATTCTTATTGTTTTCATGCATATAATGTAATAAAATCAGCATGGAGAAATCTCCTGTATATTCCATCTCAGACACAGAATTAATATGGGATTAAAACTTGTACAAAACTCTGGAGTTCAGTATGGTAGTTTCTTAGAAAACTGGAAATCAACCAACTGTTAATCATTGCTAACAATAAAATAGCAGTCATGTTAGATTGATTTCTAGGTAAGTAAGAGATGAATTTTGGTAGATAGATCAGAGATGTAAAGAATGTAGAATGTAAAATATTTTAATGGCACAAGAATTTTTAAGACACTGATATATATCTGGTCTTATAAGCACCAATCTACTACAGAGAAGCTGATGGGCATCAAGGAATTTCCATATGGAATTTGATGTCTAAGTGGCAAAGTCAGACACCAGGCAAGAAACTGTCTTTGTCCCAACTGCAAACAATATGTTGTACACAGTTGAAAAGAAGGACACAAAATATGCGGACTGCTGAAATTTGTCAAGATGAAATAGGCCTGTTCTTACAGCTACATCTGTGAGATATTTTAGGCCAGTAAGCTAAAGACAGATGCATCAATGTTGCAGAAGATACTAGTGTGTCTGTTCCTGCAACCCACAGTCTCCCTAAATTTTATAGTTTTAAAAATTATTTGTTTTGCACTTGCTGTTTACTCAGGTAATATATCCTCCTGCTCAATATTCTGAAAGGTTTCAAGACTAGATAATAACAGTTTTACAGATTTCCTTGCAACTAAATTAAATATATATGAGAGATGTGACATTTAAATAGTTTGAAATTTATAAAACACTACCATGTTTAACTGAGGAAATATTTCAATGACTAAAAAGATATTTTTATATTTGTAATACAATTTTAAATAGAATGTGATTTTGGCACAAAACTTTGTAAGTACAGAGATAGGGTAGATTATAGAATACATAGGCCAAATTTTCAAAACAGTAGGAATAGTTATTGTGAACCTAAGTTCTGATTTTGATAATTTCCATGGACTCTGACTCTGTACATGTGAGGAGTAGCCTACTTTATCTAGACAAGTAAACAATCAGTATTGTTTATTCCCAGGTCCAACTGAGACCTGGATATAGACAGAGCTTGACTTGTAAGAACCAGCACTGCTAACAGTTTTTTTTTTTTTGAGACAGGAATTTTCTGTAGTTTTGGAGCCTGCCACAGAACTACCTCTTATAGACCAGGCTGGCCTTGAAATCCCAGAGATTCACCTGCCTCTGCCTCCTGAGTGCTGGGATTAAATACATGAGCCACCACCGCACGGCATTGCTAACACTATTATATGCATTCCTGGTTTCTGATTGTAGAAGTGTTTGCATTCAAACTGAGCATGAAATAAGACCTAACAAGGAAAGTGATCTCACTTCCAACAGTTTAGGCAAATCCTGCAGTAATCTTAGAGAGCCATGTAGGGTTAAGCCAGCCCCTTAGGGGGGCGGGCTTGCCTCTGGCGAATGTTTACTTATAAATCCAGCATGTGGACCTTCTTCTGCTTCCTGTGCTCCGCGGGAACCTTGATCCTGTAAGTTTATTTCTTCATTAAAGCTGTATATATTCTTTACAATCTGCCTGTATTTATGTACGCCACTACAGAGCTCAATCATAGCTGCTGATTTATTTCTCACACTGTCTTTAATGTACTTTGTAATACTATCAGACAAACTAAAGGTGAGCAAGAGGGTAAAATACTAATTTACTACTGACACTGTTTCCACTTCTTAAAAGAAAAAAAAAGCCCATGATAACTAATAGTGATGATATATTTAGCATGTGGGTCTACATCTAAGACATCAGCATGAAAGCCTCCCATTCTGGATGCAAATATATCGATGTAATTCTGGATTGCTAATTGAAGTATGTTGCTAACATTTTCTAGTAAATCATGTCATATTCAATAACTGTAATGATTAAATACATGAATTGTAGAATATATATTTAAATATATATGCGTTTTTACATACAAATTTTGAAATGTTACTTTTAAGCCCACTTCTGAACATGCACAAATTGCTTCTGGTATCTAAAAATGCCATGATAATTTATCAATAGACTGAGGATTCCATTAAGAAAAAATAGTATAACATATGAATTATTTCAACAATTTCACCTTTGTTCATATGCTTTTATTTGTGTTTCATATGTGTACATGTTTTCTGATGTTTATTTCAGATTGATCTTCTCAATGAATATTTATTAAATATTTTTCAGTATTACTAAAGAATGTTAAAATTTTAATAAAATTTACTTCATTGCCATCACTAGTCTCTACAATCATCTATACCAGTACTCCTTCCTTAGGTCATATGCCTCTTCTGTTTTTCAGTGACAGCTGACTTGAGGAAAAGCATGTTTGAGTGTGGAGTGTGTGTGTGTGTGTGTGTGTGTGTGTGTGTGTTTGTATGTTTGTGTGCAAATGTGTTTGGATATGGGGCATTTTAAGAGATCATGGATATCATTACAAAGCTAGCAAACCTGTGAAAAATCTATATTTCCCTTTTTATCATCTTATTAAATAATATAAGACATTCTGATAATGGAATTCATAATGTACCTCAGAATACAGTAGAACATTTTCTGTATTTTGTCGTTGAACAATTATATATGCAACTTACACAATGGAAATTAAATAATACAAGTTTACATATATATATATATATATATATATCCATCAAATACTAGTTATATGCATTAGCATAATATCATGCCACAACCATGGAATTTACAACTTGTGGTATGAAAACAGGCCAGTAAATCTCAGAGCTCCTACATTCACCTACACAGGCTTTATGTCCTCAACTGCATGACAATGATAGAATACTAGGCTTTTCCCATATATATGTAATACTAGAAATAGATATAGTTTTTAATTTTTGAAATTATCAGTTGTAGGAATAAGCCCAGCCCCTTAGGGGGCGTGTTCGCGGGAGCCAGCGCACCTCTTCTGCTTTCCTGGTCTCCGCGGGAACGGTGGTTCTGTAAGTCTATTTCCCCATTAAAGCTGTATATATTTTTACAATCTGTCTGCATTCATTTACGCCGTTACATTTGGCGCACGCCGGTAGGATTTGCTGAAGGAGGCAGAGGCAGGAGGATCACGAGTTCGAGGCCAGAGCTGGTCTGAAACAACTCAAAACCGAAAGTTATTGTTCTGCCTGAGGAGTTAGAGTGGTCACGGAAGGGGTCACTTTGTATCAGACCAAATCTGCTGCTGTGGTGGCTTTTTTTGTTTGTTTGTTTTTTGGTTTTGTTTTGTTTTGTTTTTTGGGACAGGGTTTGTCTGTGGTTTTGGAGCCTGTCCTGGAACTAGCTCTCGTAGACCAGGCTGGTCTCGAACTCACAGAGATCCTCCTGACTCTGCCTCCCGAGTGGTGGCTTTTGTTGCAAAACCACAGGTATTTGAGCTTCTGCTAATTCAGGCAGGTGGGTTCCGCTGCAAACTTAGCCAAGGCAGGCGGGGGGGGGGGGGGGGGGGGGGGGGGGGGGGGGGGGGGGGGGGGGCGTTAATTGCTCCGGTGAGCAAGTGGGGTGGAATGGGCCTGTGTGGCCGAGTGTATCTCGGACTTGGCACTGGGGCCCGAGTCACGAACTAACAAAGGGCACCCAGGAGTGTGCTGTTTCAGCTAGCGGGGCCGGGGCAAAATAGCCAGATGTTGGACGCCAAACTGAATGCAGACAGACTGTAAAAATATATACAGCTTTAATGGGGAAATAGACTTACAGAACCACCGTTCTCGAGGAGACCAGGAAAGCAGAAGGGGCGCGCTGGCTCCCGCTTGCCCGATTTATAAGTAAACATTTCCCCGAGTTGAACACACCCCTTAAGGGGCTAGGCTTATTCCTACAATCAGTTCATGGAAAGAACACTCTATGAGTCTGTGCATTTTATAATATTAAAAGCAGAAAATAATATGTGGAATATTCTTTAATGTAGGTACATGTTAGGGTCTGTGGACCCCAGACACTGAATTTCCTGTAAACAGCTTGCTTTTCCTGTACTAGCAGCTGATCTGAGCAAAGAAGCTTGTTTTCCTGTGGTTGCAGCTGCTCTGAGCACAAGACTCTCAGGAGTTCCTGATGGTAGGGGAGTGTTTTATTCTGAATTTGTAGCAGATAATTCTGAGAGCTAGGGCATGAATATTGGGCAGTGAAGGCACTATATAAGATGCTTTGGAAAACAATAGAGTTGACATTCTCAATTCAAGGTAGCATTCTTGGCTTCTTGTTTTAAGGATACCCTGTGTCTTCGTCTATGTGTGTATTTCAATTCGCAGACCCTTTACCAGCGTGAGAACCATACAGTAGTCTAGCACATAGATCACAGAACATGTGTAGTGCTTTACAGACACAGGTGTTTCATTTATGTAAATGACTATTCTACTAGGTTCTGCCCTCTGTTTCTGTTTTTTTCATTCCCACACTTTCGACATTTGTTGTCTGCTTCCTGAAATAAAACAGTAGGATCACTACATTGTCTTTGCTGTTTTTATGTCATCTAAGCATACATCAACTAAGAGCAACATTCAGGAGTGTCCCATGCATAATGACTCAGAATTAAATTAAAATACGTTTTACTGTTATTCTTAAAATTAAGGTAATTTAACAATATAGAATATTAGAATCTGAGAGTCAATCTCTTAATATAGTAATATAGCTATAATTTCATCTTTTTATGTTTCATCTTAATATGTTAAGGGCAAAATCAAAACTAACAGGACTACAACATCTCAAGGTAAAATGCATGATTTTACCATGTACTTTAAATGTCATAATTTACCAACAATTAGCCATTCAGAGGGTATTACTGGGTAGGCGCCAGTAGACATGTCTGAATTTTTACTCTAACTTTTTTTTTTTACTAATGTGGATATTATTGACAGGAAGGCAATTCTGCAAAATTCAACTTTCTAGCCTACTCCAAATAGTAAGGGGGATAGTGGTAACAGAGACAGAAACTTCATCTGCACCTTTTTTGGACAGATATTATTTCTAGCTGTGTCCTAAATATTATTTCTAAGCACACGGGAAAAAATAGCTCTTACTTTCAGTAAAAACAGAGAACATGATTTTACAGCATTGATACATAATTCAACAACTCAAATATCAAGTAACTTACTATGTTTTGCCAGAGACAAGCTGATAAATCCAAAAGATCACAACTATTCTTGGCTTAGAAAATACTTTAAGCAATATACAGACAGAATTTATTGTATCAAGGAACAGGTTTTCGCCTGGGAAGACGGTGTCTTCTAATAAAGATAGGGTAATAAAAAGCAAAATTTCAGGAATTGGGAAAGCCAATTAAATTTAGAAAAAGCATAGAAACAACAAAAAATGCTTATCACAATATAATCCCATTTTGAAATTTTAACACAAGTAGTACAAAAGCAACTGAAAATTTTGGAGGCTAAGAATGAACGTATAATTTTCTACTATACAGTAACATTGATAGGATTTTTTTTAAAAAAATCAATGCCAAATTAGCTATGTAAAATCAAAACAGTGTGTATACAATTGTGGAATACTGATGTTTACTATTGTATCTGCACAAAAATATAATAATTTCATTATGCAGTTGGATTTATTTGACATTTTTAGTTTTGATATTATTTTAAAGGAGGGAGCAGAAATGGTTGTGAAGTAACACAAATACAGTGCTCATGTATGAAATTCTATACTACATTTGAAAGTAAACACATGCATGCATATGTATGTATAAATATAATTATGCCTATTCAGTCTCAAACGTGGACACATATGTAAAGTTATTTGAATATTTGAATGTAATTGAGATGCTTCATAGTATATTAGGAGAGCTACTGTAAAACTGAACTTATACCATGAAGGGATATCAACTTTTACTCACTGAGGTCTAAGTAGTGTATTATTTCATTTGCTTGATGTCCAAAGTCATGTCTTTAAGTGCCAAACTGGAGATTCACAGACCATATCAAAATATGCTTACAACTGCCAATATGGAGGAAAGAACATGTTTTGGAAGTTCCTGTATAAATTCATCATCATAGAATGGGAATCCATCTGCTAATACTTAGAATTTCAAAGGGATTGACTACTTGTGGTATAATTACAGGTTAATCCTCAAGTTAGCATGAAGAAAAATCTTCGTTCTCATTACTTCCATGATTGAAAAGAGAAAAGGTGAGAAGTGTTCGGATATATTTTGGGATAATGGCCAAAAATATCAGGGGAAAATTCAAGTAAGTATTTTTATTAAGACATTGTAATGAAAGGCATTACACACACTGCCTTTATGGCTAAAAATCTAATAATAAAATAATTACAGACTTACATAAAAATAATTGTTTTTATTATTCCAGAGTCAAATAAAAAATACCTGAGACCCAATGAAATATTGACATACTCATATATCTGAGCATGTCTTGATCCACATCAGAGATGTTCCATTGGCACTTCTTGGAAAATTGCAGAACTATATGCAGAAAAGACCTTTCAATAGAAAATAAGAGGCTTTGTGGAACCCTGTTATGAAGTTTCATATCTATAAAACCTAGTTAAAAGCTACGTACATTTATATTGAAAAGATGGCAGAATATTACAACAGATTCGCATGGAGGTTGTTGATTTCAATGTTCCAGTGTTTTCCAGTATCAACATTACTAGCAGACACAGGAATTCAGAGTCTAAGATGGAAGATACAAGGTAAGTTATGCACTTGTTCAAAGCTCAAAGACAACACACACAAAAACAAAGGAATCTGTTGTGTTAATTATTTTGAAGGGTAGTAAATAATACCTTGCTGCCATGATCAATAAATAGTTGATTTCCAACAAAGCTCATGCTGTCTGATTTCCTAAACACAAAAGGGACATACAAATGAGAAAAATTATGTACTAGAGTTTTTATATGCCATAGAATACAGCACCAGAGACAGCAAAATTGAGGCTGTGAGACCCTAAAAGGCAATAGAATGATAACATGGGTGGTTCCTCTTCTATAACTTATTGTACCGGGAGTGTCTTTGGGGCCAGGTAGGATTTGGCATTCATATGTTATTGCATAATATTTTCAATGACTCTAAGTTTTCATGAAAAGGAAACCTACAATGTAAAAACGGATCCCACAGAGGATCTCAGAGAAAAGAGGAAAGATCATGACTCTCCTTTACTCTGTCAGATGATGAAACCTGAAGTCAATTATTTCCTTGCAGATATTGTAGTGTTTCAAGACTGAGGCAGTCGTTACTAACGTTTAAAAAGTAGCAGAAGTTTGTGAAGCAAGATTCAATTTGCTCTACAGGAGACCATAGCAGGAGACTCAACACTGTAATACTGGGAATAAACCAGTACCGGACTTTTCTAATTTCCCTTGAAGTTTCGTATAGAATTTAACAGCAGTCTGACATATCTGTGTCAACGTGCACTTGGTTCCTGGTATAAACACGAGAGGCTGAGAGCTGGCATATAGCCCGGACCGCACTAGTAAAGACCTGCTATACGTAAAATGTAATTAGCTCTCTTTGTCTGTGACTGAAGGAGTGTGTCCATTCAGATTGTTTCCGAAATAACAAGAAGAATGATCTCAATTCAACCAATAGGAACAAATCCTGTGGTAACCTTGGAGATCTGCATCGTAGCTTCTGACTCATTTCTCCCTCCCATCTAACTGTGTGGTCCAGCAGAAAAAAATGAAAGTGAAAGTGGATGACAGGAAAAAATGTAGTTTACCTAGGAGCAGAATCCAATTATCAATAAAAGAAAACATCGCAGGTAACTAAAAGATGATTATGCATCCCACTCTTTGGGTCGGTAACCAGACTATGTACCTGAAATTTTCCATTTCTGCATGCTGACGGCTGGTTGGGATTCTATGCTGCCGACTGAAGCTTACTTGTATCACATTCATAAATGCCATGTCAGAGTCCCTAAACACACTGATTGCGGAAGCTACCACTTGAAATACTGAGATTCTCAGGTACCTGAGGATATCTTCCGATATTGCAATTATCTTACTCGGGCATCCAATGGCACGAAAGATCAGTACACTCAGGTTGTTTTCAGGTAATGACCACGAAAGTCAATTTGATTACAGAAAATGCAGAATTCAAAACTAACCCAGGAATCACAGATATTAAGGTTGAAGCACTGGCTTCAGAGACTCGAGCACTGCAGGCAGAAACAGGTGCCTCTTAGCAGAAGCGTGGGAAATCACATCAAATCCATTTTTATCATTAGGTTTCTGTTGCTTCTGTCTCCTGTATGACTCTCGGACTCAGAACAGATATTTTTCTCTGTGGTTGTTTACAATCGGGCTTCTGACTAAAGTCGACCGGACTTTAGTCAGAAGCCCGACTGGTAAAACCCTGCACTGCAGACATTTTTATGCCATCTCTCAACCAATAAGGAGAGAGCTCTCAAACCAAGGATTCTAAAGCAGCACAGGACTGAATTTTACTCGATGATCTCATCCAGAGCTGATGATTCATCTCTGTCTCCCTCCTCCCTGAGTGTTTTAAAATTTAGCAGAGTAATTGAAATGAGAACACAGAATAAAACATAACTTTTCCTGTTTTTCCTCCTGGTATCACCAGACAAAACTGGCTAGGTATGACAGGTTGTCTGTGCAACCTTGTGTCTCCTTTGCTTCTAATCTAACAATATACGTGTAACCCTCAATTCCTTTCTGGAGATTCCTGATTGTGAGTCTGTGCAGCCAAGTACATCTGGCTTCTGATTCTTTGTTATCTGTTTTTGTCTGCTATTGTGTGTAGTGTTTTTATGCAGTCAAATTATAAATACATATGTTACGTTACATATAATACAAATAAATGTATTATATAATACATAATTTAAAATTTCTATTTACTTGAATCGTGATACATACTATATTTAAGTCCAATGGGTTGTTGTACAAGATGGATTCTATAAAAAATATACATTTCAAGCCCTCTTATGAGTAGAAACAGCTATAATATAGTATCCTAGAATGTCTTAATTAAAGAACTTGTTGTTCCTTTTGCGAAACTACAGCTCCCAACATTCCCCTGGACTATGGACACCAGCCCACGCAAGCACAGGATACCTTTTCCCAGAAGCCTTTGCATTTCTCGTTAAAAGGCGGGGCTTGCCACGAGCCCCCCTCTTCTTCCTGCCTCCCCTTTCATCTCTGCACACCTTGTACCTTACCTGTCGTTACCCCTCCCCCATTAAAGTGCACCCACGTGGGACTGCCGTGTGTCTGTGTCTACTTTCCCCGCGTGACATCTTTACTCTTTAACCCCGCAGACAAGAAAGCCAGACATAGGAACAACAATTGGTGCCGCCATCGACTCTGTAACCTTTCCGTCCTGGTACCTGGGGCCCTGGCCTCTGGGCTCCCTGGTGTCTCCCAGAGCTCGGGCCTCACCGGAATAAGGTTTGAACTGACAACCCAACTGCCTCCACCTGTTTCACATGGCCAGATACCACTAACAGCGGCTGATTCATGAGTTTACCTGGGTTGGCTTGCCTTCCTATTAAACACTCAAAGACTGTCCGGCGGGCTCTCTTTGGCGTGTCCTAGGTAAGGTTGCCGACTCCTCCCCCCCCCCCTCGGCTAAAACCTGCTTCTGTCCGCACCTGGAAGTTCAGTGCTTCCAGCTTCTCCCTCTCTTTTTCTAATCTTTTTCTGTCTTCTCTACGGGCCCGCCACAAGGTGGCTGCCTCCGGGATGTACGGTCAGCCCCCCAAAAGCTTAATTGTCTCCTCCCAGCTGGGGCTTTCCCCATCAGTAACTGGGTTCTGGTCGATTGGGCAATAGCACACCCCCTGACTACAGGGACGCCTGTACTCAGGGCTGCCGTGTTCGTGGCACCCCGGTACCTTCTGCGGACAGTCTCACGGTTCTAGCCATGGGCGCTAAGCCTTCTAAGACAATTCCCCCATCCTCTCCTCTCGGTCAGCTTCTGGAAGCTCTAAAACCTCACGCCCTGATTCCCTCCATAAAACTATCTACGTTAATCTGCCTATGCTCTAAGACTTGGCCAAAGGACAATTTACAGGGTTCCTTCCGGTGGCCTTCTCAGGGTTCATTTGACCCCGGCATTCTATGGGAATTGGCCAATTTCTGTCACCTGTCAGCTAAATGGAAAGAAATGAGGTATATTATGGCATTCTTTTATATGGCCCTAAAGACTGACCCCTCCACTTCCCACTGCTCACCTGCCCACATGTTCTTAGCAATGCCATCCTTCCAGGAACCCTCTGCTCCTGCCACGGATCCAGCAGATGAACCTCCACCCACCCCACCCCCCGACCTAGAGGGACCACCCCTTCCCGCCCTGCCCAGTCGGGCGACACCTCACCTATCCCTCTTTCCTCAAAAGTTTCTTCTTACAGCTTGCTTTTCCTGTGCTTGCAGCTGCTCTGAGCAAGGCAACTTGGGTTCCTGTGTTTACAGCTGCTCTGACACAAGACCGTCAGGGATTCCTGATGGTAGGGGAGTGTTTTATTCTGGATATGTAGCTGATATTGGTAAGGGAAGGCACTATATAAGATGCCCTGGAACACAATAAAGTTGACGTAGTTGATGCAAGTTGGCATTCTTGGTGTTCCTATTTTAAGGATGACCAGTGTATTTGTCTCTGTGCGTATATGTGTATTTCAATCTCCAGTCTCTATCCCAGAGTGTGAATGATACAGTATTGTGTAGCACTTAGATCACAGGACAGGTGTTTCTTTTATGTTACTAACTATTCTACTAGATTCTCTCCTCTGTTTCTAATTTTTGCATTTACATACTTTTCAACATTCGTTGTCTGCCTCCAGAAATTAAACAGTAAGATCAACATTGTTTTTACACATTTTATGTAATCCACACATACATCAACTAAGAGCAACATTCAGGAGTCTCCTATATTAATGACTCAGAATTAAATAAAAATAGGTTATACTGTTCCTCTTCAAAATAAAGTCTTTTAATAATTATTATAAAATTAGTATCTGATAGCCAGTCTTAAACTATTAGAATAGCTATAATTTCTACTTTTTTCATCTTGTATGTTAAGGTCAAAATCAAAACTAACAGGAATACAACATTTCAAGGTAAAACACACGATTTCACCATGTAATTAAAATGTCTTCATTTACCAACATTTAGCTATTCAGAGGGTATTACTGGGTTAGTACCAATAGAAATGTCTTCATTTTTATTCTATCATCTTTTACTAATGCAGATATCACTGACAGGAAGAAATCTTTGCAAAATCCAATATTCTAGCCTAATCCAAAATGTTAAGGAGATAGTAGTTACATAAACAGAAACTTTAATTACACAAACATAATTTCTAACTGTGTCCTAAATATTAACTCTAAACACACAGGAAACAATAGCTCTTACTTGCAGGGAAACATAAAACATGGTTTTACAACGTTGCTACATTATTCGATAACTCAAATATCATATAACAATGTTTGGTCAGAGACAAGTTGATAAATCCAAAAGATCTCCATTATTCTTGGCTTAGAAAATATTTCATGCGATGTCCAGACAGAATTTATTGTACCAAGAAATAGGATATCTGCTGAAATGACAGTGTCTTTTAATAAAGATAGGGTAATAAAAAGCAAAATTTGAGAAATTGGGAAAACCAATTAAAGTTAATAAAAACAAAAAATGGTTACCACAATGCAATCTCATTTGAAATGTTAACCGAAATGGAAAATTCTTGAAAATTAACACAATTAGCAGAAAAACAACTGAATAATTTGGAGGCTAAGATAGAGAGGATAATTTTCTGCTAGAGAGTAACATAGATAAGGTCTTGTTTTAGAAAAGGTCAATGCAAAATTGGTTATGTAAAATCACAACAGTGTGTATACCATGTGAAATTATGGATGTATACAGTTATATCTATACAAAAATATAATAATTTTATTATGTAGATGGATTTATTTGACATTTTTAGTATAGATATAATTTTAAAGGAGGGAGGAGAAATGAGTGTGAAATAACACAAATACAGTACACATGTATAAAATATTAAACTACTTTATGAAAGCATATACATGTATGCATATTTCAGTATAATATAATTATGGCTTTTCAATATCATACATGTACACATAAGTAAACTGAATATTTAAAAGTAATTGATATGCTTCATAAATTATTCGGACAGTTATTGTAAAACTGAACTCTTTATACTATGAAGAGATATCAGCTTTTTCTCGCTCAGGTTTAAGTAGTGTATTATTTAATTTGTTTGATATCCAATGTCATGTCATTAAGTGCAAACTTTGAGATTAACAGACCATTTCCAAAATATGTTTACAAATGCCAATATGGTGGAAAGAACCTGTTTTGAATGTTCCTACATACTTTCATCATCATAGAATGGGAATCCATCTGCTAATATTTAGAATTTAAATGGGATTGGCTACTTCTCCTATAATTGCAGATTAATCCTTACGTGATCATGACAAATCTTCACTCTCATTTGCTCCATGATCAAGAAAAGTGAGAATTGTTCAGATATACTTTTGTATAGTGATAAAAATAAAGAGAAATTTCTAGTAAATATTGTTATTAAGACTATGTGATAGAAAGCATAACACACACTGCCTTTATGGCTAGGAATCCAAAAATAAAATGATACAGAATTACATGAAAATAATTGCTTTTGTGTTTACAGAATCAAATAGAAAAAATCCTAAGTCCAAATGAAATATTGATATCCTCATATACATGAAAATCTCTTGACTCACATCAGAGATGTTCAATTGGCACTACTGGGAAAAAACAGAACTATATGAAGAGAAAAATTTTAAATGGAAAATAAGAGACTTTATTGTACTATGGTATGATGTTTCATGTCTATAAAACCTACTTGAAGACCACATACATTTATATTGAAAAGATGGCAGAAATACTGTAACAGATTCAAATGGAGGTTGTTAATTCCAAAGTACTAGTGTTTTCTAGTTTCAATATTACTAGCAGGCATAGGAATTCAGAGTCTCAGATGGAAGATACAGGATAAGACACGCACTTGTCAACGCACAAATAACCAGCACACACAGTAACAAATAAATCTGATATGTTAATTATTTTAAAGGGTAGTATGTTATACCTTGCTGTCATGATCAATAAATAGTTGATTTCCAAGAAGGCTCAAGCTGTCTGATTTTCTAAATAGAAAAAGGAATACAAGTGAGAAAAATCATGTACAAGATTAATATGCCAGTACACAAAACTAAGCCAACCAAAACAGCAAAGTTGAGCCTGGGAGAACCTAAAAGGCAACAGAATAGTAAGAAGCATTTTCTCTTCTATAACTTATTGTACCATGAGAGTTTTGGTGCCAGGTAGGATTGGGACTTCATGTGTAACTGAATAATCTTTTCAATGACTCTAAGTTTTCATCAAAATGAAACCTACAATGTTATATCCATTTCCACAGAAGATCTCAGAGAAAAGAGTAAAGATCATGAATCCCCTTTACTCTGTAAGATGCTAAAACCTGAAGTGAATTATTTCCGTGCAGATTTTGCAATGTTTCAGACTGAGGCTGTGGGTCCAAAAGTTTAAAGAGTAGCAGAGGTTTCTAAAGGAGGAATTGAATTGCTGCACAGAAGACAATTGCACGTGACTCAGAACAATAATACTAGAAATAACCCAGTACCTGACTTTGTTAATTTCCCTTGACATAGTCTCATATAGAAGTCAATAGCAGTCTGCCATGTGTGTGTCAATGTATATTTGGGTTTCTGGTATAAACATGAGCAGCTGAGAGCTGTCATAGCAATAGCCTCACTAGTAAGGACCTGCTATGCTTGAAATATAATTAGCTCACCTTGTCTGTGACTGAAGGAGTGTGGGCATTCAAATTGTTTCCGGAATAATGAGAAGAGTGATCTCAAGTCCACCAATAGGAACAAATCCTGTGGTAACCTTGGAGATCGCCATCAGAGCCTCTGACTCATTTCTCCCTCCCATCTAACTGCGTGTTCCAGCAGAAAAAAAAAAAGGAAAGCGAAAGTGGATGACAGGAAAAAAAATGTAGTTTATCTAGGACCAGAATCCAATTATCAAAAATGGAAAACATCGCAGGTAACTAGATGATTATACATCCCACTCTTTGGGTCTCCCTACTGACGGCTGATTGTGATTCTGTATTGCCAATTGCAGCTTACTGGTATCACATTCAGAAATGCCACGTCAGAGTCCCTAAACACACAGATTGTGAAATATACTTCTTGAAATTTTGAGATTCCCAGGTACCTGAGGTTATCTCCCGATATTGCAATTATCTTACTCGGGCATCCAAAGTCACACAAGATTAGTACATCCCGGTTGTTGTCAGTTATTAACCACGAAAGTAAATTTTTGATTACAGAAAATGCAGAATTCAACACTAACTCAGGAATCACAGCTATTACGGCTGAAGCATTGGCTTCAGAGACTCGAGCACATTTCCTGCACTGCGAGCAGAAACAGGTGCCTCTTAACAGGAACGTGGGAAATCACACCAAATCCATTTTTTCCCTAGGTTTCTATTGCTTCTGTCTCCTGTATGTCTCTCGGACTCGGAACAGATTTTTTTCTCTGTGGTTGTTTACAATCGGGCTTCTGACTAAAGTCGACCGGACTTTAGTCAGAAGCCCGACTGGTAAAATCCTGCACTGCAGACATTTTTATGCCTTCTCTCAACCAATAAGGAGAGAGCTCTCAAACCAAGGATTCTAAAGCAGCACAGGACTGAATTTTACTCGATGATCTCATCCAGAGCTGATGATTCATCTGTATTTCCCTCCTCCCTGAGCGTTGGAAAATGAAGCAGAGAATTTCACCTGACTTAACAATGGAAACCATGAAAGGGTTATGGTTCTTTAAAGATGTCCTCCAACCAAAAAGTTAAATGGAGTTCATGATAAGTGAGCAATATGCTGCTCAGTGTCAGTGGGGACTGAATCATCTCAGAGGTGAGGTAGTAATCATGGTTTTTGATTCTTCATCCATGACCCAGTCTCTCAGGGAATCAAGAGGAAGCATCCAGACCCCATTTTTCATGCACCAAAGCATGTACTAATCTGAACTATGTTAAATTGTAAGTAACATAGCAGTTGAAAATTTGTCTCATTCTTGAATTTGAATAAAAAATATCTGTAGAGTAAATAAAAAACCTCTAGACTTATTAGAGTGTCTTTTGACCAATACCCACCTGTGCTTTTCCTTTGCAGTATCACAAACATTGAAAAGAAGTAAAGTTGAGGAGTCTCCACATATAAAAGATCAGTATGTGATATAATTATGTTCCATCACTTTTTGTGTTACTAATCTTCTCCTATTAATTTTAAGATACTCAATAAAAACTCACAGTGACTTTAGGTCTCATATTCTTGAAATCTACCTCTTTTCTACATAGGCCCTACTTATACAAAACTGTATTTCTTCATCTCTTGTTTGTTTCAAATAATGCAATAAAGAATGCTAGGCTGTTCATGTTCAAATGGGCAGCATACTGAAAAGTCGCAGTGGATATTTGCCCACACGGTGCATACACTTGATTTCCCCTAGAATGCCTTATGACGTATTTATTCTTTGAAATTCCTAGAAGTCTTTAAATCCTGTTAAAATGGCATCAACACCAAAGATGTGTTTCTTTAAATATTTCATTTGCAATGACTGAAGCTCCACTCGAATATTGCCACCATTGCTTCCTGGTAACTCGTTTCACCACTTTCTTATTTGTGATCTCTCTTCTCACTTCAACATAGCGTATCCACATAATAGACTGTTTTTACATTACAATTCAACAATCAGATCTTGCAAAAGATTCCCAGCAGTATAAAAATATTGTTCTAAGAAATCTCATCAAAACCATAAATTGCGTGTGTGTGTGTCCATCCATGCTCTCTGGATATGGGGCTTTATAAGAGCTCATAAGTATCATTACAAAGCTAGAAAACCTGAGAGAATCTATACTTTCCCTCTCATCATCTCAATAAATAATATAAGCCATTATGATACTAGATGCAATTCAAAATGGTTCCTTAGAATATAGTAGATCATTGTCTGTATTTTGTAGTGGAACAAATTATATATGCAAACTTACACAATAGAACTTAAATAATACAAGTTTACATAGATAGATAGATAGATAGATAGATAGATAGATAGATAGATAGATAGATAGATAGGGAGATAGATAGAGAGATATTCATCAAATACTAGTTATATGCATTAGTATAATCTCATGCCACAACCTTGGAATTTGCCACTTATGGTGAAAAAACAGGCAAGTAAATCTCAGAGCTCCTGGACTTACTTCATATGCTTCATGTCCTGGAACTGCATGATAAGTTAGAATACCAGTTTTTTTTTTCATATGTATAAACTAGAAATAGATTCAGATATAGTATTTCAAATTATCAGCTCTTTGGACAGAGCCCTCTATGAGTCTGTGAATTTTATAAACATAAAAGCAGAAAATAACAAAAGGAATATTCTTTAAAGTGTTATGGTTTGTGTCTCTTTGAGAGACAAGCCACACCCACTTCCTCCCCCTTCCACTGAGCCAGGCTGATCTTCAGCTTCCTGCCTGAGCTCTCTCTTTCTTCTGTCTTCCTCTCTGAGAGGCAGCTTTGCTTCTGCCTCTCTCCCCACTTCTCCACAGTGATCATGACAAAATCTTCACTCTCATTTGCTCCATGAGCAAAAAAAGTAAGAAGTGTTCAGATATATTTTTGTATAGTTATAAAAATCATGGAAATTTCTAGTAAATATTGTTTTTTTCTTTATTTTTTGTTTATTTTTTTTTAGTTGTTGAAAAAAAATTCTGCCTCCTCCCCATTTCCCATTTCCCTCCTCCACCTCCCACACATTGCCTCCTTCTCCCACTCCCCCTTCCCCTCTCCCCCTTGGCTCAACTCCATTCCTTCTCCCTCTGGAGAATGAAGAGCAGTCCAGATTCCCTGCCCTGCGGGAAGTCCAAGGTCCTCCCACTTCTATCCAGGTCCAGGAGGGTGAGCATCCAAACAGGCTAGGCTCCCACAAAGCCAGTTCATGTATTAGGATCAAAACCTAGTGCCATTGTCCTTGGCTTCTCACCAGCCTTCATTGTCTGCCATGTTCAGAAAGTTTGGTTCCATCCCATGCTTATTCACTCCCAGTCCTGCTGGCCTTGGTGAGCTCCCAATAGATCAGTTCCACTGTCACAGTGGGTGGTGTTATTCTTTTGGTCCCTGCCCTAGCCATGCCCACTCCTTTTAACTTCTGACCTAGCCCACCATAGCTCTCTCTTCCTGCTTTTCTCTCCCTGTGCACACACGGGGCTTTGCCTCTCTCCTCCTCCTTCTCTCTCTCCCCTCTCCCTCTCTCCCTTTCTCTCTTTTTCTCCTTTTTAATAAACATTTATGGCTATTTTGTCTGTTTATGTGTCTGTTACGGCCACCACCGCCAGCACAGCTCGTGCCCTCCTGCTGGTGGGAAGCCATAGCTGCTTTTTCTCATGGCGCGCCAGCCCGCTCAGGGATATTTTTTAAGAATAACAAATGGTGCCGCGTGACTTGGATGATTCCTGTGCCCCAGACTTCTACCTGGTGCCGGAGTTCTGCTGGGACTCTGAGTTCCCTCCTGGGGCAGAATCAGGACCTGAGTATCTTTTCTTCAACGACCACGTGTTCCATCTGCCTGGATGCAGCTCCTCCAAAGAACAAATCAACTAATCGTGAGTGTCCCCATCTCGGCCAGCTTAACCATCTCTTTTAACCCAAGGGGTTGACTGTTGAGCTCCCGGCAACCCTTCACAGTTTTTAGGGATGGGGAGACCTCCAACCGCGGGCTTTCAGGACCTCGGTTGTTCCCTTCGCCGACATTCAATCCGGCTTGTCTCCTGTGCTAAGCCTGTGCCTGAGACGGCTGGCCTTAGGCAGCCCCTCAGCCCACCCGCTCCTGGAGGCCCGGGGCCTCCAGTCTTCCTCTTTTTCTTTTTTCATTCTTTTTCTTCCTTCTTTTCTTCGTAACTGCTGCTACGGTGCAGCACGCCGGTATGGTGCGGCCTGACCTAGGCTGGATCCCTCCTGCCCGCGAGTTGATTCAGCTAGGTCATAGCACCCCCCTTGTGAGCTCGGACGCCTGTTCATAGGGCCTGGGTGTTCGTGCCATCTGCATCTCGCCTTAACGGGGAACCGTTCTCATAGGCTTGAGGTGCCACGGTTTTTGCAGGTGTTTGCACAGCCTTGACCATGGGAGCCAAGCCATCCAGACCTATTACTCCAGCCTCATGCTTTAATGCCTTACACTTATCCGTCTCGGTCCAAATAAATGGCCCCAACAACTATACACAGCCGGTTTTCGGTTCCAGCCTTTTGCCCCTTCCCTGTGCGGCTTTTGTTGTGGCATGGCGGGCTCTCTAACAGAGCAGACTACAAGTGGCGGTTGCCATCTTGGGTGAGGGCCAGGTCATGTGACCACACTCTCCCGGTTTTACTCCCAGTTTTACCCTGCCTCTTCACTCAGTTTTCACTAAACTCCTCATGCTACCTCTGTTAAATGTGTTTTGAGCAATGGTTAAATGCCTTTGACAGGGCCCGTCAGAGGCATCCACGTTGCCCAATTCTTGTTCACTCTTTCTACGTATAATAATTATTTATTACATCTCATTTCAGACTCCAAAACGTGAGTCTTATATTTTAAACTGGTATGTACCTTTAAGTCTCTTAAGCTGTTCTCTACCATTGTCAGTTCTGCTACTAACCTTATATTACAAGCAGTTTTTTCCCTCTCTCTGCCTTTTTACAAATGTAAATCGCACCTGCTGAGAGCCAGTGTGGTCAAACTCAGACCCAACTTTCCAAACAAATTCTATACTATAGTTATACCTGATAAACAGCCCTCAACTGCTCAGAGATCTGGGGAATGTGATATTTAAGTATTTAATTATTAAAAACTTTTCACAATAACAAAAAAAAAAAAAGACAGGTTGGCTCCTAGTAGCAGCTCTCTGCTTTCTCCAAAGAAGACAGAGGCATGCAGAACAACGTCCTTCTGCATTTCGCTTCGACTGCAGAACACTGACCATTGGGCAAGCCTGTCTTTCATCTAAATTAAAGACCTCTCTAGACATGGACAGAATCGCTGGAATCGACAGCCTAGCTGCTCAGGTCAAGGTAGGCCTGTGTTCCTACAGATTTCTAGCCCACAGGATCTTCTGGAGCCTGGCAGGCCCTGCGCTAAACAGCAAAGTTCAAGTGCAACCTTCAGCGACCATGGAGGACCCAAAAAGAGTAGCTCTGGGTGCCAACCAAGTAAGTTCTCTGTCATTTTTTAAATCAGTAACTCAAGTAAAATCTCATCCTTCTCAAAGATCTCTGACATTTTGACAGCTGAGAGGTTTTCCCAGATTACCTCACCAAACAAATTTCAACCAAATTTATCTCTTATGCTACAGTCATTATATGTCTAAATCTTCTGTTTTCACAAACCCAAGGAGTCCTCATGAGTTCCAGGGAGCCAAATTCAAGAATCCATCTTAAACAGGTCAGATACCCCCTCAATCCCCTGGTCCTAAATTTTTTTTCCCTTAATTTAACTTTTTTCTTTGTTCTGCCAATACCTTAAACAGGATAAGAGATACCAGACATTTCCATGCCACAGACATCGGTCACAAACGAACAGACCAGCTATGCCAGGATGTTCCCAGCACCCAGCCTTCTCTCGCCCCCTTCCCCCAAAGACGATGCCCACAATCAGCCGGAAGCAGTCTTGAGAATTCGCCGCCCCAATTCCTTCAAACTGGAGCATCTAATTCGCTTTTTTTATTAAAAGCAAGATGTGGGAATGTTATTCTTTCAGTCCCTGCCCTAGCCACGCCCGCACCTTTTAACTTCTGACCTCGCCCGCCTTTGCTCTCTCTTCCTGCTTTTCTCTCCCTGTGCACACGGGGCTTTGCCTCTCTCCTCCTCCTTCTCTCCCTTCCCCCTCCCTTTCTCTTTTTCTCCTTTTTAATAAACATTTATGGCTATTTCCTGTGTTTATGTCTGTTATGGCCTCCACCGCCAGCGCAGCTCATGCCCTCCCGCTGGTGGGAAGCTATAGCCGCTTTTTCTCATGACATGCCAGCCTGCTCAGGGATATTTTTTAAGAATAACAGGTGGGTGCACCCCTCGTGGTCCTGACTTCCTTGCTCATATTCTCCCTCCTTTTGCTACTCATTTGGATCTTAAGAGCTCAGTCCAGTGCTCCTATTTGGGTCTCTATCTTTATCTCGATCGATCACCAGATGAAAGTTCTAAGATGATATGCAAGATATTCATCAGTATGGCTATAGGATAGGATCATTTCAGGTTCCCTCTCTTCAGATGCCCAAGGTATTCTCTGGGGACATCTCCCTGGACACCTGCCAGCTCTTCTAATGGCTAAAATAAAAAACAGCAATGATAGCCTTTGCTGGAGTGTTTGTGGAGTAAGGGGCACACTCATCCATTGCTGGTGAGAATGCAAACTTTTGCAACCACTTTGGAAATCAGTGTGGTGATTTTTCAGGAAATTCGGGATCAACCTACCCCAAGATCCAGTAATACCACTCTTGGGAATATACCCAAGAGATGCCCTATCATATGACAAAAGCATTTGTTCAACTATGTTCATCGCAGCATTATTTGTAATAGCCAGAACCTGGAAACAACCTAGATGCCCTTCAATGGAAGAATGGATGAAGAAAGTGTGGAATATATACATATTAGAGTACTACTCAGCTGTAAAAAACAATGACTTATCGAATTTTGCACGCAAATGGATGGAAATAGAAAACACTATTCTGAGAGTGGTATCCCAGACCCAAAAAATGAACATGGGATGTACTCACTCATAATTGGTTTCTAGCCACAAATAAAGGACATTGAGCATATAATTGGTGATCCTAGAGAAGCTAAATAAGAAGGTGAACCCAAAGAAAAACATATAGTCATCCGCCTGGATATGGGAAATATACAAGATTGCTGGGCAAAAACTGGGAACTTGGCATGGGTCTAGTAAATATTGTTATTCAACTATGTGATAAAAGGTATAGCACACACTGCCTTTATGGCTAGGGATCTAAAACTAAAATGATGACAGAATTACACGAAATTAATTTCTCTTGTGCTTCTAGAAAATAGAAAAAATCCTGAGTCTAAATGAAATAATTATATACTCATGTACTGTAGAGAGCTGCGTGGAGCCGCACCTGATGGTGATGTAGAGAGCTGCGTGGAGCCACATCTGCTGGCGATGTGTAGAGAGCTGCGTGGAGCCGTACCTGATGGTGCTGGCTCCCACCCTCCGCAATCCTGAAAGCGAGTGCTCTCTGTGATAGTCAACTTCTATTATGGCTAAGGCCTGACTCATGCTATTATCACACAATGATCATCAGCTTCTTGCATACGGGTGGACCTATGGGCAGTGCCCACCTGGCAATCCGGAGTTGGCAGCCTGTGACTTTTCTAAGGGCTGGGAGAGTTTTGCCCAGGGAGAGAGTGAAAGAGAAAGAGAAGGAGAAATCTTGCTGTGAACAAGGTCCTGAATAAACTGCTAGCAAGAAGAACTCCCGTGTTGGGTCTTCCTTGCTGTTCGAGGCGGGCGCGACAATGTACCTGAGCATGTTTTGACCACATCAGAGATATTCAGTTGGCACTACTGGGAAAATAACAGAACTATGTGAAGAGAAGAACTTTAATTAGAACATAGGAGACTTTATTGCACTATGGTATGATGTTTCATGACTATAAAACCTACTTGAAGGTCATTTATATGGAAAGATGGCAAAAATATTGCAACAGATTCAAATAGAGGTTGTTGATTCCAAAGTACTAGTGTTTTCCAGTCTCAACATTACCAACAGACATAGGAATTCAGAGTCTCAGATGGAAGACACAAGATATGATATGCACTTTTTCAAAGCACACAAAAACAACACACACAGTAACAAATAAAGCTGATATGTCAATTATTTTAAAGGGTAGTATGTTATTCTTTGATGCCAAATTAAATAGCAAACAAAGCTCATGCTGTCTGAATTCCTAAATAGAAATGTGAATACAAGTGAGAAAAATGAAGTACAAGAATTTTTGTATGCCAGAACACAAAACTATGCCAACCAAAACAGCAACGTTGAGCCTGTGAGAACCTAAAAGGCAATAGAATGATAAGATGTATGTTTCCTCTTCTATAACTTATTGTAGCGCGAGAGTCTTTGGTGCCAGGTAGGGCTGGGCTTTCATGAGTCACTGCATAATATTTTCAATGACTCTAAGTTTTCATGAAAAGGAAACATACAAAGTAATAACCATTCCCACAGAGGATCTCAGAGAAAAGAGGAAAGATCGTGACTCCCTTTTACTCTGTCAGATGCTAAAACCTGAAGTGGATTATTTCCTTGCAGATATTGCATTGTTTCAAGACTGAGGAAGTGGTTCCAAAAGTTTAAAGAGTAGCAGAAGTTTCCAAAGCATGAATTGATTTGCTGCACAGAAAACCACAGCAGGTAACTCAAGACTGTAACACTGGTAATAAACTGGTACCTGACTTTGCTAATTTCCCTGCACTTATTCTCATATACAAGTCAATAGCATTCTGGCATCTCTGTGTCAATGTACATTTTAGTTTCTGGTATAAACATGAGCAGCTGAGAGCTGGCATAGCCAGAGCTTCACTATTAAAGACCTGCTATTCCTAAAATATAATTAGCTCTCCCTGCCTTTGAGTGAAGAAGTCTGTGCATTCAAATTTTTTCCAGAATAATAAAAAGAAGGTCCTCAAGCCCACCAATAAGAACAAATCCTGTGGTAACCTTGGAGATTGCCATCAGAGCTGCAGACTCATTTCTCTCTCTCCTCTAACGGTTTGGTCCAGCAGAAAATATAAAAGTGAAAGTGGATGAAAAAAAGATGTAGTTTACCTAGCACCAAATCTAATTATCAAAAATGGAAAACATCGCAGGTAACTAGGAGATGATTATACATCCACTTTTTCTGTTTGTACCCTGCCTATCTACCTGAAATTTCTCATTTCTCCCTGCTGACGTTTGATTGTGATTCTGTGCTGCCGATTGCAGTTTACTGGTATCACATTCAGAAATGCCGTGTCAGAGTCTCTAAACACACTGATGGTTGAATCTACCATTTGAAATTTTGAGATTTCCAGGTGCCAGAGGATATTTCCCAATATTGCAATTATCTTACTGAGGCATCCAATGGCACATGAGATCAGTACATCCCGCTTGACCACGAACGTAAATTTTGATTACAGAAAATGCAGAATTCAACACTAACTCAGGAATCACAGCTATTACGGCTGAAGCATTGGCTTCAGAGACTCGAGCACATTTCCTGCACTGCGAGCAGAAACAGGTGCCTCTTAACAGGAACGTGGGAAATCACACCAAATCCATTTTTTCCCTAGGTTTCTATTGCTTCTGTCTCCTGTATGTCTCTCGGACTCAGAACAGATTTTTTTCTCTGTGGTTGTTTCCAATCGGGCTTCTGACTAAAGTCGACCGGACTTTAGTCAGAAGCCCGACTGGTAAAACCCTGCACTGCAGACATTTTTATGCCCTCTCTCAACCAATAAGGAGAGAGCTCTCAAACCAAGGATTCTAAAGCAGCACAGGACTGAATTTTACTCGATGATCTCATCCAGAGCTGATGATTCATTTGTGTCTCCCTCCTCCCTGAGTGTTGTAAAATGAAGCAGAGAAATTGAAATGGGAACAGAGGATAAAATGTAATTTTTCCTGTTTTTGCCTCCTGTTAACAGCACACAAAACTGGCTAATATGAAAATATGACAGTCCTTTTTTGTTGTTGTTGTTTTGTTTTGTTTTTTGCTTTTTCGAGACAGGGTTTCTCTGTGGCTTTGGAGCCTGTTCTGGAACTAGCTCTGTAGACCAGGCTGGTCTCGAACTCACAGAGATCCGCCTGTCTCTGCCTCCCAAGTGCTGGCTGGTATTAAAGGCATGCGCCACCATCACCCGGCTATATGACAGTTCTTAAGAGCAGAAGTGTTCTTCATATTTTTGTTTCTCACATGCAACTAATATACATAAATTACACTATAAGTAATACTTTAAAATATTTACTATGAATTCCACTAGATTCCAAATACAAGAATTTTTCCAAATTCCACAATTACTAATAAATAATTTTTTTTTTCTTTCTTAAAAAAAACAGAATTTATTTAAGGAAGTTTTATGTCCATTAATTTGAAGCCATCGATTGGTACATGATTGCGCTGGATGGCAAGCTACCCTAAAAATAAATCTAAATTTCCTTAATTATTAGTTCAAGACAACAGAGAGTCTCTCTAATAAGGGTTTTCCTTCATTTGTCCTGACAATAGTCGTACTGGGATTTTTGAGCAGTGGATATACTATAAGAATTATGCATTTATATCCAGTTTTTGAAAATTAATTAGGGAAAATATGCTTACATAATAATCAAATACTGGTTTGATGCAAATATTTAGCAGATTTGAGATATGTTTTCTCCTTGGAATGAAATTTGCCATTCTAGCCTAGCTGGGGATAAATACTCAGAATATTTCCTGTTACCACACTTCTCTAATGTCCTGGAATTGTATTATACTAGCATGCCTGCTTTAGAAAAGGATTATTCTAAAATTGTCTTCTAGGATTGCAAATTTCCAAAGGGACTTGTTGCTGACTGAGACTGCTATTTGACTCTTTCAGATTACAGTGTAACCGTAAAAGAAAAAGTATAAGATACTGACTATAACTCATAGATCGTTGTATTCTACTTACTCCCTTAATGTGATATGGTCCTCTGTAAATGCCAATGTTATATTATCCTTTCTGAATAGTAGATGTTAATGTCAATAAATGGACAAATGTCTTCTTTTCTTATTGTCCTCATGCATATAATGTAATAAGATCAGCATGGAGGAATCTCCTGTATATTCCTTCTCAGACACAGAATTAAGATGGGATTAAAACTCATACAAAACTCTGGAGTTTAGTATGGCAGTTTATCAGAAAATTAGAAATCAACCAACTGTTAATCACCGCTAATAATAAAATAGCAATCAAGTTAGATTGATTACTAGGTAAGTAAGAGATGAACTTAGGTAGATAGATCAGAGATGCAAAGAATATAGAATGTAAAATATTTTAGTGGCACAAGAATTTTTATGACAGTGATATACATCTGCTCTTGTAAGCGCCAATCTACTAGAGAGACGCTGATGAGCATCAGGGAATCTCCAAATGAAATTTGATTTCTAAGTGGCAAAGTTAAATACCAGGCAAAAACTGCCTTTGTCTCAACTGCAAACAGTATGTTGTACACAATTGACAAGAAGGACACAAAAGATGTGGACTGCTGAAATTTATCAAGATGAAATAGGCCTGTTCTTACAGCCACATCTGTGAGATATTTTAGGCCAGTAAGCTAAAGACAGATGCATCAATGTTGCAGAAGATATTAGTGTATCTGTTCCTGCAAACCACAGTCTCCTAAAATTTTATAGGTTTAATATATTTGTTTTTCACTTGCTGTTTACTCAGGTAATATTTTGAAAGGTTTGAAGACTAGACACGTACAGTTTAACAGATTTCCTTGCTACTAAGTTTTAAAAAATCATAAGAGAGATGTAATATATAAAAAGCTTAAAATATATAAAACACTACCATGTTTAACTGAGTAAATAATTTTAGGACCGAAAAGATTTTTATATTTGTAATACAAGTTTACATAGAATGTGAATTTGGCACAAACCTTGGTAAGCACTGAGATAAGGTAGATAATAGAAGGCACTGGCCAAAATTTTCAAAACAGTGAGAATAACTATTGTGAATGTAAGTTGTGATTTTGCTAATTTCCATGGACTCTGACTCCTGTACATGTGAGGAGTACCCTGCCTTGAGTAGACAATTAAACCGTCAGTATTTGCTATTCCCAGGTCCTTCGGAGACCTGGATATAGACAGATCTTGAATTTTTTTTGTAGCTTTGGTGCCTGTTCACAGAAGTAGGTCTTGTAGATCTTGTAGATCTTATAGATCATATTGGCATCTAACTCCCAGAGATTCAGCATCCTCTGCCCCCTAGTGCTGGGATTAAAGTTGTGAGCCACCACACCCAGGCATTGCTAACATTATTATATGCATTCCTGGTCTCTGATTGTAGAAGTGTGTTCATTCAACCTTAGCATGAAATAGGAAATAAGACCCAACAAGGAAAGAGAACTCACTTCCAACAGCTTAGGCAAATCTTGCGGTAATCTTGGAGAGCTCAATCATAGCTGCTGATTTAATTTTCACTCCATCTTAAATTTGTTTTGTAGTACTATGAGCCACACTAAAGGTGAACAAGAGGATAAATATTAATTTACTACTGACACTGTTTCTACTTACTAAAGGAAAAAAGAGCCCATAATCAGTACTAGTGATGATATAGTTACTATTTGGGTCTATATCTAATACATCAGCATGAAAGCCTCCCATTCTGGATGCAAATATCTCACCGTGATTCTAGGCTGCTCATTGAAGCATGTTGCTAGCATTTTCTAGTAGACCATGTCAGATTTAATAACTTCAATGATTAAATACATTAATTATAGAATATATATTCTGATATATATATATGTGTGTGTGTGTGTGTGTGTGTGTGTGTGTGTGTGTGTGTGTGTGTGTTTACTTAAAAAATTCTGAATGTTCTTTTTAAATCTGGTTCTGAGCATACACAAATTGCTTCTGATATCTAAAATTTCATGAAAATTTAGCAATAGATTGAGTTTTTTTTCATTTAGAAAAAATACTATATATATTATTTCAACAATTTCACCTTTGCATATATTCTTTTATTAGTGTTTCACATGTGTACCTGTTTTCTGATATTTCTTTCAGATTGATACTCTCAATGAATATTCATTAAATATTTTTCAGTATTACTACATGAATATTGAAATTTTAATAAAATTCACTGCATTGACATCACTAGTTCTACAATCACCTATACCAATACTCTTTACTTAGGTCATATACCTCTTCTATCTTTTCAGTAAAATCTAAATTAAAGGAAAGCATGTTTCAGTGTGTGTGTGTGTGTGTGTGTGTGTGTGTGTGTGTGTATGTGCATGTATTTGGTTATAGGGCATTTTAATAGCACATGGATATCACTATGAAGCTAGCAAACCTGAGAAAAAATACATTTCCATTTTAATCATCTTATTAAATAATATAAGCCATTCTGATAATGGAATTCATAATGGTTCCTCAGAATACAGTAGAACATTGTCTTTATTTTGTATTTGAACAATTATATATGCAAATTACACAATGGAAATGTGGTTTTTTATGCAGTCAAATGATAATACAAATAATATGCATTATATATAAACAAACATTGATACCACTGGAAAGGGGAAACACACAAGATCTCCTGAGAAAATTGAGAAACTATGGTAAATGGAGAATGAAAGTAATAAATGGAGAAGGTGCTACAGAAAAGACAGGGAGTATAACTTGAAAGAACAGGATTTTCTAAGTGGGGACAGAGATGTAGTGTAAGGAGAAAGGTACCTTTATTGAGGGAGCTAATAGGGAACCTGCAAAAACCTGTAATTGGAGAAATTTCGAGGAATTCACAAAACCTGTAATAGCAGAAATTCACAAGGACTACCCTAGTGAAGTCCATTAGCAGTGTTGGAGTGGGTGCTTGAACAGCCTTTGTCTTTTAGCCACATTGATGTTTATCATGTAACCAGCATTCTGCAACTGATGGAAGCAGAGGCAGAGATCCACAGTCCATCACTGGGCTTATCTCCCAATGTCTAGTTGAAGTGCGGGAGGAGGGAGAATACATGCAAAGAGATCAAGTCTATAATGGGAATGACCATTGAAACAGCTTAACTGAGCTAATGGGAGTCTATCAACTTTGGACTGAAAGTGAGAAGACCAACAAAGTACCAAGGTAGGCACTCAGAATATGGGAGACTTTTGTATGGGCTATGTCAGACTGTGGGTCACTTGCAGTGTGAATATTAATGTCAGGAATTTGGCAATTTCCTGGCCTATATCTATAGCATCCCCAAAAAAACAATAAAAAAGAACAGACTAGAGTTAACTTCTGAATATTAGTTAGAAAGAATTTCCAATTAAATTAATGAACCTACACTGCACACATTTGAAATAAAATTAGTATATAATGAAATCACCTGTATTAATCTGTTTTCTCTTTAATGCTACAAGACAACAATACATCAAGCAAAAGATAACTTTTACAAATAACTTAGTGTGTTAACTGTGATTATGCTTTTGCATAATTACAAATAGTAGAAAGGGAAAAGGCATATTGGAATAGTTCCATTTATGAGGTTTTCTTTATGTCATGGAAATTATTACACTTAAAGTGCTTAAGTTCTTTGAAATTGTGTTGCTATGATTAAATCATATCAAAGAATGTGGGAACAGTGTGAATAACAAAAAGGATGCTATACATAGTTTTATCTAATACATTAAGATAGCTCTAGGTCACAGCCTGTTTTACAAAATTAAGCAACACCTGAGCAGGTTTGACATCCATTTACATGTGGTTGTTCTTCAGCTTCTAGGCCTGAGCATTCAAGATTAATTTCCTGCTTAATAACTGAAATAAGTAAGAATAAATATAAATACTTTAGACTTAATACACATGTAAAATTAGATTTCCTAAATATTTTCGTGAATAGAATTTAAACCTAAAACTTATTAAGAGGATGGGAATGGTGAAAATATTTGTCTCCATTAGCATATAAACAAGTATAATAGAAAGGGGCTGTATGTTGAAAACAGTCAAGAAGAGTCTGTGGAATATTTTCTTACACACGGTGAATAAATGTCACCGTGAATTGTTTAATAAAGCAGCTGAATGGATTATAGCTAGTCAGTATAAGCTTAGGAAGTAGAACCATACTTGGAGGTTACTGGTAATGACAAAATGGGTCTCAGAATCATGAGGAGAAACAGGGAGAAGAAGATGAAATTGATATAATAAGAAAGGGTAATAATCCACAAAACAGAGGAAAGAGAAGAAATATCGCTGAACTTAATAAGGAAGAGTTATCTTGTAATAATATACAAGTCATAGATGGGTAACTATTACTTAACAATAGCTATTTGTGATGTTATTTCTGAACTATCTGGTGGGATACAAAACTAGCCTATTTGTTGGCATTCATATTGCAGGCCAGAATTATTACATAAGACCATAAAGGCTTCAAAAAAATTCTAAGCACCAAAAATTCGAGCCAAGTGGCTTCTTATTAACTTCCCTTCCTATGCCAAGGATAATGCTAGTGCAAACAGAGGAAGGGCTCCTTAAAAGGGGGCTTCTTACAGACAATAAGAGCAAGAATGAATAAATGCAACCTCATAAAACTGAGAAGTCTCTGTAAAGCAAAGGACACAGTCAATAAGACAAAAAGGTAACATACTGAATAGAAGAAGATCCTCACCAACCCTTTATCAGACAACTGACTGATCTCCAAAATATATAAAGAACTCAAGAAATTAGACATTAAAAGTCTAAATAACCCATTAAAATGGTGTACTGATATAAACAGAGATTTCTCAACAGAAGAATTTCAAATGGTCAAAAAATACTTAAGAACATGTTCCACTTCCTTAGCTATCAGGGAAATGCAAATCAAAACAACCATGAGATACTATCCTACACCTTTCAGAATGGCTAAAATAAAAAAAATAATATTAACTTATGCTGGAAAGGATGTGGAGTAAGATTCAGCCATACCACTCTTTGGCATATACCCAAAAGATACTCAATCATACTACAATAGCATTTGTTCAACTATGTTCTTAGCACCATTATTTGTAATAGCAAGAACTTGGAAACAACCTAGATTCCCCTCAATGGAAGAATAGATAAAGAAAGTGTGGCACATCTGCACATTAGCATACTACTCAGCAGTAAAAAACACTGATATCTTGAATTTTGCATGCAAATGGTTGGAATTAGAAAACACTATTCTGAGTGAGGTAACTCAGACCCCCAAAAATGAATATGGTATGTACTCACTCATAAGTGTATTTTATCCATAAACAAACGACCCTGAGCCTATAGTTCATGATCCTAGAGAAGCTAAGAGATAAGGTGAACCCAATGAAAAATATACAGAGATTCTGTAGCAATGAGGGCCGGCTTGTTGGGGTTTCTGTCCCGACCAGTACCCCACAACCAGGAAGCCCCAAAGAAAATCCCACAGTGATCTCCATAAGTGATAAAACTGATTGGCCCATTAGCTCAGTCTTCCTATTAGCTCTTGTAGCTTATATTAGCCCATTATACTTATCTATATTAGCCACATGGCTCTTGTTACCTTTCAGTCGGGCAGGTTACATCTTGCTTTTCTGTGGTCTGGGCTGGAATGAGAGGAATGGGCTTCCTCCTTTACAGCATTCTCCTGTTCTCATCTCTACTTCCTGTCTGGTCAATCAATATTTTATTAAAGTACATGATTGACAGAATACAGATAATTCTTCCGCACCACTTGCCGCTAGTTGGGCACCAAGTGTCAGTGACGACACTATAGGTACGCTAAAAAACCAGACCAGCTCAAAACAACAGATATAATGTAATAATTGAAAAGTGGGGAAACTCATGCCATCAGAGTAAAAGTTCGGATGTCCAAATGGGTCAGGCAAACACCTCGTGCAGAAAGCGAGTGCACCCAGATCTCCAGGTTTTCTTCCCTGAAGACCAGGTGGCCACGCCCCAATTCAATGTGATTGGTTAACAGAGTTTCCCCATCAAGATTCACCTGGAAATTGGAAGCAGACAAGATCGTCTAACAATAGTTGGGAGCATGAGGTAGGGGGTTAGAAAAAAAGGGGAGAAGGGGCAGAAGAGTGAAGAAAGGAAGGGTTGGGGAGAGCTTGAATGATTGGGATAGTTGAGATGGAGGAAGAACAGATATGAGAGCAAGGAAAGAGATATCTTGCTTGAGGGAGCCTTTGTGGGATTAGTGAGAAACCTGGCTCTAGAAAAAAAAAATCCAAGGATTCCACAAGGATGACCCCAGCTAAGACCTGAAGCAATAGAGAAGAGGGTGCCTGAACTAGCCTTGCCCTGTTGTCAGACTGATGATTATATTAAATACCACCATAGAACCTTCATCCAACATCAGATGGAAACAGAGGCAGAGACCCAAGATCCAGTTGAAGAGTGGAAAGAATGAGATTATGAACAAGGATGTCAAGACCATGAGGAGTTGACTGACAGACACATTGTTCATGAGCTAGTAGGAGCTCACCAACTCCAGCTAGACTGGGAGTGAATGAGCATAGGATCAAACTAGTCCCTCTGAATGTGGCTGAAAATTGGGGCAGCCTGTGTGGCCAATAACAATGACATTGGGATTTGTCTTTACTGCATGCACCGGCTTTTTGGGATCCTATTTTCTTTGGATATATACCTTTCTCAATCTAGATGCAGTATGGAAGACCTTGGACTTTCCACAGGGCAGGGTGTCTTACCCTCTAGATTGGAGGGTGTGAGAGGGAGGGGGAGGAGGGGGAAAAGTGGGAATTTGGATTGGTATGTTTTAAGTAATGAAAAGTGGAGGCTTCTTAGCTGAGTACTTATGACTAGCAGGGGTATGGCTCTTTAAAGATGTCCAACAAAATAGTTAAACGGAGTTCATGATAAGTGAGAAATATGCTACTCAGTGTCTGCAGGGACTGAATCATCTCAGAGGTGTGGTAGCAATCATAGTTCCTTGATATCTCATCCATAAAGCAAGGCTCTCAAGGAACCAAGAGGGAGCATATGAAACCATTTCCATGCACCAACACATGCACTAAGCCAAACCATGCTAAACTGCAACTAACATACACAGGGAAGACAGGACTGAATGCTGGGAGAAAGGACAGAGGGTGAGAGCCACCAGAGAGCCACCAAAGTCAGACATGCTGAATCTTTTCTGGAAGCCACTCCTACATGTCAATACACAGATCAATAGAAATGGGCTAAAATAATATAAGAGTTAACTGGAGCTAATGGGCCTAGAAATGTTTTAATTAGCATAGGTTCTGTGTGGTTGTTTTGGGGCTAACCTAGCTGGGTACCTGAATGAACAAGCAGGCCCTACTTCCTCCACTGGAGCACAAAAACACAATTCCACATGTTCTCAAATTGCAAAGAAATTGCATTTTTGTCTAAGTCTATTCTGATCAATTCACATAACATCCTTTATTCATAAGTCATAAAATATTGTATGTAATGTTCAGACACAGCTCATTATCCAAAGGGAAATCTATCTGCTATGATGACAGTGTCTTTCAAGATAGAAAAATAAGTTTGAGATACTTTGGCAAACAAAAAATGAAGTGAAAGCAAAAACAAGCAAGTAAACAAACAAAACCAAAATATTTAGCAAAAAACAAAAAACAGCCAAAAAACTTTAGAAAAAAAAAATTAGGTCCACTCGTGCAGTACACTAACATTGATAGACTACTCAATTACCAAATGTCATTGCTAAGAATGGGTATAATTACCAAATTCTGTACATAGTTTGGGATATTTGTGTATACATTTGTTTGTGTAAAATAAAATAAAATAATTTTAGTGTTTACTCATATTTATTTTGCTCCGTGGTAGTGCCAATATTTTATTGAAAGAAGAAACAAAAAATTGTGAAATAAGAAAAATATACTGGTAATGTATGAAGTTCTAACTTATGTCAAGAAAGTGAACACATGTATTTTATGTATGTTTATATGCACAAGTATACACAAACTCATACAGACATACATAAACTTATGTAAATATTTGGAAGGAATTGAAATTCATTATGGTATATTTGAAGAAATAATGTGAAAACTGAACTCCCAAGCTTATAGTATGAAGTGTTATCAGAACTTTCTTACTCAGGTACCAGTATTGTACTTTTTGGCTATCTTCTTGGTCAAAGACATGCCTACTTAGCCACATTGGAGCTTCACAGACAATTTAAAAAATGTGCTTACACCTCCAAATTTGATGTAAAAAAATGTACTTTTATAGTAATTAGGAATTTCCTATATAATAATGTCTTCATAGAATAGAAATTACTCTGTTGCTATTTAAAAACTTTAATGGGATTCACTGCATGTTGTACAATAGTAGGATAATCTTATAAAAAATCATCTTGTTAGTGGAGTAAAATTTGCAGGAACAAAACTCCTCACTCTCATGAGTTACATGCCCTAAAAGAAAAAATATATATTGAATAGTATTCAGATATATTTTTGCCATAGCAGCCAAAAAAAAAAATCAATGGAAAATCAAATAATTGTAAATATTATAATTAAGACCATTACTGGGAAGGAATATCCCAACATCACCTATGGCCAGCAACATGATACTAGAATGTGAATAGACTTATACAAAAACAATTTCTTTTACTCTGCCAGAGTCAAATAGAAACAAACTGAGTCCTAATTACATGAGTTTGGAGGCCCAAAGAGGTCAAAAGTCAGAGAGTTTGGGAATTGTTGCTAGTTTATTTAAGGTTATTGGGATTCTAACTCAAACAAAGGTACCACCTAGTTGTAAATTAGAGGTCTGTTCTCTCAAAGCAATTGTCAACAGGTGGAACTAGTTGCCAGACCTAGAACTCCTGAAAGAGGAAAGTAGTTGGTTCCTACCTAAAACAAAAGTCTAAGGATGCAACGAAGTTCCAGTTCCCGTTATGAAAACAACTTGGGATTCCACCCAGGGAGTGGTTTGCCTACAGAGTGTTTGTTCTAGGGCATGAGTCTAGGGCATGAGCAATTGATGTAGCCCATGACTTTCAATTTGTAGGTTAATGCAGTCTTTTGTTTTATTCCTAGGTTTTAGGATCAGGGTTGTATTAACGAGTTGGACATTAAACACAAAGAATATTTTCAGTACTCACTGAAAAATTTCCTCCTGATACTATGCCACTTGTTTCTATTTTGTTATTTTCATTCACATCTTCGTATTCTTTACCATATCTCTAAATTCCCACACCTCTACTCTAGAAGAGGGTATTTTTGTCAAGGGTGACCCTGAAAGCTGCTATATATAACTGTGCATCACTTGACCCATATCAGAGGTGTATCTTCCAGAAATAATTAGTAAATAACAAAAAATATGAAGAAAATGTCTCACTTTACAGGGTAAGAGGCTTTAGGGGACTATTACTGATATTGCACATCCTTATCTAAACCCTACCCTAAAGCCAGGAATTTCAGAATTGAAAAGATGGCAGAACGATTCCCACGGATTAAGAGGTAGCAAATGATTCCAAAGTACCAATGTTTTTCAGCATCAAATTTACTATCATATATATGAATACAGAATCTGAGATAATAAGAAAAGGATAATATGTAATATTATTAAATATGCATTGAACTCTTCAATCTTTACATCTCCTTACTACTTAAGAGTCCCTAAGATTTGGAGGGAGGTGCATAAATGCCTGACTCATCATCACCAGCAGGGTAATAAGTACTGAGGCTATTTTTTTTTCATATTCTGTTGCTGCAATACCTTATGCCCACGGGGAACATTAGCTCTAAATGTCGTCATTCTCTACTAAGCAGGACAAGTGAGAAAAAAGATGAAAATTGAGAAATGGAAAACTTTATTAATGCATGATGAATAGAGCAATAATTTATGATAGTGAACTGGACAGTTTTATGCCAACTTGGAACAACTTGAATTTATCTGAAATTAGGAGAATTAAATTAAGAATATACCTGCTTGTGAGCAGAAGACTCTATAGAGAAGTTTGTATAGTATTTTCTTAATCAGGGAACAAGGTGGGATAGCAAAAGAAATGAGGATATTGTTATCCCTAGGCTGGTAATATTGTTATATATACGAAAGCAGGCTGAACAAGTCTTGAAAAACAGAACACTAAGCAGGTCTGCTCAATGGTGTCTAGTCAGTACTATGCCAGGTTTCCTCTGTTCAAATGCCTGTCCTGCCTTCTCTTGATGCAGAGAAATTATAAGACAAATAAATAGTTACTCTTAATTTGACTTTCTTCATTGTGGAATTTGATAGGAGCAAGTGTAATACTAGATACATCACATAGTAAGCATAATAGAAAGAGAAAGAATTTAACTTGTACTATATGCAATCCTTTAATACCGAAAGTTTTATTTCTAGAACACATAAATTCCCTACTCAATATTATTTCTATAATCACACACATCAAATATTGCTTGTTAACTCATTAAAATGGGATAATAGGTAGGTCAGTGTGAGCTTACTCACACTAATAATAATAATGAGTATTAGGTTGAATATTTGTGAGCTATTATTTATGGACAATTTACATTAGTATAGATTATTGTATATTAATACGAATTCAAATTATATTTGTTATATTGAATAAGCTCCTATTTCTCTTTAAAATATTTGTATACCTATTCAAAGTTATTTTGTCATAATGTATGCATGAATGTTTCTTCCTCTGTTTAAATCCTTTTGGATATTTATACAATTTTAGGATATATTTATCATATTGCACTATACATTTCTACCTCTGATCAAGAGGCTTACACATTGTTTACATTTTGAGGTCATTGTCATCATTTGCTGCACAGTTGTTTAAACATTGTCTAATATTCTAATGTGAAGCCTTAGTCTGTATTCTATATAGATATTAAAAATTATAAGTGAATAGTCATACATGTTTGTCATACTTATAGTTAGATTATTCAGTTCCCTTTGGTACATAGAGCTTCTATTCCCTATAGATAGGTAATCACTTCAAACCCTGTCTCAAAAAAACAAACAAAAAAAAGACTGTTGAATATGGCTATGTTGAATTACTAGCTAGCTCTTATATCCTAAACTAACCCATCTACACGAATCTGTGCAATACTATGAGGTCAAAACCTACCTTCAAAGTTATAGCAGTCTCCAGTCTGTCCCTGGTGGGACCTAAATGGCTTCTCTTGGACTCTGCCCCCCCCCTCTTTCTCTCTCAGCAATTCATACACACCATTTAAGTTTTTGGTGGCAGAGCCTCTTAAAAGAGCTGCAAAGTTTTGCAGCAAAAGATGAGTCAGGAAGGCTCTCTTAAATGAGATGCACTTGCCCCTCTCAAAGAGGGCAAACCCACAAAAATGGTTCCTTCTGAAATACTGGGAGAGAGTTCTCAGAAAATTTAATTGCAAAGGAATGACGAGGATGCAGTCATAACTGTCCTGCATTCCTTGAGGCCCCATCTGAATAAGAAGACCAACTCTATATAGACTAGTAAAGTTCAATGCCCGAGTCAGTTTCCCACTCAGCAGAAGTAAAATGATGGGGCAATTCTACTTTTAAGGAGGTATGACGTTTGGGCTTCATATGGATATGATGTATGACCTCAGAAGTAGGGAAATGTACATCAGTGTTAAGGTTTGTTTGCCTGCACTGCCTAATAGATTATAGTTGAACACTTGCAAGAAAGAGTTCAGTCATCTAGAAAAAACATGAACTCATTTCCTATGACAGACAAGATATAGCCTTGAATAAAAAAATAAATTAACAAGTTTTTCCAGTATTATTTAGGGATGGAATTGACTCAACTTAATATTATGCTAAATGAGCTTTGAAACTGCTGTTTAGAAAGATCACTGGAGCTCTGTTTTGAACAAAGACCTGGCTCTTTGAAATATTAAAATTTGATAAGGGAAAACAAATCATAAAACTCCTGAATTTAGATAGTGAGTAGAAGCAAATTCAAGAAACGTATCAAATCTTAATATTTGCCATTTCACTTTCAACTGTGTAAACATAGCACTGAACTCAAGGAAACATGTGAAGGGTTAGTACTGTAACTACTCTTATGTTCTTGAGTATACTTTGAGTTGCATTAGTTGTAAGTAGTTCAGAGCAGTGTACTGAACTCCCAAGGTGCAGTTGAAGAGCAGAAAGAGGAAGAAGATGACCAAGGAAGTCAGGATCATGAGGGGTTGGTTTACCCACTGAGACAGTGTGCCTGATCTAATGGAAGCTCACCAAATCCAGCTGTACTGGGACTGTACACAAGCATGTGATCAAACCGGACTCTCTGAATATGGCTGCCAATGTGAGCAGACTGAGAAGCCATTGATAATGGCACTGGGACCTGTTTCTACTGCATGTACTGGACTTTTTTTTTTTTTTGATTTTTCGAGACAGGGTTTCTCCGTAGCTTTTGGTTCCTGTCCTGAAACTAGCTCTTGTAGACCAGGCTGGCCTCGAACTCACAGAGATCCACCTGCCTCTGCCTCCCGATTGCTGGGATTAAAGGCGTGCGCCACCACCGCCCGGCTCATGTACTAGATTTTTAGGAACCTTGTCTATTTGGATGGACACCTTCCTACGCCTGGATGGAAGGGGGAGGGCCTTGGACTTCCACAAGGCAGGGTACCCTGCCCTCTCTTAAGGATGGAGGGAGGAGGGGGAGTGGGGGAGCAGGAGGGGAATGAGAAGAGGGAAGGAAACGTAAATTTTTGAATGGAAAATAAAAAAAAAAGGTAGTTTTCTATTCTCCCACAGAATCTTCACAGACCATTTACAAACATGGTTATACCTCCAACTACGATGGTGAGAACATATTTCCTAATTTCCTACTTGCTTATGTCACTTTAAAACAGAAATACATCTGGTGTCTGATTTGAAGCTTCACTGGGACTTCCTAAAGTTGATAGGGACAAATATTAATCTGCATGTTAGAGCAAAATTCTTCACTCTCAAGAGTTGCATGCACTTAAGAGAAAATATTATTTATTCTGGTGTTATATTGTTTCCACAATGGCCTAAATATAATGGGACCTATTTAACTAAATATAGGGGATATGATTAAATAGGTAAGGTTAAAGAAATACCCACACTGCAAAATAAGAACCTGAGACTAGAATTATCCCTGGCTTATGCAAGAGTTAATTATCACATTTTGCTAGAGAAATAGAAATAAGTGTGTTGTATTACATATTGATACACTGATAGATTTGTGCATCACTTGACCCTCACCAGAGACATTTCTTCTTGCTCTAGATGGGAAATAATACAATGATTTGTAGGTGTTCTCTTTCTACAGAAACTAAGAGGCTTTGGGATACTTTGTTCTGATGTTTTTATCAAAGGCTATTTATCAAAGCCTTGCTCTGCAGTCTCATACATCTATATTCAAGAGCAGGTGAAAAGATTCTAACTGACTCATAGGTGGTCTATAATTTCATAGTAACAGTATTTTGCTACCCTAGGAATTCAGAGTATGAGGTAGCAGACACAAGATTTGCACGGGATCAAAACATATAAAAACACCAGAATCAAATCAAAGAAATTTGGAGTGCCATAGCAGTGCCCACAGTTGGTCTCCCAAGAGAGAGACAGGAGTAGGAATCCCCTTGTCTCTGTCAGATACTAAAGTCTGGACCAAATTACCTTCCTTGCATATAATATACCACTTCAAGACCGAGACGGTATTGTTACACCTTAAAAGTGAAGCAGTAGCTTTACAAGCAGAATACTTCTTCCTGCACAGGTGACAGGAGCTGTGGAGCCGTTATGGGGTTAGCAAGAAATCTGGCTCTAGAAAAACTTTGCAGAAATCCACAAGGATGACCTCAGCAAGGACCCTAAGCAATAGAGGAAAGGGTGTCTGAATTGGTCTTGCCCTGTAGTCAGACTGATGATTATCTTAAATATCACCATAGAGCCTTCATCCAACAACAGATGGAAACAGAGGCAAAGACCAACATCGGAGCACTGGACTGAGCTTCCGAGATCCATCTGAAGAGTGGGAGGAGTGAGAGTATGAGCAAGGAATTCAAGACCATGAGAGGGTCATCCATTGAGACAGTTTGCTTGAGCTAATGGTAGCTCACCATCTCCAACTGGACTGGGAGTGAGTGAGCATGGGATCAAACTAGTCCCTCTAAATGTGGTTGAAAGTTGTGGCCGACTGAGGCCCACTGATAGTACCACTGGAATTTGTCTCTACTGCACGTACTGGCTTCTTGCGATCCTATTCTCTTTGGATGTACACCTTGATCAATCTGGATATAGTAGGGAGGGCCTTGGTCTTCCCACAGAGCAGGGTGCCTTGCCGTTTTTAGGATTGAAAGGGGTGGGGTGGGCAGGTGTGTGGATGGAGTGGGAATTTGGATTGGTATTTTTTAAAGTAATAAAATAAAATAAAAATAAATAGTCTGAGGGATTTGTTTAAGAAAGAAATATCCATAATGTGTGCATTTTCTCTCCAGCTTGTTCCTTGGGCAGCAGAGGAGAAGGAGCCTGAACTGGCCTCATCCACACTGATGAATATCTTGCATATCACCATAGAACCTTCATCTGGTGATGGATGGAGATAAAGAAAGAGACCCACGTTGGAGCACTGAACTGAGCTCCCAAGGTCCCAATGAGGAGCAGGAGGGAGAACATGAGCAAGCAAGTCAAGACCGCTAGGGGTGCACCCACCCACTGAGATGGTGGGACTGATCTAATGGGAGTTCACCAAGGCCAGTTGGACTTGGGCTGATGAAGCATGTGATCAAACTGGACTCTGAATGTGGCTAATTGTGGAGGCTGACTGAGAAGCCAAGAACAATGGCACTAGGTTTTGATTCTACTGCATGGACGAGCTTTGTGGGAGCCTAGTCTGCTTGGATGCTCACCTTCCTGGACCTGGGGGGAGGGAGGAGAACCTTGGACTTCCCATAGGGTAGGGAACCCTGACTGCTCCTTGGACTGGAGAGAAGGGGGCCGGGGAGTGGAGGAAGTGAGGAAAGTGGGAGGAGGAGAGGAGATGGAAATTTTTAATAAAAAAAAGAAATTTTGAAATAATTCACCCATTTCCTAAATTAGAATTCCTCACCAATCACTGCTGTCACTGTTCCATTCTTACCTTATTTACTTACTCTCTTTTTAGTGATATCTGATCTCAGGTACAACAACTGTATGTGTGTGGATATGGAGCTATCAACTAGCACATGGGTAGCCTCTCAGAAATGGCATTGGTGAGAAAAATCTTTCACCTTTCATCATTAAATAATATAAATGACTCTGATAATATTTGACTTCATTAAGCTTCCTCAATAGATAGAAGAATGTTGACTGGGTTTTATCATGAAATAATTATGCATGAAGCTTATCTGATGATAATTAAAGAGTAAAACCCTGCTTAAATAGCCATCAAATACTAGTTGCATACTGAGTTATGTTAGCAATGGCAGATTGACATAGTGTTTCTCATATGTAGGAATTTGCCAAACATGATATTCAAGCTGATCAGTAAAATTCAAATTTCTTATCATCATTGTCCATTCTTTATATCCTGGGATTGCATGCTAAGTTGAATATGTCTAGTTTTCTCTATGTACATTTTATGAATAAATCTCAGATTATCATATTTCCAAACTATCAGCTTGCTGACAGAGCCATCTACTGGCTGTACATATCATAAGCATAGGAGGAAAACAATATAACTAATAGGACTCAAAGACCATAATAATATTGATTCTGTGTAATCAACTCCTCTATTACTCTCCTTTCTCTGATTATACCCTCTGTGTTCCTCCAGTTTCCACACTTGATGTCTGACTACTGGATTGAAATCCTAGGACATACCGAATATCTATGATGTTCATTTGTGATCAACGCACATCTAGAATTAGAGAAACACTGAGGACTCTCCCACATGTAAATCACAAATTCAATAAAATTATCCACCTCTCTTCATTTTACTTTACAATATGTCTTGTTTCAGTATTTCTTGCAATATTAACATTTTAGAGACATTTTTCTAAGCTGCTAACATTGATATTATTTCTATTCATAGCCACCATTGTTTGTTAACGTCAAAATGGTGGCTTAGTACTATAAATCATCAACAGAAACTTCATGATTCTACCAACTTTTTCTAATTTGATAATTTACCAATCCTTAACCCTTAGTAGGGTATTAAATATCTTGGTTCCCAAAGACAAGTGTGATGTTTTCAACTCTATTACTTTTTAGTAATACAGAATTATATCATTGACAGGAAGACAAATTATGCCCAATAGAGCAAGTCTAACCTGCAATACATGGTTGGGGAGCTCATGGACCCAGAATAGGAACCTTCATTGACCTTTTTCCTGAAAGCATATAATGTCTAACTATTTTCTAAATATCTCTTATTATTCACACAGACAAGTGCACCAATACCTGTCAGAAAAGTAATCATTTCTGTACCATTATAAAATTCCATAACCTCAAAACTACTATGAAGAACTGTCAGTCTTAACTGTTGTAATTAAAAATGAGAGGGGTTGAGAAAGATGCCACACTACAGAGCTCAGTTGTATGGCTTTAAATGAATTGGGGAAAAGTAAATGAGAAAAGGGGTGAGGGGAGGAGGGACACTGGCCTCTGGGGACAGTAGCAGAAGGAGAGAAAAGAGCCAGAGGGAGGAGAAGGTGAGACAGAGAAACAGGCAGAGAAGCAGAGAGAAAGAAAGAGGAAGAGAGAAATGGGAGGTGTGCATGGCCCTTTTAAAATGGAACATAGTTCATTGTTTTTCTGGTATATGCCGTCATTCTGACCTACTGATTTTTCCAGTTTCTGTCTTCAAGGACCTTTAGATTACGGGTCTTATAGACTTTTTGCTTTAGTTATATGAATTGTTCATTCCCATACTCCCCTTTCTAGTTTGCTGGGACAGGCTTCCAGAAAGCTCTGCTTCAACCTTTGCACCTATGTTGTTTTCAAAAATTTTATTATCATTTTATAAATATTTTTCCCCACAGTATTTCACTAAAATTTTAGATGTTAAAAAGGTATTCCTTTTATCCCATACTTTTTCAGACCCAGTCCAGCTGGCCTTGGTGAGTTCCCGATAGAACATCCCCATTGTCTCAGTGTGTGGGTGCACCCCTCATGGCCCTGAGTTCCTTGCTCCTGCTCTCTCTCCTTCTTTTCTTGATTTGGACCTTGGGGTTGTAGTTTGGTCTTGGGAGATATCTTCATGATTAATGCCCCAGACTGTGATATGAGGTGACCCAGATTTATTCTCAAAATTCACATGGAGGCTTATAAAGCATGTTTTAGTTTCAAGACACCCTCTTCTGGCCTTCACAGACATTGTATGTATATGACACACAGACATAAATGTAAAGAAAACACCCTTTTACATTAATAAAAAAGTGGTATGTTGTTATCTGAGCTAAGATTTAGACCAAATTGCCCCCCCAAATTAGTAATGCAAATGTCACAGTTCTCCTCATAGGAAACAAAGTGCATAGTGGCCTTAGGTTTAAAAATTAGTGAAAGCATACACAGAATAAAGCATTTAGAATAATTTTATACATATTCATTATACATTTTTTTTTAAATCAGGAGCAGAAGGAGAGAGAGCAAGAGCAAGGAACTCAGGACCGCGAGGGGTGCACCCACACACTGAGACAATGGGATGTTCTATCGGGATCTCACCAAGGCCAGCTGGCCTGGGTCTGAAAAAGCCTAGGATAAAACCGGATTCGCTGAACATAGGGGACAATGAGGACTGCTGAGAACTCAAGAACAATGGCAATGGGTATGTGATCCTACTGTACGTACTGGCTTTGTGGGAGCCTAGGCAGTTTGGATGCTCACCTTACTAGACCTGGATGGTGGTGGGTGGTCCTTGGACTTCCCACAGGGCAGGGAACCCTGATTGCTCATTATACATTTTATATATATCATTCACATAAAGTACACACATACTCATAGACACAGTCAAGCACTGTATAAAATAATTGAACTTTGATATAACTAAATGCCCACTAACAGTGCAGTAGGAAACCCATGTTTAGTCACATAATGAAAATGTTCAACTAACTGAATATACGTGTTTATGATACAAATGTGTCTTCTCCCAATACTTTACAACTGTTAGTATTCAAATGTTACCAAACTAATTGACATAAAATAACATAACAATGTAATCATTTTTTTTTTAATTTGAAAGACTACTTCTGAGAACTAAAATTATCTGAAGTAGTTTTTCTTTTGCTCACAAGAGTACGTGTATACACAGGCTGAAAATACTAGGATACATGCATGCATACATATAAACAGAACAAGTGATGTGCTGACTCATAAGAACTCAGATTTAAAGACTATTTTTGAGTGTGTATTTGTAAATGTAATATACATATAGTTAAGTAAACAAATAAACTGAAAGTTATCAACAAAATATGTGAATCTTAAATGTCAAAATTCTGTAACTTAAATTATACATTAGTTTAAGATATAAAAAAATAAAATGGAACATAGAGAAAGTGCACAGGAGGTGTTCTTATGGTCTGCAACTGAAGACTATCCTGTCAGAAGCCCAAGGTCAGGTTAGTACAGATTCCTAAGCACTAACATTGTATCCAAGCCCATTTGATAACTGCACACTACTCATCATCATCCTTACTGAGAAAATATTGCATAAAATGGTTAGACACTGTATAAGATCCTACGATTATAATATCTGCTGTGACAAATGTGTTTTCAATAAGGTTAAGGAGTGTCACAAGTTGAAATTTTCAAAATACTTAATAACAAAAATAATTACCACAATTACACCAAAATCATGCAAAAAAAAAAAAAAAGGAGTAACATTATCTCAACTTCCCACACCTAGCTGAAAACATATTACAGCTCTAAAATTTCAGTCTGTGAAACAGGTGAGAGCTATCAATTCCATAGCAATTCCCACAGTGGATGTTTTACTAAATCCCCTAGTCTCTGTCACATACTAAAGTCTGAAATGGATTATCTTTCTTACAGGTGATGAATCACTTCAAGACTGAGACAGGGATGTCACATCTTAAAATAGAAATTATGATCAACTCCATGAGATTGAACCCATACCTCACGATGTCCAAGTAGCCAATAAACTGCCAATAGAGAGTTCACAGATTTATGCACAAATCTATCTCTCATATTCTGCTGAAGGAACATAGAAAGGAGTTGTGAGCACACACTGAGGTACCCTTTTGTCTGTGCATCATTTGGTTCTCATTAGAGATAATTCTTCTCAAACTAGATGGCAAATAACAGAGAGATCTTCAGGGGAGATATCTGTAGAGACAGAGATATTTTGGAGTACTAAGTCCTAAAACGATGTCTTTCTCAAACCCCTCACATTTAGCCTCATAGGTACAACTTGAAAAGGAGGCATAAATAATGTAGCAGAGCAAGAAGTGGTGCATGATACCAAGTAAACAATGTTTCAGAACTCAACTTTACCATCAAACATAGGAAGTAAAGAGTCCATTGTATACACAGAAAGTCCACATAGGTTCAAACCAGACAATGTACAACACCAAGAAAGGAAAGTAAACAGAAAGTGTTATATCATCCTTAAACTAGAAGCTTTTTGCGATTGTTGCATATACTGATAAGCCCAAACATTAACTACAAGAAAAATTTTATACCATGACAAAGCAAATATGATTTAAAGATGGAGGATTAGTTTAGCATACATAAAGAGGTCATGTAAAGTATTACATTAATATAAGGAATGTCAAAGGTCACAGAAAATATTCTTAGAGAATGCCTATCCACTTATGACTTCAAAAAAGATTCAATTATTATTTAGAAAAAAATAAATTTCACCAGGTGTTGCGGGTGGCACGTGCCACTAATCCTAGCAATTAGGAAGCAGAGGCAGGCAGGTCTCTTTGAGTATGAGACCAGCCTGGTCTATAAAGCAAGTTCCAGGACAGCCAAAGCTGTTACACAGAGAAATTCTGTCTTGACAAAACACCAAAAAACCTTAAATCCCGTAATTTTAAGTGGAAATACCACATATGCAAAATCTTAAATGTCTCAGAATCTCCTCAAATTTAAAACTAGTGTTAGGATTCCATTTGTTGTCACCTCTAATGAACATTTTCATAGACGACATCTTTGGGGAATTCATCAGAAAAAATATATGCTGAGTGATTTACTTTATTGAATATTTTATGTTTAATGCAAATACAATATCTTAAAAATTTTGTAACACGAATCACCCTTTGTTGGAGGCTATTGGCGGATAGAGCAGGTGACGGCAGGCAGACCTCCCAGATGAGTGACTCTGATGGAGAGCCCCACTTGTCATGTCCATAAGGTCACTGGCTGTAGATAATGTTTTGTTTCTGTCTGTAATTTCTCTCATGAGTCACTTCATTTCTTCCCTAGGAATATCTTTGCATGTTTTCCCACCTCCTGTGTGATTGTCTCATCAAAATGTTCCATCTACTGGGCACACATATAATAGTGTATGGTCAGGGAAATGACTTCCCATTAAGATGGATATATAGAAATTATACCAGGATATACTTCATAACTAGATCTATTGCACCACAAAGGCAGTAATATGGTTAAAAGTCTGTTTTGTTCCTTTTACTTTGAATAACATAACAAAAAAAATTTCCCCTCAATCTAAAACCACTTCACACAATTAATTCATTTTTAGCTCAGAACAAGGTCTATCTATACTAGAGGGTTTTTTAAATAGATCATAAATTAAAAAACTTGACAGTTATGTGCATGGCCATAGTGGTAGGGGTCTAACCAAGCTTATTTACACAAAGCAACTTAAAAATATCATGCTGATGCTTCGCCTTCCAAGTCTAGTTAATAAAAGAACTATGTCTCAAAGCATATCTCACTGCACACTGTGCCCCTGCCCTCTGGGAACAATCTTGCTCCCCAAATCAAGAAAATTCCAGGTCTAGTAAGACCTGGAAGGAGGTGGGAGGTCCTTGGACTTCCCACAGGGCAGGGAACCCCGTCTGCTCTTCAGGCCTAGGAGAGCGGGGGAGTTGATTGGGGGAGGGGGGGATAAATAAATAAAAATAATAAAAAAAAACAAATCAAGAAAATTGTGCTGCCATTATTAAAGGCTTAACAGTGCCCTTATCATTCACACAAAGAAATGTGCCTTTGACCAATGATATGTGATTGTTGTAATTATTTATTATTGCATCAACCTCTTGTAAAAAAAAAAGTGTATTTACCCTAGAGGAACAGAGGGACAGAAAAAAAATGGAACATGATTGAAACAAAAGAGAACTCATTACAGACTTAAATTAGAGCCTGCTGAAAAAGAACATGACTCTAACAGCTCATATCAGTTCATTCTGTAACCCGGCAGATAAGAAATTTTCTGATTCCCTTACACTAAGCTGTAGCTTCTAACCTGAAACCTGGAAGGTAATGTTAAGAGCCTTATTCACAGCATATGGATAACACTTGCGAATATCAAACACACATTATTTAAATTATGGTTAAATATAACCATATGTTTACCAAACCTATTGTAATTAAGAAAATAAAGTTTGGAGATTTATTGTTTATACAAGCACTTAAAACTCAAAACTGAAATCAAGAAATGAAGTGGTTTTACAATACCGTCTGCTGAGTGTGGGGATTGACATCCGTGATGGGAAGTTTTCATGGTGCTGAGAGGAGGCGAGGTTCCAGGGAAGAGTTTGTGATGGCAGAGAACAGCATAGTGAGACTCTGTTTCAGAAGTACAGGTTAGCAATTAAAGAAAGCACTTGAATAAATGTAACCTATGTACATTTTAAATTACAAATCCAAAAGTAATATGCATATACATTTTGTAATTAAACTTAACACAAAACACAGACTGCTCAGAAATAAGTAAAGAAACAGTGAAATTCTTCTAAGGATGCTAAGATAAAACTCATGAAATGATGTGGGATTGTGACAACCTATATGAACGTATTCTAAATGATGAGGTGCTCCATTAATATTGATAATAAATCCAATAAAATTTCTAATAACCTCAAAGTTAAACATTGATGTGAGGAAAGAATTATTACATCCAACCTATTAGCAAAACTTACAAGTTCAACACATGTTAAGTAAAATTTATTCTATTATTAGGCATATGCTTTATAAGAAGTCCCAAGTTAGAATTTATTATGATAAGAGGTATAATATTACAATATTCATTCTCTAACTTTAACACAAAGTGAGTTCATTTAAGGTACTCGTGTGTGTGTGTGTGTGTGTGTGTGTGTGTGTGTGTGTGTGTGTGTGTGTATGGGCCCATCTACTAGAACAAGTGTAGCCTATCATGGAAAGAATACCTGAAGAAACCACACCCTCTTTCTTCCATCAACCAATCAGATGACGATAGCTTTTCAGTTAGGTAGGGGTGCAAAAGTCCTTCTTCCTCCCATACTAGAATTTTTGCTTGCTGGCTCTGTTGTGAGAGCTGTTTGTGCAACACCATTTGTTGATAGCATTTGTCAAACTGTGTTGAAATATTCATCAAATAATTTTTCGATGCAGATGTCTATCTCAGCTATCGATGATAAAGTGTATCTTCAAGGACAAAAACTTGCTAAGTAGAGAGGTTCTCCTATATCATTCAGGTTAAAATTTCTTCAACTACTTACCATCATGGTATGTTATTTTAAACATGGGAGCTGTGCTACAAAACTTTTCAGTAAACTACATGATTTTCCCAGATTTCTTAGATATTATCATTTCCAATATCTTAACCCTCATTATGATGTCATGTCAATGACCTGTATCACAAAGACACACCTGAGCATTTACATCTCTGGTAAATAACTGAAACCTATATAATAATCAAAGAGATAATATATGCATATTGCTGAAAAACAAACCAATTACCCATAGCTGTGGTGATTATGGAATATGGAGAAGAATCTAATTTTGTTTAATTTACTGAGGCAAGGGGAGTAGATGCAGAGTTCCAAAGGCAAATATTAAGCAGAGCTTGGGGAGTCCTGTGCAAAAGGTGAGGGAAAGATTGTTGGAAACCCAGGAGTCAGAGACACTCTAAGAACATGGCCCACAGAAGCAGTGGCCTGGAACTCATGGAGGCTCACAGAGATCAGAGAGCCTGTCAGGGTCTAATGTAGGTCCTCTACATATAAAACTTCTAACTGGGGAAATGTCTCTCTAAATTTATAGTGAAACCATTTGAACACTCCAGAATACTCCTGTTCTCATTGCCCCACTTCTGCTTCCTGTCTGGTTTTACCGCCTATTCTTCCTGCATGGCTACCGGCCAAATCAGCATTTATTTAAAACGTAATTGACAGAATAGAGAATTGTCCTGCACCACCGTTCAGTTTATAACTTATGTAGACCTCTGTATGATTTTCTTTGGAGTCAAACAGCTGTGGGACCTGGTGGGAGGATAGAAACCCCAACAAGCAGGCCCTCATGTTACACCTCATAGTAATTCTGCCTCCAGGAAATGTTAGAGAGTGTGTCTGTAAGTTGTCTCTCACCGTCTTATATTCCTCTTTAGTTCTGGAATTAAATGCCTGCACAACTGGGATTAAAAGCATTTACCACCTGGTTTCTAGGGCAAACTAGTATGGTTACTGGGATTAAATGTGTGCGTTACCAATGCCTGGTCTGGAAGGTTGGCCATTGTGTGCTGTAGGAAGACTTACAGCTAGTGGTTACCTACCCACTGGGATGTGGCCTCTTATACTATATATGCCGATACAGAGCATGCTTCCGGCCTCTTTTCTGGCCTCTCTGTTGCAGTTACAGGATTCGTTTTCTGATCTCGTTTAAAACAGACATTTTGATTAGTGAGTCTACCCCTAAATAAATAACCATCTATTTCTCAATTCTGAGCTAGTGTGGGATTTCTTTTAAGCATCCATCCACATTTGGTGCCCATGTGGATTCCGACTCCACACCTACCAGGTGAATGGCCTAATGGCCTCGTCCACAGCCCAGATAGTCTCCCAACCCTGTCCAATTGGCTTGCTTTTAGCTAAGCTGTTGTTTTGTAGAATCCCTGCCAAAGCAGCGTTTACTATGTGTGGGAACTGAAAATTTCCCAAGCGCACGCACAATTACTGCATTCCCTGAGGTGGTTCCTTGCTGTGTGGTGACTTGCTCAGCTTCTGGTTTCTGCTTCCTGCCTGTGAGTTCTGGGATTCTTGCTCCATGTACGGAATTAATTTAATTGTTTTTAATTTGTCGAGCAAAGCACATTTCTCAGTATTTAACCAGTACCAAGGCTGGAAACTAAAGGGCTCAGAAACTAAAACGGTTCAAGACCATCCCTGTCATGGAGGGGCATTCTAGACAAGTCAAGTAATAAGAATAAATTCAGTATCTAGCACTGAAAATTAGAAGAGGAGGGGAAGGTGAGCAGGATACTGACCATATTAGCTCTTTAGTAATTTGCACTCATACAGCAGGCTTAGGTGGATAGGAATGCTCATAGGTGGTGAAGAAGAAAAACCTCAGAGGGGGTGACTGTTGTGGAATATTATTTTAACTGGGCAAAGATGTGTTACATTTGCTCATTCTGTGGAGTATTTAACTGAGAAGGTGTGTGCATTTGTTTCTGCAGCATTTGTCTAATTATTAAAAGACGTGTTGCTGTTTCAGAAAAAAAGACCATCCCTGTCACCAATGCGAATCTTCAACCACAACATCTTCTAGACAATAAAAATTATTACACCTAAAACAATTTACCATATATTGCAACAGGTAATTAATAAATCAATATGGCAGATTATATTAATATTGAAAATTTAGTAATTTTTTGCTAATACTATGGATTGTATTATGTAAGGCTTATATGTTTATGATGATACTTCAATTTATTGGGTATTGGGATTCAGTTTTCTTCTCCATATTCTATCATTAAGAAAGAATGTTAGCCGGGCGATGGTGGCGCACGCCTTTAATCCCAGCACTCGGGAGGCAGAGGCAGGCGGATCTCTGTGAGTTCGAGACCAGCCTGGTCTACAGAGCTAGTTCCAGGACAGGCTCCAAAGCCACAGAGAAACCCTGTCTCGAAAAACCAAAAAAAAAAAGAAAGAAAGAATGTGGCACTTTTAGAAATGATACAGTCTTTACAGACTAATAATGAACAGCTTGTTGAGAGGATTAATACCATTGAAAATCATATGTTGCCTATCTGAAAATGAATAAGCAAGACTGTCAAATCTTGTCAAGACAGGATAAGATGGTTTTGAAAACTTCCCTGCCTCTGAAAATGGTATGTCAGTTATTCTAGGTCGTAGCCAAATTTGGTTGCTTCATTGTTGCAAATGAGACTTTGGGTGATTACCCAGGTAGCCAGTTGTCTCTGTCACTTGTTGCACATTGTGGAGTTGCTTGATTGCACTTCCTGCTTACTCAAGTAACATTATTTCCCTTCTCAGATCTTATGTGGGGTTAAAGTTGTAGTTACTTTCCTCTCATGACTTGGCCAAATTATTTATTATACACAAGATTTAAATTAGCTGGGATAGGATAATTACTAAATATATTTGTTTTTATAGTACATAATTTTGCATTAGGCTTAGAACCCTCTTATTTAAACAAAAGGGGGTGGTGCTATAGGAAGTCTTAGAGCTAGTGGTTACCCGCCCACTGGGGCGTGGCCTCTTATATATATATGCCGATGTAGAGCATGCATCTGGTCTTATTTCCAACCTCTCTATTCTGCTTGTGGGATTTGTTTTCTGATCTTTCCTAAAGATATAGCCTTTAGAGGAAAGAAAACGGTGGTCTACTGTAATCGGAAATGTACTTATAAAACAGGAGGTGTGCTCATGGTTGCTTGGGCTTTAGTAACTTTGGAGACAAAAGTCTCTAGAAGAATACTCTAGATATTCCAATCTTTCATCCTAGTGAAAATATGACTTATGCATAAAGAAAACAAACAGAAATTGTATATGGAACTAAATATCCTTTCCTGATATTTGCATTTTCCTACAGAGATATGAAGAGAGGTCTATTCCTCTGATACAGGCCAACAAATAAAAGTATATAAACAGTCATCTCTTCCCCATGAATCATTAACTATTTATATAAATGAAACAAAGGAATTAAGCTGCTTCAAATTAGTAAGTCTCCTGTCCCATGTAAATTAATAAATCATCGGAACCATTAAAATATTGTTCCACCAAGGGAAAGGTTTTAGTTCAGAGCAAATAATATCATAAACTTTGCCCCAAACTACTGTTACTAACAGCATACCTGTTTTCTGTCAGGTCTTAAAAGCTAACGTAAACTACTATCCCTACAGATGATGGAGGATTGAGGCAGGAATGACAGAATTATAATCAAAATTAGTGGCCTCAGATACATGAGCACATTCTGCCCAAAATTAAAGCATGTGACTCAGTAGGACCATAGTGAATGCCAGTATGTCCCTATTTGCACTGAGTTTCCATTGTCTCTTTCTCCCGCAATCCTCAGAGCGTTCATTCCTCCTCTGCTAAGAATCTTGTAGTAAAAGTCCTGACTAGAGCTTTGAACTAGCAAAGAGCTCAACCCCAGCCTAAAGCCTAACTGTTAAAACCTTTGTACAAAGAATTAAATTACTACTTGTTACCTCTGTCTTCATTCTATTAAAGATTGGAGTAAAGGTCAAGTAGAAGAGAAATATCAATCCTAAAATAGGGAGTCAAAAGCCTGCTGTATTGTGGGAGAGAACCATCAGGGCTGTTTTTGTTTTTGTTGTTTATTTCTTTTTTGTTTGTTTGTTTTGTTTTTAACTGACTCTCCCTTAGCCACATCTATTAAAGCAGAGGCAAAGAAAGTGAAAGGAGAAAGACAGGAAAATTGTAATTTACACTGAGTTTTAGCTACACTTTACCATACGCTAAGCCAGCCAGTGGTATCTAGGGGCAGGGTATGTATCTGGTTGCCTGGACTTAAACTTTTGCTGTATACAAGAAAGCCTCTTGTTTATGTCTGGGACATTCTGTTTAGTTTGCTCCAAACTCTTTGCATTTTGATGTGTCAACTTCTCCAAGAGCTAATTTGATTGAATTATAACAATAGATAATGCATATATTAATGTCTATTATTGTGCCATTAAAAAGAGATTCTAATTGTAAAAGAAAATTTTGTATTCAAGCCTAGCTTCAGAAATATTTGATTAGCGTAGAATATCCCATAGTGTCATCATAATACAGAAAAAATTAAGAGGTATTCATTTTCGGAATGAAATTATTCAAATATGAATATTTTCAAGGTTTTATGTCTACATATGTTCTATGTGGTGGTGCATTAAAGTGGTGACATTAGATCTAGTTATTACTGTTCTTAAGGTATAATTATTATTCTTAAAATATTTTTATCCAATAATAATACAAGAATATTTCACCTTCAGAAAAATCTTAAATATTCCCTACACTATAATTCTAATCAAAACACCATTATCACTATTACAACTAAACTTCTTATACTTTGTCTTTTCCTTAAAGCAATTGAGTTCATTCATGTTATCTGTGTGTTATGGATATTGCACCACCTACTGGAATATGGGTAGACTCTCAGGAAATGCATTCCAGAATAAATCATACTCTCTTCTCAACATCAGCTTATTAAAAGAAATAAGCACCTTAATAGTGTAAGGTTTCATGAGTTCTTCCACCAGCCATTTGGGAAGTTGGGCTGTTACTATCTTTTTAAAGAATATTGCATGCAGTCCCAACTGTTTGGATTTCATGAGTGCAAGTGTCCTTAAATATCCATCAAAAATCTGATTCAATGAAGAGGTGTTTTACCTCTGCATCAGTTGACAAGATGTTTCTCATAGAGTGAAACTTGATAAAAATGTCTAGACTACCTAGACAGTAAAACTCAGAGATGTTTCTTTTACTGTTCTGACTCCAAATATGAGATTGCACACTAAGGGAAGAATGCTTTGTTTTTAATTATTTTTCTATGAAAAAATTCTAGGTGCTTATATTCTCAAACAAGCATGTTGCTGACTTAGCCTTCCTCTTGTGATGTGGGTTGTCCTGTGTATGTGTTGTTTTTATCGCTTAATGAATAAAGCTGTTTTTGCCTATGGCAGAGCAGAATATAGAGAGGCTGTAAGAGATATATAGAGAGAGTAGGCAGAATCAAGTGAATGCCTTGTAGTTGCCTGGTAAGCCATAGCCTCATGGCAATGTACAGATTAACAGAAATGGGTTAACTTAAGACATAAGAACTAGCTAGAAATATGACTAAGCTATTGACCAAATAGTGTTGGAATTAATATAGATTCTGTATAATTATTTGGTTTTTAGGTGACCAGAAAATGAAAAAACAGCCTCCATCTATAAAATGGTGCACCAACAAGGGGCTATTACATCCACATAAAAACTGAGAGTCCTTGGGAAGGAATTCTAGATACAAAAGAACAGACTTAAGAACAGCTTCTTGGTAGCCATGATTTCTCAATAGGCTCTGTTTGATGGCAGTGATCAAAAGTGAGGTTCCCTTAAGAGGCTTCCTGATCCAGCATTAGTGGCAAAACTTGAGTCACTTCTTTAAGAGCCAACTTTTTGGTTCATGCCGACATAAATGATTCTGGCCTTATCGAGAGGTCTTGCTACAGAGCACTTGGGTTTTGTCAGCAGAGTGCTACAATTTACTTAATGGCAACATAAACCTGCTCTGTTCCTAGAGTTGAGGAGCTGATCATGGCTAGCAGAGCTAGTGGTGATCATATCTCCACCATGTCGTACTGGGCAGAGAAAGCAGGCAGGGCCATGGAGTTGGTCATACCTGTGCCAAATTAACATTTTAAAAAGTGCTCCTGGTCAGAAAATGATTATAGATATGTAGTAAAGAGTCAGATTAAAAAAGACCTTAGAATGGGTCAGTGTTGGATCAATGTACATAGTTTTGAGAGAGAGAAGAAAAAGTAAAAACAGTTGTAAAAAGAAATAAAATAGTTTTAAAAAATAGACATGGACGGAGGGGGGCAGACCTTGGACTTTCCACAGGGCAGGGAACCCTGACTGCTCTATGGACTGGAGAGGGAGGGGGAGAGGAGATTGGGGGAAGGGGAGAAGGGTGGGAGGAGGGGGAGGGAAATGGGAGGCTGGGAGGAGGCAGATACTTTTTTTTCCTTTTCTCAATAAAAAAAATAGAGCAAAGTCTTTAAAGGATCAGTAAAAGTAATATAAAAGAGTACAGAGAGTTATAGATTAAAGGAGTAAAGAAAAATAATCCATATAAACATGGGGTTACACAGAGAGTCATTATTACGCATATTAATGTGCTTTCTTTGAATCTTTTGACTGTAGAGAGACATTTTACTCTGGGGGCTGCTAAGTTAAACCAGCATAAAGGTATCTTGACTTTAGAATTTGAGTCTAAGGATACGTTACTTTGGAAAAGAGGTTCTGCTTTTGTTTCCACAGAAGATGAGAACCTGTGAATTCCTTCCAGCCTAATGTGGTTTGATAGAACAATGCCCTGCAAAAGGTCTCCATGAATCCCTAAAAATATTTTGGCGGTTGCGGGGAGGAGGCAGAAATCCTTAATAAATAAATAAATTTTTAAAAAATAATGCATTCTATCTAAAATTGCATCAAGAAAAATAAAATAACTGAGAAAGTACTGAGAATAAATTTAACTTTGGATAAAAGGAACATAAAAATGTAATCTGTCAAGCAAGGGGGAGGAGCTCGTGGGACATACTTTTTGTCTCTGAACTGCTGCTTCTGATGATTTCAGAGAGGCACTGTGTTGAACTGTGTACCAACTGCTGAGCCCACTAGGTACAAGTGGTAGCTCCAAGCCCAGAATCACACAGATAGCTGTATTTAAATACAGTGGAGCACAAATAAAAATATTAATAAAAGATATGACATGAAAGAAAAAAAAAGAGCAGGAAGCAGTTTTGGGAGAAAAGCCCAATTTCTTAAAATGACTATTTGTAAATGTTTATTTTCATTTAAATTGGGCTGATTATAAGTAATTAATAGTCACAGACAATTTCTAAAATATAAATAAGATTATATAGATATGAATACTTTGCATTGCTATGGATCTTGATCTATTGATACAGATTTAAGGTTGACTTTGCTACACTATGTATATGTATCTTTTGCTCTTGATTAAGCTATTATGTGTGTGTAGCTCATTTAAAAAATGTAATATATAATTAAGAAATACAGATTAACAGATAGTCATCTATAATAGTCAAAATGCAGTCATATTACTTAGATTTTTTTAGATATACAGAGATATATTTCAGTTAGTTAGATAATCTTCAACACTTCAAAGTCTTAAAGAATATGGCATTTAAAATGTTTTAAGAACTTAGATTTTTCTCAAAAGTCAGAAATGTCTGATTCTGATAGCAGCAACTACTTAAGAGAGAATGAGGGACATTGAAGAAACCCGTTATGGAATTTGCATTAAATGTAGTAAAACTAGTTGTTTGGGCAAGAGATTGTTCTTGCCTGGACTACTTCATTTTATGCTGTAAAAACTGGATTTGCAAGACCCACAGATAAGTGACTGCTGAACTTACTAAAAGATGAATGATCCTTCAGTGTTCTTGCTTCATAGAAGAAACTGCCAGACATTCTGCAGGACACAGAAGAATAAAACTGATGAACTTTGTCAGTACAAGGCAAAACAGATCTTCAAATTTGATGCTTCATGGAGAGTCTTTTCGATATTATGTACCTGTAGGCTAAGGTGGATGCTCCAACGTTATAGAAGACCTTTGGGTGACTGTCCAGGCAGCAAGATGTCTCTGTTAATTCTAGTGTTTTGGAAGCTGCTTACAATGAACTTCTTGTTTACTTACTAAATATTATACTTCTGAGGTCTTTGAAGAGTTGATGACAGATAGCTATAGTTTTACTTAGTTATTATAAAATATAAATTAGGTATAAAACCTTAGACTCACCTAGATTGGATCAATAATAAAGTATTTTCTTTAATATGCCAAATGTAAATGGACTAAATATTGTAACTTTAGTGCTTTCTTGATAATTGTTTTGTATAGGTAATTTTACTATGTTAAAGTTAAAATTATCCTTTTTAATTAGACAGAAAAGGGGAGATAATGGGGGATGTCCTTCTGTATATGAGTTGCTTTTATTGGTTAATGAATAGAGCTGCTTTGGCTTATAGCAGGACAGAATATAGTCAGGCTGGAAGAGATAGGGAGAAAGTAGACAGAGTCATGCAGCTACTGAATAAGACAAACACTGAAACATTGCTTGGTAAGCCACAGCCTCATGGTGATACACAGATGAATAGAAATGGGTTAATTTAAGATATAACAGCTAACTAGAAATACACCTAAGCTATTAACCAAACAGTGCTGCAATTAATATAGTTTCTATATGATTATTCGGGTTTGGATGCCTGGAAAACGAGAGGGCAGTCTCTATCTACATACTTCTCAATGAATATCATGAACTTAAAAACAAAATAACACAATGAATATACCTTAAGGACCACACTGCTCCCCAAAGGGTAGAACCATTTATTTTATTCTCCTTTTTTTTTTCTGATGTTGTTCTCTATGTTCTTCCACTTTCAAATTTTGTTTTATGAATACTAGGTGAATTCTCTAAAAATTGGCAAATATATGTACTATCCTCATTTGATTTCACACCTAATGGAACAAGAGTAGGACAGAAATCTCCTCTATATATTCTTTCACAAGCTTCAGTTAAAATTCTTAATTTTGCTCACCCACTTTCCAGTGACCTTGATTTAAGAATTTCTTAAATTACTAATATAGTATGGAGTCTCTTTTATGTCTCCTCTATATGACCATACTATGTTAATTTAATTCTGCTAACACTTCCACAAAAATTCTAGGTAAGCTTCATGTTTTGTTATCTATTTCAAATGTTAAAATTTTCCCTGTCTTTGACCTTAAAAGGGTATTAGTGAAAAGAAGCTCAAAGTCACATCTGAATATTTCACAATATCTCTGTTGAATGATATAGACATATGTCATGGCTAGTAAAAGATGTTGTGCCTTATATTTAAACCTAGATATTTACCCATGGCTGGTGAAATTTTTGACCTGGAGAAGAACCTTTTTCCACCTATTTGCTGAAACAGTAGAATTTTTTCTCTATTTAAAATTTCAATACTTATACAGACAGCAAAGTTTAGAACTTACTTTTAGGAGAGAAGCTTCATTTTGCAACAAACAGAGACCATTACAGAATTATAACACCTGTCAAAATAAAAATAATAACAGATTATGGCATGTCAAACCACAATTAATATTCTTGAAATTTACTACATAGCCAAATGTCAGAGATCAATATAAAAAGTAGCAGAAAAAAATGATAAGATACAGAGAAGCAGAATATCTGTGACAAGGAAAGCATCTTTTATATAAGATAGGGAAGCCGCACACATGAGATCTCAACATCATGTAAATCTAATTAAAATTAGCATGATTAACATATAATTATTATACCGATGCTTATAGAAAACTTCTCATGAGGCCATACCAAGAAACAATTAATGAATAGCATATGAGTAAGAGTCAGTTTTCTCTGTAGAAGCCCTCTGAGAGATTATTTAATACTAAGTGGTTTTTCCTGAACAAACACATACACATATACAAACACACAAAAACAAACATATACACACATCACCAAGAGATCATTGCTATACAAACAAAAATGCAAGCATACACACGTATACACACATACATAAACATATAACAATTAATGCACATAGCACAGAGTAGTTATGCACATATATGTATATGTAAGAACCGATGACTATTTTATATACTGTGTGCATTTTTCTGGAAAGACATTAAGAAAGAACTTTTTGGTAATGACAAGACATATTAAAAAGTCACATAAAGTCCTTGTGGAATTTCATTTGTAAGCTCTGAAAGTGCCAGTGTAAGCTATAATATGGATGATGTATTTATAATGACTAAGAGAAAGATCTTAAGTATTTATTGGAATATCTAAGCATATTTACATTATGACTACATTCTACCTAATACATTATCTATATCTAAAAGTATAGTGACATAAGTAGACTAAAATATTTTGTTCAAAATCTGTCAAATTTTATATGTAGAACCAAGATGGATCAGATATATAAACTTCTGCAGAAAAAAAAAAACATTTCAAAGATTTCATTAAAGTAAAAACTTGATTTGATCCCTATCTAGTGGTTGGTGGATTAAAGCAAAATCAGACAATCACAATACCTATGTTTATGATATGATGAATTCTTATTGTTTTTACGTTGACTGAGAATGCATTTAATTATATGTAAATGGTTATAAAGGAAGAGCAGAACAGTAAACTGGACTGCTTCTAGGTCTCTGATTCCTGCAACTTACATGAAGATGCCTATGAAGCAATTTAGGTTCCTCAGCCGTGACTTCTGGCTTAGTTTTCTAGGGAAAGATGAAATAGAACATCTGAGTTACTTCTTTTATCACACGTCTTCAAGAAGAAACGCACATGGACCAGCATCTACTAGTTACAATTTGACTTCTGGAACCTTCTACATTTACTTAAAACCAGTTTCAAAAGACAGGCTAAGGCACTCTCAGCAAAGCCTTTGGCATTTGAGTCTTGCATACTTATTCTCTCCCTGTATTTTTCTTTTATTAATTTTCATGCATATTTTCTGCTGCTATGATAAGACACTGACCTACAAAAAGTTGTGAGCAGTAGAATTAATTCTTTTTACAATATAGAGGCCATCATCATGTAAATTCAATTTGGGTGACAATGCATGTATCTGGAGGTGGGGACAAAAGCAGATAGCATGATAATACTTCCGCCTTATATTTTGACTTTATATGAATCTCCTAAACATCTCTCCAATGCTTTGACTTTGCACATTGGAATTACCTAGCAACATCAATTATCAACCAATAAATGTCAATCAGACATGCCCATAGAAAAGTCAGAAAGGGAAAATTAATGTTGGTGATATTGCTGTACAGAGAGCCCAGAGGTGTTGGTTTTATATAACTAAGCGTTCTGCAACGTTCCTCTCTTTCTGATGCTATCCTTTGCATTCCCCACCTTCATCATTTGTTGTCTGAGACCTGGATGAATACCTTGGCATCAAACTATTATATCTGCTCTACCTTTGTAATAAATACATATAGGCAAAGTACACAAGAAATAAAAATCGACATTGGAGATTTGAACCGGTAACCATAAGGGGCAACGTGGCCATAACAAGTAAATTTTCTGTACTATATTTCAATGTATACCCAGGACTTTGGCGATAGGAAAGGCAGCATCTGCAAAGGTTAATACTTCATATTTTCATAGAGTCTAAGGGTGGCTGATGAACACTGACAATGTGAGAGCAATTCACACACTGGATCTCCCAGGGGGCAGAAAGGAAGCCTGGCTCTCCTAGTGTATGTCAGATACTAATGTTTGAATTGGAATTTCTTTCTTACACAGGATGCAGCATTTCAAGACAAAGACAGGAGGTTCCCATCTTAATAGAGAAGCATTAGCTTCAGAAGCATGCTGCTAATTCTTGCAGAGGAGACAGGAGCAAATGACTCTGAGCTATAAGGTTGGAAATCATAAAATCTCTGAATTTGTTGATTTTCACAGACTCTGCCTTCACAGACAAGTGAAGCAGTCTGTCTAGTCTGGGGCAATTGTATAGTCAGGCTCTGGTTATATCCAGGTCCAACTGAGACCTGGATATAACCAGAGCCTGACTGGCAAGAACCCACACTGCTGATACTTTTATTAGTGCTCCTGGGCTCTGATTGAAAGAGAGTGTGCATTCAAATTGACCAGGAAAAAGGAACCAATAAGGAGAGTGATGTCAATTCCAGCAACTGACGCAAATTCTCTGGTAACCTAGCAATATCATTCACAGATGCTGATTCATTCCTGTCTCCCACATGACTGTGTGCTGCAGCGGATGTGGGGAAACTGAATATGGATGTGAGAGAAAAACGTAATTTTCCCTGGGAACTGAATTTAATTATCAAGAGAAAAAAATGTCACAAGTAGGGGAAGATCCTATATCCATCTATCAGGGCCTACAACCTGGCTATCTACATGAAAGCTTCTATCTCTGCCAGAAGGTGGGTTATTATGAATCTTTATTGCAAATTGTTTCTTTGTGCTGTCATTTTCTGTAATGCCATGTCAGATTCCACAATACAGTGTTTAAATGCCTAAACTTCATCTAATATCTAATATATGTGAGAGCCTGAAATAACATGCTTCCGTTGTAAGTGAAAAGGTTACATTCATCCCTTCTCTGAACATCTCCAAACTGTATATTGTATCCAACAGTGTCCACTGATCAAGCAATAACTTGAGGCATTCATTTCAGAAAGAAGTATTCATAATACATTTATCGGTTCAGAAATTACACATTAGTTCATATGATTTTATGTGTGGTTTCACAAATGTCTGCAGGCATTTGTCATTAATTTTGATGTTACCTAGCCACATCATATTAGAAAAATATTCTGTTTAATATTTATGAGAGTATTGAAATTTATAAAAATCTTCACATCTTAAAAAAGAAGCAGTACCTTAATAAGCAGGATCGTACTTGCTGCATAGGACTCAGGATCAGGTGATATGGAGCTATAATGCTGGGAAACAAGCAATCCCTGCCTTTGCTTCATTTCACCTGCTACAACTCCTGAATATGTGAGCAGCATTCTGCCCAGTCTGGGTGCTTTATCAGTGGGGCTCTGTCTATAGCCCAGGTCCTACTGAGACCTGGACTATAGCCAGAGCCCCACTGGAAAGAAGCTGCACTGCTGACGCTTTTTATAAGCACTGCTGGGCTCTGATTGAAGGATTTTGGGCATTCAAATTGAGCATGGTTTAAGGACCAATAAGGAGACTGATCTCAATTCTAGCAAAGAGGGCAGTTACTGTGGTATTCTTTGAGATTTCCATCTGAGTTGCTGATTCATTCTTGTGCCAACCTGAAAGTATTTTGCAGCTGAAGCTGAGCAATTGAAATTTTATATGAGGGAAAAATGTGAATTCCCTAGGTAAGGTCTCATATATCAACAAACAAAACAACAACAAACAAAACAAAATAAAAAGAAACATCCGTGACAAGTATGGAGTGATCCTATATTTGTCTACCAGCGTCTGCATCCTGGCTATATACTCAAAAGCTTAAATTTCTGCCTGTAGGAGGGTGATTATAAGTTTTTGCTGCCAATTGGTTTTGTTTCTGTCATTTTATGATATGCTGTATCAGAGTTCACATACAATATTTAAATGCTTTAATTTCAGCTTAAATTTAACCATTTATTCAATATATTTCAGTGCCTGAAATTACATGCTTGTTTGTAAGTCGAAATGTTATTTTTCCCTTTCTCTGAACGTCCCCAATTTGCATACTGTATGTAATAGTGTCCTGATGATTATGCAATAATCTGAGCCATTACTTTTAAAAGGAAATAGTCATAAGACTTGTATATTTGAAAACATTGCTCTTTTGTTCATATAATATTATTTGTGGTTCCACAATGTACGCATGCATTTGACATCAATTTTAATTTTACAGAGCCACATCATGCTCTTAAAATATACAGTTTAATATTAATGTAAGAATATAGAAATTTAGAAAAAAACTCACATCTTGAAAGAGAAGCAGTACCTTCAGCAGCAGGATCCTACTTGCTGCATAGAACACAGGATCAGGTTCCTCGGAGGTACAAAGCTGGGAATCAAACAATCCCTGTCTTTGCTGCTTTCCACAGCTCCGACTCCTGCAAAACTGAGGAGCAGTCTGCCTAGTCTGGGCAATTGTACAGCCGGGCTTTTGTTCACCTACTGTGAGACCTGAACTAAAGCCAGAGCCCGGCTGGAGAGAACCCGCAATGCTGACGCTTTTATTAGCACTCCTGGGCTCTAAGTGAAGGAGTGTGTGCATTCAAAGTGAGCAGAAAATAAGGACTAATGAATAGAGCAATTTTCAGCAACGAAGGCAAATTCTGGGGTAACCATGGAGATCTCTGTTTTAGATGTTTATTGATTTTTTTTCCACTCCCACCCAAGTGCATGCTGCAGCAGAAGAAGGGAAATTGAAAGGGAAAGAGAGGAAAAATTGTCATTTTTCCTGTGCTCTGACTCAAATTGATAAATCGAAAAAAAAAAAAAAAACAACTTGTGGCAAATAGCAATTCATCCTGTATTGGTTGCTGGAGCATAGTACCTGTCTATCTACCTGAAAGTCAAATCTGCCTTTTTGTGATTCTGGGCTACAAATAACTGCTTGTTAATCTCATTTTCTAATTTGTCATGTCAAATTCCCCAACTGCAATGATTAAATGCTTGACTGTTAGCTTTCTTCATTTATATTCTTTGTCTATACATGTATACATATTTTTATAGATATGTATATGAAGGCATATTCGACTGGTATGCTGAAAATAACCAGACCAGATCAAAACAACAGATATAATTTAATAATTGAAAACAGGGGAAACTGACGTGACCAGAGTAAAAGTTCCGATGTCCAAATGGGTCAGGCGAACACCTAGCTCAGAGAGCAAGTGCACCTAGATCTCCAGGTTTTCTTCCCTGGGGACCAGGTCTCCACATCCAAGGAAGATGTGATTGGATGAGCTTCCCCATCATCTCACCCTTTTGTCTAAACAAGATCGAACCAAATGCAATACAACTATATACAATAGGAACAGATACCAAATATAAAATTGCAATCAATAAACAACATTAAGCAAGAAACACATAACAAAAGTTTTACTGGGCATTTTATTTTAAGAAGTCTTAATAATGTATTGAAATTGAGTTTAGCTAAACCATGAGGAGGGTAACTACAATTGTCTAATCTTCAACTCCATCAAAGATCTGAGAAGGGAAGTAATATTACTTGAGTAAACAGGAAGTACAATCGAGAAACTTTCAAAATGTGCATCAAATGACAGAGACAACTGACTACCTGGGCAATCACCCAAAGTCTCATTTGCAATATTGAGGCAACCAACTTTGGCTAAGGCCTAACGTAACTGACATACCATTTTCAAAGGCAAGAAACTTTTCAAAACTGTCTTACCCTGGCTTGGCAGGATATGACAGTCCTGTTTTATCCATTTATGGATACTCTGTATCACTGTCAGTGGTTGATGTATGGGCATTTCTTTGCCCAAAGGCCAGTTCTGCCAAGAAGAAAGGCTCCAGGTGGAGTGTCTTTGGTGCTCAACATTCTCTTGGGTGGAGAGCGGTGTTGCCAGGAGTGATTGTGTCTCACTACCACGGAACTCTAGGTTTGACTAAAGGCCATTTTCTACAGCTCTTTGAAGAGGTTGAAAATTATAATATCTATACTTTATATAATCTCTACGTATCTAAAGAACATGATTAGCCTAAATATAAGTATGACAAACATAGATGACTATTGATCTATAATTCTCAATACCTATCTAACTTAAAGACTAAGAGAATATATTGAAGAGGTATGGAGAGAGTGGACAACCTTGTCTTGTTCCTGATTTTAGTGGGATGGCTTTGAGTTTCTCTCCATTTAATTTAATGTTAGCTGTCATCTTGATGTATATTACTTTTATTATATTTAGGATTGAACATTGTATCCCTAGTCTCTCCAAGACCTTTATCATAAAGGGGTACTGAATTTTGTCAAATGCTTTTTCAGCATCTAAAGAAATGATTATAATTTTTTCCTTCAGTTTATTTATATGATGGACTACATTGATAATTTTTTTTTTTGGTTTTTTGAGACAGGGTTTCTCTGTAGCTTTGAAGCCTGTCCTGGAACTCCCTTTGTAGACTAGGGTGGCCTCGAACTCACAGAGATCTGCCTGCCTCTGCCTCCCGCGTGCTGGGATTAAAGGCGTGCGCCACCACCGCCCGGTTTATATGTTGAACCAGCCCTGCCTCTCTGGGATGAAGCCTACTTGATCATAATGTATAATGTTTTGGATGTGTTCTTGGATTCGGTTTGCCAGTATTTTATTGAGAATTTTTCCATCAATGTTCATGAGTAAGATTGGTCTGTAATTCTCTTTCTTGGTTAAGCCTTTGTGTGGTTTTGGTATCAGGGTGACTGTAGCTTCATAAAAGGAGTTTGACAATGACTCTTCTATTCCTATTTTGTAAAACACATTGAGGAGTATAGGTAATAGCTTTTCTTGGAAGTTCTGGTAGAATTCTGCATTGAAACCATCTGGTCCAGGGCTTTTTTTGGTAGCGAGGTTTTTGATGACAGCTTCCAATTCCTCATGACTTACAGGTCTATTTCAACTGTGCAATAAATGAGGACAATGACCTCCAAATGTAAACAATGTATATCATTATATGCACAATATATAAGTATCTTAATCAGAGGTAGAAATGTACACTTCAATATGGTAAATATATATCAATACTATATATATATATATATATATATATATATATATATATATATAAATGTTTTAAACAGAGGTAGAAGCATACTCACATACATATTCAATATAATTTAACTTTATATCAATATATAAAAATCTATACCAATATAATTGTCTAAAAACAATAACTCACAAATACAATTTTTTTATCCCATCACCAATTATTCCCCCTTTTTTTCAAGAACAACCCTAAGCCTATAAAATACCTGCCCCATCTGTCAACCACATACCAATTATAACCAACCCCTAAATGATGTCCCTAAACCTGAGGGCAAACTCTGCTTGGAGAGGGAACATTGTCCTCTAAAATTGCTTCCAGCTGTCATGGGGAGACGTTCTTCCTAGGGGTTCCTGTGAAAGTAAATGATGGTTAAATTACAAGATCAATATTTGTTCTGGTAAAATTGCAAATAGTCTCTGAGTGTTTTGTAGAGATTTGGCCAGAATGTTGTAAAAGATGTGCACTATTTTCACTACCCAAGTTGGAACTGTCTTGTGCAGCTAGTACCAAAAAACAGGTCTTATAGTAGTGCTATCAGCATCATGAAGTCATTTTAACCAGGTGGAACCGATGTTGTGTGGCCCCATCTTCTTCCTGGAAACTTCAAAAATTCCTGCAGGAAAATTTATTGTTTCTTATGGGAAACTTAAGTATCATCTATATAGACATATACAGACATATATATTCAATGAAAGGTATTATAAATGCAGAAACAGATACGAGGAAAGGCAAAGAAAGTTTACAAATTATTATTATTATTATTATTATTTTGTCCCATATCATGGCTATTGACATGAGACAGAAACCCTGGGATTTCTCTTACAAACGGGCTTGGAATTGGAGAGGGACTGAGCCAGAGTTCAACTTCAAAACCAGCTCTATATATTTATAAATAAATGTACATCAAAACATATTTAAAATATGTTTAGAATAATTCCACTTATGGAACTATTTAGTTTTCCTGATGATCCTTATTGGGTTGTAAATAGTTTACCTCCATCAGTATTTAAACATCCAGGGTCCCTTGAATTTTTTTTTAAAAATGAGTGTATATATGCATATACATTTGTACCTCACACATATACATGTTTGTGTGTTCCAGAAATGAGATTCTTGTCTTGTGAGAAAAAACAAAGGACTTTCAAGCCCTGCTCTGAATATCTCCAATTTTCAAGCTGTATATAACAATGTCATGAGAATTAAAAAATAATGTGAGGTATTAATTTTAGAAAGAAATATTCAATTCTCTATATATATATATAAACTCAACAATTGCCTATTTGCTTTTAAGATTTTCTTTGTGGCTCCACACATGTCTGCATGCATTTGGCATTAACTGTGGTTTCAAAGAGCCAATTTATACTCATATTCTCTTCATTATTAACGTGTGAAAAATACATATTAAACTATTGACTACATTTCTTTCACAACAATCACAAAAATTCCCCTCCAATCAATACTCTATCCTTAGTATATGTGTTTACTCTCTACTTTATGACGTGTGTTCATGTAAATAATCTGTGTACATGGCTATGGAATTTAATACCAGCACCTTGACAGACTCTCAGGGCTATGTGGAAATCTGTCCTTTCCCTTTCATCATCTGATAAAATAACATAAACCACCCTTTTAAGGTTTAGCCTTTAAGAATCGTACACAGGATATTAGAATGTTATATCTAATACTGATGGAATTATGCACCCAAAATTATTGATGATAATTAGTTGATGATAAGTGTAAAAGTTTTCTGATATATGTATCATCGTCACCTAGTTGCATGCAGTGGTATATTAGCAATGTCAGAATGGCACAGTGTTTCTCAATGGTATTGAATTTGCCAATCAAAACAAGCAATCTCATACTTTGTAAGAACTCAAATTTCTTGATTCAATGATTCTTAGCCTGAGATAAAATGGTAATGATTGGTTTCCTGATTTTTAATACATGAATTCCAATTACAGGCAACAGTGGTTACTATTTCCTCTCTCGCAGTTTGATGATACAGCCATACAAGACACTGTGTAGACTGTAAACCATAAAGCAATAATAACAGGAGATATTAAGCAGAGAACCACAGATATTCCTTTTATGCCGCTAAATATTCTACTACTTTCCTATTTCTGAGTCTATCCTTTGTATTTCCCCAATCCCAGCCTTCTTGCTACAGAAGTCTAAATTCATAGATGTAATTCCCTACATTTGAGAATATTGTTTTTTTGTTTCAAGTTATTTTTTGTACTTTAAAAATAATACCAATAAAAATTCCCACACTTCCTCCCCTCCTCTTACTTCCCTCCCATTCACCCCAACACCCTCCCTCCAACCCACCTCTAGTCCTAAGAGAGGGCAAGGCACCCTGCCCTGTAGTAAGTCCAAGGTCCTCCCCACTTCATTCAGGGCAAGCAAAGTATTCATCCAAAGTGAATAGTATCCCAAAAATCTAGTACATGCAGTAATAACAAATTCCAGTTCCATTGTCAATGGCCCCTCAACCTGCCCCAACTGTAAACCACATTCAGAGGGAACAGTTTGATTCAATGCTCCTTCATTCCCAGTCCAGTTGGAGTTGGTAAGCTCCCATTAGCTCAGGCACACTGTCTCAGAGGGTGAACCCCTAATGGTTCTGACTTCTTTGCTCATATTCTCCCTTTCCAGCTCTTCAACTGGACCTTGGGAGCTCAGTCCAGCGCTCCAATGTGGGTCTCTGTCTCTATCTCTTCTGTTGCTGGATGAAGGTTCTCAGGTGATATTCAAGTTAGTCATCAGTCTGACTATGGGACAAGGCCAGTTCAGGCACCCTCTGCTCTACTGTCCAGGGTCCTAGCTGGGGTCATCCCCGTGGACTCCTGGGAATGCGTCTAGAGCCAAGCCTCTTGCCAACCTCAAAATGACTCCCTCATTAAGGTATCTCCTTCCCTGCATCCATATCTGTCCTTCCTACATCTCAACCATCCCACTCCCCCAACCTCTCACAAACCCTCCCCTTCTCCCATCTCCCTCCTCCTCTCCTTTTTCCTCTACTCCCAACCCCCATGCGCTCAACTTTGGCCAGGCTATCTTGTCTGCTTCCAATTTTCATGTGGATCTATACGTTTTTCTTTGGGTTCACCTTATTACTTAGCTTCTCTAGGATCATGAACTATAGGTTCAATGTCCTTTTTTATAACTAAAATACACTAATGAGTGAGTACATACCATATTCGTATATTTGGGTCTGGGTTACCTCACTCAGTATAGTGTTTTCTATTTCCATCCATTTCCATGCAAAATTCGATAAGTCATTGTTTTTTACCGCAGCGTAGTACTCTAATGTGTATATATTCCACACTTTCTTCATCCATTCTTCCATTGAAGGGCATCTAGGTTGTTTTCGGCTTCTGGCTATTACAAATAAGGCTGCTATGAACATAGCTGAACAAATGCTTTTGTAGTATGGATGGGCATCTTGTGGGTATATTCCCAAAAGTGGGATTGCTGGATCCTGAGGTAGGTTGACTCCCAGTTTTCTGAGAAACTGCCACACTAATTTCCAAAGTGGTTGCACAAGTTTGATTTCCAACCAGCATCGGATGAGTGTTCTGAGTGTGTTTCAAAATCTTCATAACTTGTAAGATACAAATATCAAATGAAAGCAAAGTGTACAGGAACTATTTCTATTATTTATTTTACCTAATTTTTGGATATGTTCGAAAGTATGTAATGCATTAAATGGAGTAGGAATGTCACCTTGAGCTATTCCACTTCTATCCCCTAGAGCTCATTAGTGAAACCCTCCTTCATGATCCCACACTGATAACATTGACTGATCCCACTGCACTCCGGTTATGCACACAACACTTTTGCCTTTGGAAATTTCTCCTTCATGTGCTTCCAGTCAGGTTGATATAGTTTGGCTATTCAAACGTGATAAGTCTTTGATATCCTAGTGCAGGGTGGCCGTGTAAAGGCCTACATGTTGTGTCATAAATCTGTCTATCAACATAGTCAATAACCTGCTGCTACTTTCTGTAACCATTTCGTGCAATCTCCTGCTAGAAATGCCTTAAAGCCTCTCCACTTTAAAGATCCCACCTGTTTTCCCTGCCGGTTTCTCTTCTTCAAAACTTGATCTCATGTTTAAGTCGTATAATTTGATAAGGAATGTGAGTATTATTTGGCAGTTCATCTTGAAAAATTGCTAGCACAGTGAGCAAATAGCATTGAATAAATTACCACATTAGTGATAGACATGTTTTTAACTTCAGTTATTTATCATAGATGTCTTCTACAAACTTCTTGACAGGCTTTTTATCCTCATTGTAAGCCATGAGCACAGATTCTACTTTTGGAGGAAATCAGACTCAGCACAGAATTTCCCTTCTGGCACCTTAGGTGCTCTATTTCTTTTTGTGGTGCATCCTGTTATCTTCCATAAAATACTCATATATTACCGTTATGAGGAAAAATTATCAATTAGGGTTTTATATAAAAAATACGAGGGGGATATTTGGTACTCAGGCAAGGGTATTGAGTCTGCTTGCTCTTCTATGTGGGTATGGACAGACTTCAAGAATAGCTGAGAGGAGCTTTCATTTGTTGGCCCAGCTAAACTCTCCAAGATGTGAGTTGTAGGGCAGAGATGGTAGTCCTGTATAGGTCACCTGCTCAAATCTGTGGGGAACAATTCAAATATCAGACAAACTAAGAGTAAGGTTTGCCACTCCCACACAGGTTTGCATTTGGTGATTGTTTCATTTCTGTTGCACCTGGTAGGAGGACTTCCTGGGAAAAAGTGACCTGTTAATTGTGTTACTTGCCATGGTGTGTAAGATCAGCCAACAGAATACAGTTGCATACAACTCACAGGTGTTGTAAAATATTACCTTAAGTTGTGTTACATTAATTTATGATATTGAATATTTAAAGACACAAAGATGTGTTGCATTCTTTATGTGGCATTTGTTGAATGTTATAAAGCAGTGTTACCTCAACAGCCAAAAATAACACGATTTCTCTAAAACAAGAGCTAAACAGACAAAGCCTAGGTTGGTAAGGAAAATTGGCAGGGTTGTCAGACAGAGATAATAAATAAGAATAGAAATCTAGGGAAGAGGAGAGAAGCCACTTATTCTCATGTAAAAATCACTATACATGTCTTTATTTGAGAGCTGTGTCATAGGAACCCAAAGCACGAAAAAAAAAAACCACTACACACTGGAATTTGAAACATAGTCATCAAGTTAAAATGATTTTTTGGTGTGCATTCATGATTCTAATGTAGGTGGAATGTTCAGCTTGTCTATGTCACAGGATATAGAACAGGAAGTGAAAGTGTCTATCCCCAGTGTGTATTGTGGCAGATAAACAAAGCTTTCAGCATGAAGAAAAAGAATAAGACATCTCCTTATGAGTTTAAAATTTGAGGTGGTCAGGTTTGTTACACAAAAGCATAAGCCCTAAGCAATAGTGATGTCCTAAAATTTTCAAACCCCTAAAAAAGCAGACAAAATATCTAATGTGATAATTTTGTATAATAAGACAGTCGGAAACATAAAAAGAGTGTTTGAGAATCTCCAGTGGCCATGTGAATACTATCACTTCAGACCTATTTATCACAGTGGAGCAAAGGAAAAACCCATAGCTGGTTGCCATAGGAAAATTATTCCCACAGTATATAGTCTTCCTAGCAGAAGATGCAGGACTCTGAGACTGAGACAGGGAAGATAAACCTTAGAGAAGAAATGGTTTAAGAGGCAGGAATATATTCCGTACACAGTAAACAGGAGCAGGTGGCTCAGAGCAGAAGTAGGATGTTTCTCAGCACTTTCCTGTCTGTGCTAAGTCTCCACTAGCTCTGCCTCCCGCGGGTGTCAGCAGCAGGCTTCCATCTCTGGAGCAGTTTACTGTCAGGCTATGGCTAGAGCAGCTCCCAGCTGAGCTGGACTCTAGCCAGGAGCCTGACTGCTAAAATGCCCAGCTGAGGAAATTTTTATTCGCTGTGTTTGCCTCTGATTGGAGGAGTGTGTGCCTTCTAAGTGAGAATTAATTAATTTAGAACCAATCAGAGGAAACGTCAGCATAGAAAACAGAAAAAAAAAGCCTGCAGTAACCTAGGTGATTTCCACCAGAGCTACTGTCCCTCCCTCCTCACTGTCTGATTGAACAGGAACAGGGAAAGTGAATGGGAAAGATAGGAAAATGATGTATTTATACCCTGAGCTCTAGCTACAATTAACAATGGTATGAGGAAGAAGACTAATGTAAGGAAAACTCCAATGGGTTTTGAAGGATGGCACCACTTGAGACAGACCCCAGGCAGTCCCTGCTGTGCTTGCTGATGCCCCTGGACAGCTTGCCCCTTTCTGAGCAAATACAAAAGAGGGGTGGATGGAGAGTGGAAAGGAGGTGGGATAAGGTCCTGGGAGGAGAGGAGGGAGGGAAGGCTACAGTCACCATGTAAAATAAATAAGTACATATTAATAAGAGAACAATAGTCTAATTCAGCCGGTAGTGTCAAGGACTAATCATATGTCTTGATGTTTGGGAACAGATATTCTCTATCCAGAGGAAACCCCTGATTTCTGTCAACATTTTCTGATTGTGACACCTTGCTGCCAAGTGCAACTTGTACTTCTGCTCTCTTTCACCCTCTTGCTGAGGACATTCTTGCTTATGTCATCAAAAGTGAATAAATTGGTCTTGTCCTAAAAGAAACTTTACACTTATTGACAACTGTGCATGATACTGCACATTTCTGAGGGAGAAGTAACTCTTGAACATCACTAGCAACATATGTTAGTGTCCTATCTTCTAGATACCCTGGTGCAATACAGAATTTTGAAACATAGTCATCAATTTAAAAGGGAACCCTGGCGAGGCGGTGTTGGCGCACGTCTTTAATCCCAGCACTCGGGAGGCAGAGGCAGGCAGATCTCTGTGAATTCGAGACCAGCCTGGTTTACAAGAGCTAGTTCCAGGACAGGCTCCAAAACTACAGAGAAAACCTGTCTCGAAAAACCAAAAAAAAAAAAAAAAGGGAACCCTGACTGCTCTTTGCTCTTTGGACTGGAGAGGGAGGGGGAAAGGAGTGGAGGGAGGGGGAGAAGGGTGGGAGGAGGGGGAGGGAAATGGGAGGTTGGGAGGAGGCAGAAACTTTTTTTTTCTCTTTTTCTCAACAATTTTTTTTTTTAAAAAGGATGTTTGGTGTGCATTAAAGACACTGCTCTTTACCCACAACAATCAAAATTTCAAAATGAATTGCCTATTAATATCTACATCATTCATGACATTTAATACAAACCAATAGTTAAAGTGTATAAGCGATTCTTAAGGAGCACCTGGAAAGAAAGCAAAGAGAGTGTGAAAGTTCACATAGAGAAGCCAAATGCTGTAGTGTGAGAGGGTATCGAAGTTTGTTAAAGGAGATGCTAGTCTAAACATTCACATGGTACCAGGTATCTATTGAATGAGATGTGAGCATCTGCAAGGACAATATATATCATTTTGATTTTCTGCCTTCCAGGTACATCAACAAGCACAGCAGGGCTGCCAGGCATCTGTCTCAAGTGGTGCCATCCTTAAAACTCATTAGTATTTTTCCTGATCCCATGGTGAATTGTAGCTAGAGCTCAGGGTATAAATTCATCTTTTTCCTATCTTTCCCTTTCACTTTCTTTGTTCTGTTGCATCAGACAGTGAGGAGGGAGGGACAGATGATTCAATAGCTTTGGTGGAAATCACCTAGGTTACTGCAGGCTTTTTTTTTTCCTGCTTTCTAGCTGAGGTTTGAGATCTCTCTGATTGGTTCTAAATTAATTAATTCTCACTTAGAATCAGCACTCTCCTCCAATCAGAGGCAAACACAGCAAATAAAGATTTCCTCAGCTGGGCATTTTAGCACTCAGGCTTCTGGCTAGAGTCCAGCTATCAGCTGGTAGCTGCTCTAGCCACAGCCTGACAGTAAACTGCTCCAGAGAAGGAAGCCTGCTGCTGACAATCTTGGGAGGCAGAGCCAGTGGAGACTTAGCACAGGCAGAAAAGTGCTCAGATACCTGCTACTTCTGCTCTGAGGCAACTGCTTCTGTTTACTGTGCACGGAATATATTCCTGCCTCTTGAGCAATTTCTCCTCTAAGGTTTATCTTCCCTGTCTCAGTCTGAGAGTCCTGAATCTTCTGCTGGGAGGACTGGGATACACTGTGGAAATAATTATCGAACAGCGAACAATATGGGCTGTTCCTTCACTCCACAGTGAAAAACTGCTCTGCAGTGACAGTATTCACATGACCTCTGAGGAGGGTATATGGTACAGAGGATGCAGAGTCTCTTAATTTGAATTATGTGGTAGGTGACAAATTCTAGCCTGCAATTTTCCACACTATGTCTGTGTCACTTCTCCACTGCTGGATCCTTCCATCCCCATTATGTGTGCAAAAACACTGCTGCCCACACCACAGACAGTAGTGTCTACATTTTCTATGAGGATGTGGGCAGAAGGGGAAAATGGTTATAAATATAACAAGAAATGTCAGTACAAAGGTAAAATACAGTTATTGTGTTCAAAGGTGACTTATAAGGTTCCACATTTAAAAGCTCATATACTTGAAGCAGCTCGGGGGCAGGTGCCTAATAATCTATGGGTAGTAACATATAGAATACATATGAATCACTCTGCCTGTGTTTCAAATTTTTAGGAGATCACTGTATCTTAGGGCTTATGCTTTCTGTATAACAAAACTGATCACCACAATTTTTAAACTCATAAAGGCATGTGCTATTTTTTTTTTTTTTTGATGATGACAGCTTTGTTTTTCTGCCACTTCACACACTGGGAATATACACTTTTGCTATAAGTTTTATATCCTGTGACATAATCAAACTCAACGTTCCATGAATAGTAGAATCTAGGTACATGTGAAAATTTGTTGACTCCTCACTTATTTGCTTATTTTCAGATGATGAATTTGAGAAAAATAATTTCAAAAGAATACTTATTCCTGAAACTTTTTTCTGTCACACAGAGACGTAAATTTGACGTTTTTGAAAGACACAAGAAATGAGTAAACGGACAAGTTTTTAGAGCATTCTTCACTAGCAACTAGTAGATAAATTTGGTCTGGATACAACTACTCAGTCACACAGGGACATAGGAACAAGGAAATTTTCAATCACTTCGGATATGAAATCACATTGCTTTGTTCTTAGAACCTGTACAGATTTTCCTTGTAGATTATTACTTGCCATAGTTAATAGGTATGCATAAGTTTGCATTCCCACCAGCAATGGATGAGTGTGCCCCTTACTCCACATCCTCTCCAGCAAAGGCTATCATTGGTGTTTTTGATTTTAGCCATTCTGACAGGTGTAAGATGGTATCTCAAAGTTGTTTTAATTTGCATTTCCCTGATCACCAAAGAGGATGAGCATGACCTTAAGTGTCTTTTGGCAATTTGAATTTCTTCTGTTGAGAATTCTCTGTTCAGTTCAGTGCCACATTTTTTTAATTGTGTTAATTAGCATTTAAAGTCTAGTTTCTTGAGTTCTCTATATATTTTGGAGATCAGACCTTTGTCTGTTGCAGGGTTGGTGAAGATCTTCTCCCAGTAAGTGGGCTGCCTTTTTGTCTTGGTGACAGTGTCCTTTGCTTTACAGAAACTTCTCAATTTCAGGAGGTCCCATTTTTTCAATGTTGTCCTTAATGTCTGTGCTGCTGGGGATATGCGTAGGAAGTGGTCTCCTGTGCCCATCTTTTGTAGAGTACTACCCACTTCTCTACTATCAGGTTCAGTGTGTTCAGCCTGATGTTGAGGTCTTTAATCCATTTGGACTTGATTTTTGTGCATGACTGTAGATATGAATCTATATTCATTCTTCTACAGGTTGACAACCAGTTCTGCCAGCACCATTTGTTGAAGATGCTATCTTTCTTCTATTGAATAGTTTTAGCTCCTTTATCAAATATCAGGTGTTCATAGGTTTGTGGGATAAAATCTGGGTCTTCTACTCTATTCCATTGATCGACTTCTTTGTTTTTATGCCAATACCAAGCTGTTTTCAATACTGAAGCTCTGTAATAGAGTTTGAAGTCAGGGATGGTAATGCCTCCAGAAATTCCTTTATTGTATAGGATTGTTTTGGCTATCCTGGGTTTTTTGTTTTTCCATATAAAGTTGATTATTGTCCTCTCAAGGTCTGTGAAGAATTTTGATGGGATTTTGATGGGGATTGCATTGAATCTATAAATTGCCCTTGGTAGAATTGCCATTTTTACTATGTTGATCCTCCCAATCCAAGAGCAAGGGGGATCGTTCCATTTTCTGGTATCCTCCTCAATTTCTTTCTTCAAGCACTTAAAGTTTTGTCAAATAGATACTCCACATCCTTGGTTAGAGTTACCCCAAGATATTTTATGCTACTTGTGGATATCGTGAAAGGTGATGCTTCTCTGATTTCCCTTTCTGCTTCCTTATCCTTTGTGTCTAAGAGGTCAACTGAGTTTTTGGAATTTATCTTGTATCCTGCCATGCTACTAAAGGTGTTTTTCAGCCATAGGAGTTCTTTGCTGAAGTTTTTGGGGTCGCTCATGTACACTATCATATCATCTGCAAATAATGAAAGCTTAACTTCTTCCTTTCCAATTTGAATCCCTTTGATCCCCTTATGTTGTCTTATTGCTATTGCTAGAATTTCAAGCACTATATTGAAAAGATATGGAGAGAGTGGACAGCCTTGTCGTGTTCCTGATTTTAGTGGGATGGCTTTGAGTTTCTCTCCATTTAATTTGATGTTAGCTATCGGCTTTCTATAAATAGCTTTTATTATAGTTAGGTATGACCCTTGTATCCCTAATCTCTCTAAGACTTTTATTATAAAGGGAATGCAAACTTGTGCAACCACTTTGGAAATCAGTGTGATGATTTCTCACGAAATTCGGGATCAACCTTCCCCAATTCCAGTAATATCACTCTTGGGAATATACCCAAGAGATGCCCTGTCATATGACAAAAGCATTTATTCAACTATGTTCATAGCAGTATTATTTGTAATAGCCAAAACCTGGAAATAACCTAGATGCCCTTCAATGGAAGAATGGATGAAGAAAGTGTGGAATATATACATATTAGGGTACTCCTCAGTGGCAAAAAAACAATGACTTCGCGAATTTTGCAGACAAATGGATGGAAATAGAAAACACTATTCAGAGTGAGGTATCCCAGACCCAAAAAGATGAACATGGGATGTACTCACTCATAATTGGTTTCTAGCCATAAATAAAGGACATTGAGCATATAATTTGTGATCCTAGAGAAGCTAAATAAGAAGGTGAACCCAAAGAAAACATATAGTCGTCCGCCTGGATATGGGAAGTAGACAAGATTGCAGAGCAAAACCTGGGAACTTGGGGGTGAGGTGGCATGGGGCTAAGGGGAAATGGGGTGAGAAACATGAGAAGGGGAGAATGGGGGGAGCTTGGGTGAATGGGATGGTTGGAATAAAGGAAGGGTGGACACAGGAGCAGAGAAATATATATATCCTAATTAAGGGAGCCATCTTAGGGTTGGCAAAAGACTTGACTCTAGAGGGGCTCACAGGTGTCCAGGGAGATGTCCCCAGCTAGTACCTTGAGCAACTGAGGAGAGGGAACATGAAATGACCCTATCCTATAGCCATACTGATGAATATCTTGCATATCACCTTAGAACTTTCATCTGGCGATGGATCGAGACAGAGACAGAAACCCAAATTGGAGTACCGGACTGAGCTCTTAAGATCCAAAGGAGGAGCAGAAGGAGGGAGAATATGAGCAAGGAAGTCAGGACCACGAAGGGTGCACCCACCCACTGTGACAGTGGAACTGATCTATTGGGAGCTCACCAAGGCCAGCGCGACTGGGACTGAATAAGCATGGGATGAAACCGGACTTTCTGAATGTGGCGGACAATGAAGGCTGATGAGAAGCCAAGGACAATGGCACTAGGTTTCAATCCTAATACATGAACTGGCTTTGTGGGAGCCTAGCCTGTTTGGATGCTCACCTTCCTGGTCTTGGTTAGAAGTGGGAGGACCTTGGACTTCCAGCAGGGCAGGGAATCTGGACTGCTCTTCATTCTCGAGAGGGATGGAGAATGGAGTGAGGGGAGGGAGAGAGGGGTAGGGGAGTAGGGGGAGGAGGCGATGTGTGCGAGGAGGGGGAGGGAAATGGGAAATAGGGAGGAGGCAGAATTTTTTTGCAACAACTAAAAAAATAAAATAAACAAAAAAATAGTTATGCATAATATCAATTTTTACTGTGTTTCTGTTTCTCCTAATATATTACCAACCTAGATTCCATGCTTTGGCTTAACTTTTGTTCTTTATCTGTAGTAATAGTTATTTTAACAACATTAATAAATCACTACTTTTAAAATGATGAATAATGTTTTTGTAGATACTCACATGTCTCTCAATGAATCCCTGATACCATGTGATTATTAAGACTAGCACTGCTTTTAACAAATTTTGATACCGTTTCCTGGTATAGCATTAGAATTCTCAATGTGAACCTTCACACACTTTTTGTCTGCTTTCTTTACAGGTGCTCCTTAAGGATAGCTTGAACACTCGAACCAATGGTTTTGTATTCAATATCATGAATGATGTAGCTCTTAAGAGGTAATTCATTTTGAAAGTCCAATTGTCGTGGACAAATAGCAGTGTCTTTTATGCATACCAAAAGTACTTTTAAACTGATGACTATGTTTCAAATTTCCATTTTCTAGTTTGATTTTATTCCTTTGGTTTCCTACCACCCAGCTCTCAAATAAAAACATGGAGACTGATCCTTACTGTGAATATATGTCTCCCCTCCTCTTCCCTTAGATTTCTCCTTCTCTGTATAATCTCTGTCCCCCAACCCTGTCAATTTTTCACAACAGTCTAGCTGTTGAATGTTCAGCTCTTTTTTTAAGACCAATCATTTATTTATTTTTTTTGGTTGGGGAAGTAACACTGATTTACAACATTAAACAAACTGAACATAAAAGAATGTAATACATATTTAAGTTATTCAATACTTCACAGCATAAATTAATGTAACACACCTTACTTAATATTCCACAACAATAGTGAGGTGTATGTAACTAGGTTCTGTTGACTGATCCCATACTTGGCACCGAGTAACACAAGTAACTGGTCTAAGTGTGAAGAGTTAGTAATAATCTCCATGGAAGATCTCCAAGCTGTTACAATGGGAATATGACAATAACTAAAGGTAAACCTGTATGACAGGGGAAAACTTTGCTCTCAGTTTGTCTGATAATTTGAATTTTCCCCACAGATATGAGCAGGTGACTTACACAAGACTATCATCTCAGCCGTACAACTCACATCTTGGAGAGTTTAGCTGGGCCAACTAATGACAGGTCCTCTCACCTATTCTTGAAGTCTGTCCATCCCCACTTAGAAGAGAAAGCAGGGTCACAATACTCTTGCCTGAGTACCAAACTTCTTCCTCCTCTTAATGGTATACAACTCTACTTTTATAAATTGTCCTCCCTGTGGTGATATATAAGTATTTCAGGGAAGGTAGAAGGGACCACAAGAGCAAGAATTGCACCTCAAGTGCTAGAAGGACAAGGTGACACAATCGTTGCTGAGTCTGATTTCCTCCAGAAGAAAGAGAATCTGTGCTCATGGCTTATGATGAGGCTAAAAGGCCTGGAAAGAAGTTTATAGAAGACATTTATGATAAATGACTGCAGTCCAAAACATGTCTATTAATAATGTGGTAATTTATCCAATGCTATTTTCCTCACTATACTTCTAATTTTTCATGATGAACTGCCAAATAATATCCACATTTCTTATCAAATTATATGACTTAAACATGAGATCAAGTTTTGAAGAAGAGAAATATTCAGAGAAAGCAGATGGTGTCTTCGAAGAGGAGAGGTTT